>NC_137334.1:55000-190000 GCF_965287045.1 Carcharhinus amblyrhynchos | reverse complement strand
TGGTGTTTGCCTGTGCGGTCAGTAGTGGTGTTTGCCTGTGCAGTCAGTAGTGGGGTTTGTCTGTGTGGTCAGTAGTGGTGTTTGCCTGTGCGGTCAGTAGTGGTGTTTGCCTGTGCGGTCAGGAGTGGTGTTTGCCTGTGCAGTCAGTAGTGGGGTTTGTCTGTGTGGTCAGTAGTGGTGTTTGCCTGTGCGGTCAGTAGTGGTGTTTGCCTGTGCGGTCAGGAGTGGTGTTTGCCTGTGTGGTCAGTAGTGGTGTCTGCCTGTGCGGTCAGTAGTGGTGTTTGCCTGTGCAGTCAGTAGTGGGGTTTGTCTGTGTGGTCAGTAGTGGTGTTTGCCTGTGCGGTCAGTAGTGGTGTTTGCCTGTGCGGTCAGGAGTGGTGTTTGCCTGTGCAGTCAGTAGTGGGGTTTGTCTGTGTGGTCAGTAGTGGTGTTTGCCTGTGCGGTCAGTAGTGGTGTTTGCCTGTGCGGTCAGGAGTGGTGTTTGCCTGTGCAGTCAGTAGTGGTGTTTACCTGCGCAATCAGTATTGGTGTTTGCCCGCGCGACCAGTAATGTTTGCCTGTGTGGTCAGTAGCAGTGTTTGTCTGTGCGGTCAGTAGTGGTGTTTGCCTGTGTGGTTAGCAGTGGTGTTTGCCTGTGTGGTCAGTAGCAGTGTTTGTCTGTGTGGTCAGTAGTGGTGTTTGCCTGTGTGGTTAGCAGTGGTGTTTGCCTGTGTGGTCAGTAGCAATGTTTGTCTGTGCGGTCAGTAGTGGTGTTTGCCTGTGTAGTCAGTAGTTGTTTTTGCCTGTGTGGTCAGTAGTGGTGTTTACCTGTGCAATCAGTATTGGTGTTTGCCCGTGCAGCCAGTAATGTTTGTCTGTGTGGTCAGTAGTGGTTCTGCCTGTGCAGTCAGTAGTGGTGTTTCTCTGTGCGGTCAGTAGTGGCGTTTGCCTGTGTGGTCAGTGGTGGTGTTTGCCTGTGCGGTCAGTGGTGGTGTTTGCCTGTGCGGTCAGTAGCAGTGTTTGACTGTGCAGTCAGTAGCAGTGTTTGACTGTGCGGTCAGTAGTGGTGTTTGCCTGTGTGATTAGTAGTTGTGCTTGCCTGTGAAGTCAGTATTGATGTTTGCCAGTGCAGTCAGTATTGGTGTGCCTGTGAGGTCAGTATCAGTGTTTGCTTGTGTTTGCCAGTGCAATAAATATTGGTCTTTGCCTGTGTGGTCAGTTGTGGTGCTTGACTGTGCGGTCAGTGATGGTTTTTGCCTTTGCAGTCAGCATTGTTGTTTTCCTGTGTGGTCAGTAATGGTGTTTGCCTGTGCGGTGAGTATTCGGTATTTGCGTATGCTGTCAGTAGTGGTGTTTCCCTGTGCAGTCAGTAGTGGTGTTTGCCTATGTGGACAGTAGTGTTGCTTGCCCTTGCGGTCAGTGGTGATGTTTGCCTGTGCGGTCAGTAGTGGTGTTTTCCTGTGCGGTCAGTAGTGGTGTTTGCCTGTGGGTCAGTAGCAGTGTTTGTCTGTGGTCAGTAGTGGTAATTGCCTGTGCGGTCAGTTGTGGTGTTTGCCTGTATGGTTAGTAGCGGTGTTTGCCTGTGCGGCCAATAAAGTGTTTGGTTGTGTGGTCTGCAGCGGTGTTTGCCTGTGCAGTCAGTAGTGGTGTTTGCCTGTGTGGTCTTTAGCAGTGTTTGACTGTGCGGTCAGTAATGGGTTTTGCCTTTGCGATCAGCATTGTTGTCTTCCTGTGCGGTCAGTTGTGGTGTTTGCCTGTGTGATCAGTAGTGGTGTTAGCCTGTGTGGTCAGTAGTGAAGTTTGCCTGTGTGGATAGTAGTAGTGTTTGCCTGTGTGGTCAATAGCAGTGTTTGCCTGTGTGGTTGGTAGTGGTGTTTGTCTGTGTAGTCAGTTGTGGTGTTTGTCTGTGTGGACAATAGCAGTGTTTGCCAGTGCGGAGCGTAGTGGTGTTTGCCTATGCCGTCAATAGTGGTTTTTGCTTGTGCGATCAGTAGTGATGTTTTCCCTTGCGGTCAATAGTGGTGTTGCCTGTGTGGTCAGTAGTGCTGTTTGCCTGTGCGGTGAGTAGTGGTATTTGCCTGTGTAGTCAGTAGTTGTTTTTGCCTGTGGGGTCCATAGTGGTGTTTGCCTGTGGGGCCCATAGTGGTGTTTGCCTGTGGGGCCCATAGTGGTGTTTGCCTGTGCGGTGGGTAGTGGTGTTTGCCTGTGTAGTCAGTAGTGGTGTTTGTCTGTGTGGTCAGTAGTTGTTTTTGCCTGTGGGTCCATAGTGGTGTTTGCCTGTGCGGTTAATAGTTGTGTTTTCTCATGTGATCAGTAGCGCCATTTGCCTGTGCGGTCAGTGGTGGTGTTTACCAGTATGGTCAGTAGTGGTCTCTCAAAATATCTTCTAACAACTTACCTGCTACAGATGACCTGTAGTTCCCAGGCTTTTCCCTGCAGCCCTTTTTAAACAAAGGTACAACATTTGCCACTCTCCAATCTTCAGGCACCTCACCTGTGACTATTGATGATTCAAATATCTCGGCTAGGGGACCCGCAATTTCCTCCCTAGCCTCCCACACTGTCCTGGGATACATTTTATCAGGTCCCAGGGATTTATCTACCTTGATGCACTTTAAGACCTTTAGCACCTCCTCTTTTATATGTATGCTCCTCAAGATATCATTATTTCTTTCCCCAAGTTCCCTAACATCCATGCTTTTCTCAGCAGTAAATGCTATTTATGTATGTGTGGAAGCTGTTTGGATTCTCCTTTTCCTTATCTGCCAAAACAATATCGTATCCCCTTTTTGCTTTCCTGATTTCTCTCTTAACTCTACTCCGGTAGTCTCTATACTCTTCAAGGGATCCACTTGATCCCAGCTGGCTATACATGTCAGGTGCCCCCTTCTTCTTCTTGACCAGGGCCTCAATATCCTGAATCATCCACAGTTCCCTATTTCTACCAGTTTTGCCCTTCACTCTAAGAGGAATGTCCTTACCCTGAACTTTAACACACTTTTGAAAGCCCCCCCACTTACCAGATGTCCCTTTGCCTTCCCACAGACTCCCCCAATTAACAGTTGATGGTTCCTGCCTGAGACCATCAAAATTGATCTTTCTCCAGTTTAGAATTTTAACTTTTGGGCCAGACTTATAATTCTCCATAGCTATCTTAAAACTAATGGAATTATGCCCAATGGTCCCAAAGTGATCCCTCACTAACACTTCTGTCACTTGCTCATCCTTATTTCCCAAGAGGAGGTCAAGTTTTGCCCCCTGTCTAGTCGGGCCACCCACATACTGAATGACAAATTCCTCCTAAATGCAGTCAACAATTTCTCTCCATCCATCCTTCTAATACTATGACTGTCCCAGTCAATGTTGGGAAAATTAAAATTTCCAACTATTACCACCTTATTTGTCTTGGAGCTATCTGTAATCTCCTTACATATTTGCTCCTCATTTCCCTATAGTATCTGTACCCTGGAACATTGAGCTGTCAGCCCTGTCCCTCCCTTAGCCATGTTTCAGCAATTGCTATAATATCCCATTCCCATGTACCCATCCATGCTGGTTTGTATCCAGGCTTCTTCAAAGGTGAGCCAGCTAATCTTCGCACAGTTTCCACCCAGGGAGCTGCCGAGTGCACCATCACCACCAGTACTGGGGAAGTTGCTAGATTCCATTATCAAAGATTTCATAACTCAGCATTTGGAAGGCAGTGGGATAATCAGACAAAGTCAGCACAGATTTCCAATAAGGAAATCATACTTGACAAATCTATTGGAATTCTTTGAGGATGTAACTCGTCGAGTTGAACAAGGAGAACCAGTGGATGGATATGGTTTACTTAGACTTTCAGAAGGCTTTAAAAGTGTCTCACATAACAGATTACTATGTAAAGTTAAAACACATGAGATTGCAGGTAATGTCTTGAGATGGATAGAAAGCTGGTTAGCAGATATGAAGCCGAAAGTTGGAATAATATTTCTGATTGGCAGTCAGTGACTGGTGGGGCTCCGCAGAGATCTGTGACTCGGACCCCAACTGTTCGCATTATATATGAGTGATTTGGAAGAGGCAACTGAATGTATTATCTCCAAATTTGCAGATGATACAAAGTTGGGTGGGAGGGTGAGCTGTGAGGAGGATGCAGAGATGCTTCAGTGTGATTTGGACAGGCTAAGTGTGTGGGTATCTGCATGGCAGATGCAGTATAATGTGGATAAATGTGAGATTATCCACTTTGGTATCAATAATAGGAAGATGGATTATTATTTGAATGGGTGTAAATTGAGAGAGGCGGATACTCAGCAAGACCTTGGAGTCCTCATGCATCAGTCACTGAAAGTGAGCGCGCAGGTACAGCAGGCAGTAAAGTAGGGAAATGGGATGTTGCCCTTCACGGTGAGAGGATTTGAATATTGGGAAAGGGATGTTTTGCTGCAATTGTATAGGGCATTGGTGAGATGTTTTGGGGTAAATTGAAATGGCCGGTACTGCCTTTAACCACAGACAATACAAAACTCACAAGACAGATATCTCTGTACAAAGAAGTAACATTTATTTAAACAAAAACACAACAAGCAGCTGCTCAGAGATCACCAAAAGTAGCTCTAGAATAGGGGGACAGAACCTCTCTAATGAATCTAATGTGTACAATTAAAACAGATCAATTATAGATTTTCTTATCAATCATTCCTGCCTTACATTCATTTAAAATCAATTGCATTTAGTATGCACACATCAATAATAATCCCTGACATACACCTCAGCCAATTGCATTTTACCATCCAGTATAACGATATCTCCTTTGTCCAGTTAATCCGGACACTAACTCTCATCTTGTCTAATTACCCGCATGTCTCCCTTAAACTTTCCCCCTCTCACCTTGAACCTGTATCCCCTTGAAATTGACACTTCCACCCAGGGCAAAAACCTCTGACTAACCACCTTGTTTATGCCTCTCATAATTTTGCAAATCTCTATCAGGTCTCCCCTCAGCCTCCTCCTTTCCAGTGAAAACAATCTTAGTTTATTCAAGCTCCTCTCATAGCCAATACTCTTGAGACCAGGCAACATCCTGGTGAACCTTCTTTGCACTCTCTCCAAAGCTTCCACTCCCTTCTGGTAGTATGGTGATGAGAATTGTATGCAATATTCCAAATGCGGCCTAACCAAGGTTTTGTATAGCTGCAACATGATTTTCCAACTCTTATGCTGAATGCCCTGGCTGATAAAGGCAAGCATGCCATATGCTTTCTTAATCACCTTGGCCACCTATGTTGCCACTTTTAGGGAACTATGGACCTGCACACCCAGATCCTTCTGCATTTTAATGTTCCCAAGAGTTCTGCCATTTACAGTACAATTCACACCAAAGTGCATCATCTCGCATTTGTCCAGATTAAACTCCATCTGCCATTTCTGTGCCCAAGTCTCCAATCTCTCTACATCCTGTTGTATCCTCTGACAATCCCTGGCACTATCAGCAACTCCACCAATCTTAGTGTCATCCGCAAACTTACCATTTAGACCACACACATTTTTCTCCAGATCATTTATATATACTACAAACAACAGGGGTCCTAGAACACCACCAGCTACAAGTCTCCAATCTATAAAACACCCTTCCACTGCTACTCTCTGTATTCTGTGACCAAGGCAGTTCTGTATCCATCTAGCAGCCTGCCCTGAATCTTGTGTGATTTTAGTTTTTGTACCAGCCTGCAATGTGGGACTTGTCAAATGCCTAACTAAAATCCATATAAATTACATTCATAACCCTTCCCTCATCAATTATCTTTGTCACCTCCTTAAAGGAGATGTGATCTTCCCCATACAAAACCATGCTGCCTGTCATTAACTAGCCCATTTTCCTCCAAATGCGCATATATCCTGTCCCTCAGTATCTTCTTGAAAAGCTTCCCCAACACTGACATCAGGCTCACTAGCCCATCATTTCCTGGATTATCCCTGCTTTCTTTCTTAAACAAGGGAACAACATTAACTATTCTCCAATCCTGTGGAACTTTGCTTGTGGTCAAAGAGGATGTGAAAATATCTGTTAAGGCCCCAACTACTTTTCCCTTTGCCTCCCACAGTAACCTGGGATAGGGCCCATTCAGCCCTGGGGGCTTGTCTACTTTAATGCAATTTAGGCTATTCAACACTTCCTCCTGTAATATATTGACATTTCCTTGAGCGTTCACACACCTATCCCTGACACCTCAACATCTTCTTGATAAATACCTAAACAAATTACTCATCAAGGATCTCACTCACTTCCAGTGTCTCCACGCATAACTACCCTCCATTGTCCTTGAGCGGGCTGACTCTTTCTCTTGCTACCCTATTGCTCCTAATATATGCAGAAAAAGCCTAGAGACTCTCCTTGACTGTGTTTCCTAAAGACATTTCATGGCTCTTTTTTGCCCCCCTTAATTCCATGTTTAAGTCCCTTCCTTCTTCCACTGCACTCCTCAAGGGTTTTGTCAGTTTTAGTTGCCTAGATCTAGTATGCTTCCTTTTTCCTTTGGACTAAGCTTACAATTTTCTTTGTCATCCATGGTTAACGAATCCTGCCATTTCTATCCTTCATTTTTGTGGGGACATGCCTGTCCTGCAGTTCCATCAACCGGCCTTTAAAAGCCTCCCAAACGCTAAACGTGGATTTACCCTCAAATAGCCGCTCCCAATCCACGTTCCCCAGTTCCTGCCTAATTTGGATGTATTTGGCCCTTGCCCAATTAAGCGCCCTCATCCAGGGGGGCACTTGTGTCCTTATCCATGACTACTGAAAGCCTTAAGGAATTATGGCCACTTAGTCCAAAATGTCCTCCCCATCCCCCACCACTGAAACACCAATCACCTGGCGTGGTTTACTCCCCAATACCAAGTCTCGTATGGCCCCCTCCCTGGTTGGATTATCAACATGCTGCATCAAAACACCCTCCTGGACACATCCAACAAATTGCTCTTCATTTGAGCCCCTGGTTATAAGGGAACCCTAGTCAATATGGGGGGAGTTAATGTCATGTTATAGTAAGATTAGCCTTTCTCAGTTAAGATCTTTTATTCCTGGCTCATCCTTATCTTTTTCTATAACTATCTGAAATATAGCTGAAGCACAGTCACTTTCCAGAAATTTACTGTCTTGTCCGCCTGAAGTTTGTAAGATCGCACCTAAGGCCAACAGAGTAAAATTCTGGCCACTACCTCCAAAATGCTCACTTACTCATACACCTTCTACCTGTCTGAGATCATTTCCACCTATTAGGTCCAGAATTGCTCCCTTCTTGTTGGGCTTTCTATGTACTGGCTATAAAGGTTCCCCTGGATGCAATTTAAGAACATTGCTGTCTCCTTATCTTGCACATTTAAACTATCCCAGTTAGCATTTGGTTAGTTAAAACCCCCTACCATTACTGCCTTCATGTATTGAATTTGGTTGCACACTTGACCTTCTATCTCTCCCTGACTATTTGGTCGTCTAAAGTACATACTCACAAGTTTGCCCCTTTTGTGTTTTTCAATTCTACCCCCATGGCCTCATTTGATGATCCTTCCAGAATATCACGCCCCATTACTGCTATAATCGATTCCTTGATGAATATTGCAACCACCCCTACGCCCCTGCCCCTCCAGTCCTCTAACCCCCTTTTTCTCACCCCTGATAACCTTCAATGGGAATGTTGAGCTGCCAATCCTGCCCGTCCTTCAGCAAAACTTTAGGCATAGCTGGATCATAATCCCACATGCTTACTTGGGCCCTCAACTTGTCTGTCTTATCCCTCAGGTTCTTTGCATTAAAATATATTCCATTTAGCCTTGCTTAACTCAGTTCTTTCTTATCAGCTGATATTTTCTCTGCCTTCCAGACTCAACCACTGGTGTTTTCATCCCTAATTCTATTTCATCTTCTCTGTGCCCTGAGCTACTCAGTTCAGGGTAGCACTCAGCTAGAGCAGCACAGTAGCACATTGGTTAACTCTGCTGCCTCATAGCACCAGGGACCTGGGTTCAATTCCCAGTTTGGGTCACTGTCTGTGTGGAATTTGTCCTGTGCCTGCATGGGTTTGCTCCGGTTTCTTCCCACAGTCCGAAAGATGTTATGTGTGTTAGATGCAATGGCCTGAACAGATGCTGGAGTGTGGCAACTAGGGGGATTTCACAGTAACTTCATTGCAGTGTTAATGTAAGCCTTACTTGTGACGAATAAATAAACTTCAAACTTTAGCTACTTATCATGATCCCATCTCCTGCCAATTGAGTTTAAATCTGCTCAACAGCACCTGCAAATTCCCCATGAGGATGTCAGTTCCCAGTCCAGTTCATACAGATCCCATCTCCCCCTGAAACTATCCCAATGCCCTTTGTGCCTGCTACCACGTATGATCAATATGATCGTGGCTGATCCTCCATCTCAGCCCTTCACACCTTTACAGGCTAGGAATCTATCTATTTTGTTCTTAAGTATATTGAGTGACTTGTCTTCTATGGGAGAGAATTCCACTGGTTCATCATCTTTTGAGTGAAGAAATATCCCCTCATCTCAATCCTAAACGACCTACCCTGTGTCCTGAAGCTGCTATGTCTTATTCTTGGCCCTCCAGCCAGAGGAAATAACATCCCTGTTTCTGGTCTGTCAGCCCTGTCAGAATTTTATATGTTTCAATTAGGTCTGCTCTCATTCTTCTAAACTCCAGTGAATACAGGCCCAATCTGCCCTCATACGACAGATTGAATCCTGCCATTCCAGGAATGTGTCTGGTGAACCTCCACTGCATTCCTCTATGGCAAGTATGTCCTTCCCTAGATGAGAAGACCAAAACTGCACACAATACTCTTGGTATGATCTCACCGAGGCCCTGTACTGCTCTAATAAGACATCCTTGCTCCTGTACTCATGTTCTTTTGCAATGAAGGCCAACCTATAATTTGCTGATTGCTGCACCTACATTCAGGCATTCAGCAACTGGTGTACTAGGACACTCAGCTCCTTACCTACATTAACATTTCCCAAACCATTTAAATTATTAAAAAAGGCTGTGTAGCTATTCTGAACTGAGAAAACATTTAATTAAATGAGGGCCCTGAGCTCTCCATGAAAGTCCTGTTTATTGTTTACAATCGTAGCTCTCTGTTTGGCAAGGTGTATTTATTATTAAAAGAATGTCCTCATTCAATGTGGACATTGAACAGAGAAATCATAAAAATTATTGTTTTAATAAGATTGCTATCCACAAAATAATCACTGAGCATCAGACAGTGCTGAAAGAAAACAGGGAATGCTGGATCAACTCAGCATAACTGGAGAGAAAAACAGAGTTAGCAGACGGAACTTTCCATGCACCCCGCTGTGTGTTTTGCAGTGACAGAAGGTGGTCTGCCTTTGGCCACCAGTGGGATCTTCTGGCTGAAAACACCCTCATTGGGACAGGAAGATCTGGCCTTGTGAACGGCCTGAAAATTGTGGCCAGTGTTTCGAGTAATCCTTTTGCTGACACTGCGCCGGAATTCTACCGTCTCGCCCGACACAGAATTGGAGCGGGCAAGGGCCGGACAACAGAAATGTCCGTTGACTTCAGGTGGGAATTTCCAGTCTCGCTTGAGCCGTAAAACCATGCCCACAGACGAGAACACTCTAACTCTGTTTCTCTCTTCAGGAATGCTGCCAGACCTGCTGAATTTATCCAAGATTTCCTGAATTTGTTTCAGATCTCCATGAATGTTGCTTCTATCAGAAACTGCTGTGCGGAATCCACAATCAAGCCAAGGAACTGACTCAGTCTCTCAAGTCTCACAAGGATAAACATTATTCCTGCCTAAAAGGTCTCAGTTACATTCATCTGGAAGAGTCATCGGAAGACATTCCTGAACGGATTGGCCCTGTTGAAATAATTGCTTCGACTCATTCACGTGATCAACACAAATCCTGAAACTAATGCAGGATATGAATCGTCAATCCAAGGACACGACCTTACCTGGTAAAACAGTTACAACTGTCAGGATTCACACGGTATAATAGCCATGTTTGTTCTTTTGCAACTTTAAATAAGAAACACTCAGAGTCATTAGAGAAAAATGCAGAAAGACAGAGACACTGAGTAACATTGACCCTCCCTGAGTCTTTGCATCACCAACTTGTCTATCTGGTCATCAACTTACACAAGGACTAACTTTCATTCATTTAAAATTATCTGAAGCCAACTTCAATCTTCCAAGAAGATTTAGTAAAACCTGAAAAAAAACCTTTAATCTACTTAATATCTAACTATACACAAGTAATTGAACAGCTATATTCAAAGAAA
This sequence comes from Carcharhinus amblyrhynchos, assembly GCF_965287045.1. Classification (NCBI taxonomy): domain Eukaryota; kingdom Metazoa; phylum Chordata; class Chondrichthyes; order Carcharhiniformes; family Carcharhinidae; genus Carcharhinus; species Carcharhinus amblyrhynchos. The sequence goes on along the minus strand of NC_137334.1, from coordinate 179,726 downwards.
AAACAGTCTACAATCTCAAAGTTGCTAATCAAATAAAGCTAGCATTCCTCTTTACAACTGTGCAAACAATCCTTGCAGAGATGAAACGATCAATGAGTCTTGAAGGTCAACATTACATTCACAGATGACTTAGATGAAGTGACAGGGAGTGATGTATCTAGCTTTGCTGATAACAAGCTATATAGCAAAGCAAACAGTCAGGAGGGCAGAGAGAGGCTGCAGAGATGTACGAACAGGTTAGCTGAGTGAACAACAGGATAGCAGTTGGATTATAATATCGAGAAAAGTGAACTTTTTCACTTTGGTTATAAAAATTCAAATGCAGAAGATTGTTTCAAAGGTAAGAAAGTGGTAATGTTGAAGTGAATTGGGTTAGGATCAGGGTTACTACTGCTATAAGGAATGCAGAAGGTTAGCACGCAAGTGCAGCAAAGCATTCAGAAAGAAAATGACATGCTGGCTTTTATTGGAAGGGAATTGAAATACGAGAATAAAGAAGTCTTGCTATTATCTTACACTCTAACATTCACAGTTAGTATGTGGTATGTGTAAACTATGAACTGTGGCCAGATGCATCGCTTTCTAAAACCAAGTGACAGATGCCATCTAACCCGCGTTTAAGGATTTCTCATCAACTCCCCAGATGTTTGTTACACTGACCAATCTCGCCAAAACAGTCTTTCTCATGAGGGCTTCTAATCTCCATGCTCAAACAGCTCTCCTCCCAAAGTTTCTTTCCCTTGGATCTCTACGTCACTCAGACTTTGCCTTTCACATAGACTCAGTTGTTTGAACAGAATGCCACTGTTTAAAAGGCTCGCACTAAGTAATCACCAACCTCTGGCTGGCTTCTCATATTTCTGACTTCCCTCAAGCCAACTTTTCTTCAGTTTTGCTCCTTGGAGATCTATTTCGATTTTCTATTCTTTTTTCTGCTCCTTGTTTTTAGTTTCATTTAACGGGATCTGTTTCAGATTCTCGTCCTTCTCTCCTAAAAAGATTGTCTTCTTTGGCCCTTTTTCTGTCCCACTTCCTGCTTTGGGACTTTCATCTTCAATTTGCAACTGCCCCCCCGCTCCTTCTCCTGTGAACAGTTTCTTCTAGAACTTTCTCCTGAATGCCGTTCTCTTCTAAGTCACATGAGCTTCTCTGTCTGCCATTGCACGTGTGTTTTGCCTTTCCCTTCTTCTCAGGTGCGCAGGAAGAGTTTCCACCTGGAGATATGAAAGAAGCAAACTCAATTTGTGCACAGAGCTGTTTACTGGTCTGAAAATATGAATCTGTACAAACTAGGCACATGCAAAATCTCTGAGATCCACTGGGAATTCTCCTGCTTTCCAATGGCACAATCTCCAATACTCGGTAAGAATGGACACTTTTTCTAGGGTTTGTCACAGCGTGGAGGATGTATGGGGCACATGGAGGGGGCTGGGGAGGGCTAAGGACAGTAAAAAGTCTGACAACACCAGGTTTTAGTCCAACCGATTTATTTGATAGTAAACTCACAAGCTTTCGAGGTTTCCCTCTTCGTCAGGTGAATGGAGAGTTCTGGCCTCGGACAGAGCATATAAAGCACAGACAGTTTACAGATTACTGATTAGAATGCAAATCTTTACACCCAACCTGCTGTTCAAGTCCTAAAGTGGCTGACAATGTGTGTGGAAGGAGCACTGATCACAGGTTAAAGAGATGTGTATTGTCTCCAGACAGCACAGTGAGTGAGGTTTTGCAAACCCAGGCAAGTCACGGGGGTTACAGAAAGTGCGACATGAACCCAAGATCCCTGTTGAGACCGTCCTCATGTGTGTGGAACTTGGCTATCAGTCTCTGCTCAGCGACTCTGCGCTGTCGTGTGTCGTGAAGGCCGCCTTGGAGAATGCTTACCCGAAGGTCAGAGGCTGAATGCCTGTGACCACTGAAGTGTTCGCCAACAGGAAGGGAACAGTCTTGCCTGGTGATTGTCGAGCGATGTTCATTCATCCGTTGTCGTAGCGTCTGCACGGTCTCCCCAATGTACCATGCTTCGGGACATCCTTTCTTGCAACGTATCAGGTAGACAATGTTGGCCGAGTTGCAAGATTATTTACCGTGTACCTGGTGGATGGTATTCTCACGTGAGATGATGGTATCCGTGTCGATGATCCGGCATGTCTTGCAGAGGTTGCTGTGGCAGGGTTGTGTGGTATTGTGGTCACTGTTCTCCTGAAGGCTGGGTAGTTTGCTGCGAACAATGGTCTGTTTGAGGTTGTGTGGTTGTCTGAAGGCAAGAAGGCAATGTCAGGCTACGTCGAGGGCATCCTGAAACCCATTGTACAAAGAACCCCCAGCTTTTGTCGCGACACTACGGACTTCCTACTGAAACTCAGCACACACGGAGCAGTTGAACCAGGGACACTCCTCGTCACAATGGATGTCTCAGCGCTCTACACTAACATCCCCCACAACGATGGCATTGCTGCGACTGCCTCAGTACTCAATGCTGACAACTGCCAGTTTCCAGATGCAATTTTACAACTCATCCGCTTTATCCTGGACCACAATGTCTTCACCTTCAACAAGCAGTTTTTCATCCAGACACATGGAACAGCCATGGGGACCAAATTTGCACCTCAATATGCCAACATCTTCATGCACAGGTTCGAACAAGACTTCTTCACTGCACAGAATCTTCAACCGATGCTATACACTAGATACATCGATGACATTTTCTTCCTTTGGCCTCATGGTGAACAATCACTGAAACAACTACATGATGATATCAACAAATTCCACCCCACCATCAGACTCACCATGGACTATTCCCCAGAATCAGTTGCATTCTTGGACACACGCATCTCCACTAAGGACGGTCACCTCAGCACCTCACTGTACCGCAAGCCCACAGACAATCTCTCAATGCTCCACTTCTCCAGTTTCCACCCGAAACATGTTAAAGAAGCCATTCCCTATGGACAAGCCCTCCGTATACACAGGATTTGCTCAGATGAGGAGGATCGTGACAGACACCTCCAGACGCTGAAAGATGCCCTCATAAGAACAGGATATGGCGCTCGACTCATAGATCGACAGTTCCGATGCGCCACAGCGAAAAACCGCACCGATCTCCTCAGAAGACAAACACGGGACACAGTGGACAGAGTAGCCTTCGTCGTCCAGTACTTCCCCGGAGCGGAGAAGCTACGACATCTTCTCCGGAGTCTTCAACATATCATTGATGAAGACGAACATCTCGCCAGGGCTATCCCCACACCCCCACTTCTTGCTTTCAGACAACCACACAACCTCAAACAGACCATTGTTCGCAGCAAACTACCCAGCCTTCAGGAGAACAGTGACCACAATACCACACAACCCTGCCACAGCAACCTCTGCAAGACATGCCGGATCATCGACATGGATACCATCATCTCACGTGAGAATACCATCCACCAGGTACACGGTAAATACTCTTGCAACTCGGCCAACATTGTCTACCTGATACGTTGCAAGAAAGGATGTCCCGAAGCATGGTACATTGGGGAGACCATGCAGACGCTACGACAACGGATGAATGAACATCGCTCGACAATCACCAGGCAAGACTGTTTCCTTCCTGTTGGCGAACACTTCAGTGGTCACAGGCATTCAGCCTCTGACCTTCGGGTAAGCATTCTCCAAGGCGGCCTTCACGACACACGACAGCGCAGAGTCGCTGAACAGAGACTGATAGCCAAGTTCCACACACATGAGGACGGTCTCAACAGGGATCTTGGGTTCATGTCACACTATCTGTAACCCCCTTGACTTGCCTGGGTTTGCAAAACCTCACTCACTGTGCTGTCTGGAGACAATACACATCTCTTTAACTTGTGATCAGTGCTCCTTCCACACACATTGTCGGCCACTTTAGGACTTGAACAGCAGGTTAGGTGTAAGGATTCGCATTCTAATCAGTAATCTGTAAACTGTCTGTGCTTTATATGCTCTGTCCGAGGCCAGAACTCTCCATTCACCTGACGAAGAGGGAGTCCCCTCGAAAGCTTGTGGGTTTACTATCAAATAAATTGGTTGGACTAAAACCTGGTGTTGTCAGACTTTTTACTGTGTTTACCCCAGTCCAACGCCGGCACATCCGCATCACAAGGGCTAAGGAAACATGGAGGGGACATTGGAACCAGGAGAGGCATTTTGAGCAGTGGCTGGTGAGAGGGGTGAGGAGTGAGGGCTAGAGAACAGGAATAGAATTGGGCTGATATTCCAGGGAATGGAAAGTCTTGGCATTTACCCACCTCAGCCATCACCTTCGCTTGTCTCAGGATAGAGCAACCTCGTCTCCAGCCTCCACCCAACTCTCAACAATTGAAGGATGTGTTGGGAATAGTGAGGTGAAGGGAAAGGTCCAATGGTGGCTGAAGGCTACAGCTGGTAAACAGCTAACAGGATTCTGGACAATTGTTAAGCGTGATACTCAGAAGAGAATCTGAGCTGTAAGGTACCGTTGCTGCACACGCAAACATCCAGTGACCCAACAGTGACAAGGAAGTTCCATATCTTTGAGTTCACTGGTTTAATTTGAAAATTTACCACTTCTTCATTCCATTGCATTTCATCATAAATATTTTATAAAGTTACAAAAATAATTGAGGATTATATTGATTATGAAACTAGAAACTGACACACATCATTCTTTACAAATCAAATTACAACATCTAATGGTACTTTTGTTCACACTGGTAACAACCGGTAAGAGTTATTAGGAAATGAAGGGAGTGAAGTCCACGTAGTGATTGTGGTTAGATTACATCATTGTTCTATAATGTCTGCTATTGCTCTGTGATTTATATAAACATTGAAGAGGAGCAGAGAGCAGACAGAGACAGGAACACAATCCAGTGTCCACCACCTTCTCCATACGGGCAAAATGAAAACCATTCTCTTCATCTTTGCTGCAGCCCAGATCATCTACACTTCTGGTGAGTATTGAAATGTGCTGAGGAATGGCTTTGTTACACTGTTTGTTGTTCTGATCATTGGGGTTTTAACCCAAATAGATAAGAATCAAAAATATATTCATCCTTAAAACCCTTTGCTTCCTGATTCAGGAACTCCATGTGAAAGATCTACCTTTTCACAGATTGTTACAGTAATAGCTGCTGCAATTGGAAAGGTGAATGAAGAATTCGCAACAAGCAACCTCTTCACCATTGTGAAATGTGAAGCGACAAGTGTAAGTTGCACCAAATCCAGTTTACTGCTTTTTGACTTTTGCACAGTAATAATTCATTAACATGAATTTCTTTTCTTTGCTTTAAGGATCTTTCTGTAAAATATCATTCTAGTGTTGAGAGCTAGAAGAAAATAATGATGTGCAGTATTTCAATGTTGTCTGTTATAAAAAAAGTTGCTGTGTTCAAAAATATATGACTTTATTTCCTGTCTAACTGAAATACTCCCTGCTGTTACCATTTTTTCACTAATTACTTCAATGTGAACTACCAACCCTGAAATTCCCTTTGTAAACATTATAATGGGATGTCCCTATGCAAATTCCTGCTGAGTTGCTGTGAGGCTGCAGATTGAACACAGAAGGAGGTAGTAACAGGCTCTGGTCACTGTTCTGTATCACAGCATTTTATTTGGTGGGTCCAGTTCATATTCTGGTCAACCCCTGGGATGTTGCTGATGATTGACTAATTCATTCATTCATTCATTGCAGGAATGGTAAAGACATTGAGTGGCATGTGGAAATTATTAGATTCGCTCATGCTGCAACTCCCCATTGTCTGGCACTGGTGTCTTGTTAAGGTGATTTGGCACTTTGTGTCCCAATCCTGATTGTAGTCTTGTTCTTGCTGTATGCTGTCTCGGGACGCTTCAGAATCTGAGGAGTTGTGAAAAGTGCTTGCCTTGTACTGAAAACGATATTGTGCATTTGTCCAGTTAAGACTGTAAACTTATGTAGCAGCATACGGTACCAGAACCAGGATATCCGGAATCGAAACGTAGCCTCTGTTCTTTTTCCTCAAATGCCGTCAGACCTGTTGAGATTTTCCAGCATTTTCATCTTTTTTTCAGACTCCAGTATCCAGGTTGTATAAGATATTGGTGAGGCCGAATTTAGAGTATTGTGTGCAGTTTTGGTCATCTAATTACAGGAAGGATATTAATAAGGTTGAAAGAGTGCAGAGAAGGTTTACAAGGATGTTGCCGGGACTTAAGAAACTGAGTTACAGAGAAAGGTTGAATAGGTTAGGACTTTATTCCCTGGAGTGTGGAAGAATGAGGGGAGATTTGATCGATAGATAGAGTGAATCCAAGCAGGCTTTTTCCACTGAGGCGAGGGGAGTAAAAAAACACCAGAGGACATGGGTTATGGGTGAAGGGGGAAAAGTTTAAAGGGAATATTAGGGGGGGCTTCTTCACGCAGAGAGTGGTGGGAGTGTGGAATGAGCTGCCGGATAAAGTGGTAAATGCGAGCTCATTTTTAACATTTAATAAAAACTTGGACAGGTTCATGGATGAGAGGGGTGTGGAGGGGTATGGTCCAGGTGCAGGTCAGTGGGACTAGGCAAAAAATGGTTCAACACAGACAAGAAGGGCCAAAGGGCCTGTTTCTGAGCTGTAATGTTCTATGGTTCTAAGATTAACAATCTGCACATAGAGCAGTTCTGCTTCTTACTGAATGTTATTGTTTTAAGAACATAAGAACTAGGAGCAGGAGTAGGCCATTGGCCCATTGAGCCTGCTCCGCCATTCAATAAGATCACGGCTGATCTTTTCATGGACTCAGCTCCACTTACCCACCCACTCACCATAACCCTTAATTCCTTTACTGTTCAAAAATCCATCTATCCTTGCCTTAAAAACATTTAATGAGGGAGCCTCAACTGCTTCACTGGGCAGGAAATTCATAAGAACATAAGAACATAAGAAATAGGAGCAGGAGTAGGCCATCTAGCCCTTCGAGCCTGCCCCGCCATTCAATAAGATCATGGCTGATCTGTCGTGGCTCAGTTCCACATTCCCGCCCTCTCCCCATAACCCTTAATCCCTTGCCTACCAAAAACCTATCTACCCGTGACTTAAATATATTCAGTGAGGCAGCCTCCACCACTTCAACGGGCAGAGAATTCCAGAGATTCACAACTCTGGGTGAAGAAGTTCCTCCTCAACTCAGTCCTAAATCTGCTCTCCATTATTTTGAGGCTATGCCCCCTAGTTCTAGTTTCACCCGCCAGTGGAAACAACTTCCCTGCTTCTATCTTATCAATTCCCTTCATAATCTTATATGTTTCTATAAGATCTCCCCTCATTCTTCTGAATTCCAATGAGTATAGCCCCAGTCTACTCAGTCCTCAAGAAGTTCACAATGCTGACAAAGAGGATAGAAATACGAAATACTTTCTTCAGCTTTGAAACTTTTAGAAGATTTTGGTCTATTTTTTTACAGAACATTTGAGGTTTGAGATTTGGGGAAGACATTGTGCTGTAGCCTGTTGTCAGACACACATTGTGGGAGACACTCCAGCTCAGGAAGGTGCATGCAGACATTGATCTTTCAAAAATAACCATTGAATCAAAAATAAACTCAGGTTTTTACAGGGAAAATTACTTCTGGAAAGATCCTGGATCATGCACTCTCACATTGTCACTGATTTAGATAGTGTTGTCTATATCCAATCCCCATCACCTTTTGAAATGCATTCGCGACCATTATCTATTTTCCCACATCAGCTAAAGTGACCCAGATGTTTGAAGGCACAATGGAAAGTTTTGCAATCATGGATGGCTGAGGAGAAAAGGTTTTATTTCTTCCCCATAAAGTGAAGCTTTGGAAGATATTTTTAGGAAAATTACTCCTGAGCAAAATGACTGGGTGGGATTTTCCACCCAGCAGTTCTGCTTTTTACTGAATGTTATTGCTCTAAGAACATAAGGCTCACTGCTGCAGGTCACCTCCTGTGACGGGTTGCCCAGTGCCATGACCGGCCAACAATGAAAATGACCATTGACATCAGTGGGATTGGAAAATCCTGCCAGTGGCCAATGACAAGCCACCTTCACCACTGGAAAATGCTGATTCTGTCTCAGCTCGGGTGGATCACAACCCAGTCCACGTCAAAAAGGACAATTTATGAAGCAATTGTCTTCCCATACACAAAACAAGGGAATTTGACCAGTAAGGTGGAGCCTGAGAAATTGTTTGTGCTGCCTGAGGAGCCTACAATTGGGGGCACATTTCCTGGATAAGAGGCTGATTATTTAGGACTGAGATGAGGAGAAAATTCTTCACTCAAAGGATAATGAATCTTTGGAATACTCTACCCCAACAGAGTACCTTGATTCAGGGTGAACTGAAATGTCAGGGTTGAAATAAAATTTTCAAAGTTGTCCAGGCGCTGACACATTCTTCACATAGATTTCCATCAGTATTAATTTTTCACGGCTGGGCAGCAGCTGATACCCTGAGGAAAAACAGTCAGTTCAAATCCTCCCTTCCCTCGATGCCCTGCCCCCTTCCCACCCCCTGCAGCTCCCAATGTTTCCTGCAGGCTGTTCATTGATTGGTCAGCCAGCGTTAAATTGCAGTCGGGAGCCGGTCATGGTTAAAAGTGCATTTTGCTCCCATTTCCGAACCCACTGAATACAGGCAAAAAAATTCAGGCCAATACCTCAGGTCAAGAAGAAGGATTAATTGAGCGTAGAAAGCAGGATGTTGATGTTCTAGTACCTGTTGAGATAAAAAGGGAAGAGCCATTGGAGATTTTGAAAAACATTAAGGTGGCAAGTGCCCATGGCCAGATAGGGTCTATTCCAGAATACTGAGAGAGCCGAGGGAAGAGATTGCTGAGGCTTTGTATCCTCTTTTAGCCACGGGTGGGGTACCAGATGATTGGAGAATAGCTAACATTGTTCCTCTGGTTAAGAAGAACAGAAGAGAAAATCTGAGAAATTATAAGCCCGTGAGCCTTACATCAGTGATGAGGAAATTATTAGAGAAGATTCTTAAGGACAAATGTACTCACATCTGGAAGATATTAGGGTTACTGGGGATAGGCAGCATGGTCTTGTGAAGGGGAGGTCGTGTCTCACAAACTTTATTGATTTCTTTGAGGAAGTGACAAGAAAAAATGATCAGGGCAGGGCAGTAGATATTGTACAAGTGGACTGTAGAAAGGCCTTCGATAAGGTTCCTCATGGCAGGCTGATACAGAACATGAAGTCATGTGGGATCTGAGGTGAGCTGGTAAGATAGATACAAAACTGACTTGGACATAGAAAGTAGAGACTAGCCGTGGAAGGGTACTTTCCTAAATGGAAGTCTGTGATAAGCGGTATTCCATAAGGATCAGTGCTGGGGCCTCTGTTGCTTATAATGTATATAAATGATTTGGAGGAAAATGTACATTGTCGGATTAATAAATTTGCAGATGATACAAAAATTGGGGAGTAGTGGATAGTGAGGAGGATTGTCAGAGGATAAAGCAGGATATAAATGGAACTGGGCTGAAAAATGGCAGAATAGAATTTAATCTGGACAAATGTGAGGTGCTACAATTTGGAATGTCTACTGCAGAAGGCAGTATACAGCAGGTAGTGGAGCCCTGAGAAATATTAACATACAGAGGGATCTAGGCGTCCAGATCCAATAGTTCCCCGAAGGTGACAACTCAGGTGGACAAGGTGGTCAAGAAGGCATGTGGTATGTTGGCCTTCATCAATCAGGACATTGAGTGTAGGAATTGAAAATCATGTTGCAGCTGTATAAGACTGATTAGACCACATTTAGAATATTGGGTACAATTCTGGTCATCACACTACCGGAAGGATGTTGATGCATTGGAAAGGGTGCAGAAGAGATTTACCAACATGTTGCCTGGTTTGGAGGATATAGATTATGAAGAAAGGATGAACAAACTGGGATTGTTTTTATTGGAGCGTCACAGGATGAGGGGGGTACCTGATAGAGGTTTACAAGATGGTAGAGCGGATAGTCTTTGTCCCAGGGTTGAAGGGTCAATTACTCAGGGGCATAGGTTGAGAGTGAGAGGGGGAAGTTTTCAAAGAGATGTTAGGGGCAAGTTTTTCACACAGAGGGTGCTGAATGCCTGGAGTGAACTGCTGGAGGAGGTGGTGGAAGCAGATTCTATAACAACGTTCAAGAGGAATCTGGATTGATACATAAATAGGCAGCAAATAGAGGCAAGAAAATATTAGATTAGAGCAGCATCTGTATCAGCACAGATTTGGTAGACTGAAGGGCCTGTTCCTGTATTGTTCCTTGTTGGTTTGTTTGTGTCTTTGAGATCAAACCTGATCATATTTCAGTGATTTTGTTATGAAGTGAAGTATTTTCAGTTGGTGAGCTTTATCTCAACGAACGAGACTGAGTATTGTTAAATTGACGCAAGAGTGAAGAATTTAAACCTGTTCACCAAAGCAAATTACTGCAGATGCTGGAAATCTGAAATAAAAACTCAAGTTGCTCAATTTCTTGGCAGGAACAGACTGAATGGGGAGGATTTTCCAACGACCCCCCCTCCACCTGCAGTGCGTTTGGGCTGGGTGGCTGGGAGGGGTGTAGGAAGGGGGTGGGGAGGTGGTCGGGGGCTGGTTTGCAAAGAGCTCAAACATTCATTTTTGGCAAATGTAAAGTGAGAGCAGGAAAGTATATGTGCGGTGACAGTCTGTGCTGTTTTGTGGGGGGAGGTGTAGGTTAGCGTGTGCACTGACTGTCGGTGCTGTGTGTGTGGGGTGGGGGGGGGGGGTCAGTGTGTGCATTGACTGTCAGTGTTATGTGTGGGGGGGGGGTAGGATGTGCAATGACGGTCGGAGATGTTGGGGGGGGGGGTAGCGTGGGCAGTGGTGATTGGTGTTGTGTGTGTGAGGGTAGCATGTGCGGAGATGGTCAGTGCTGTTTGGGGGATGACTGTAGCGTGTGCGGAGATGGTCTGTGCTGTTTGGGGGATGACTGTAGGGTGTGCGGAGATGGTCAGTGCTGTTTGGGGGATGACTGTAGCGTGTGCGGAGATGGTCTGTGCTGTTTGGGGGATGACTGTAGGGTGTGCGGAGATGGTCTGTGCTGTTTGGGGGATGACTGTAGCGTGTGCGGAGATGGTCTGTGCTGTTTGGGGGATGACTGTAGCGTGTGCGGAGATGGTCTGTGCTGTTTGGGGGATGACTGTAGCGTGTGCGGAGATGGTCAGTGCTGTTTGGGGGATGACTGTAGCGTGTGCGGAGATGGTCTGTGCTGTTTGGGGGATGACTGTAGGGTGTGCGGAGATGGTCTGTGCTGTTTGGGGGATGACTGTAGCGTGTGTGGAGATGGTCAGTGCTGTTTGGGGGATGACTGTAGCGTGTGCGGAGATGGTCTGTGCTGTTTGGGGGATGACTGTAGCGTGTGCGGAGATGGTCAGTGCTGTTTGGGGGATGACTGTAGCGTGTGTGGAGATGGTCAGTGCTGTTTGGGGGATGACTGTAGCGTGTGCGGAGATGGTCTGTGCTGTTTGGGGGATGACTGTAGCGTGTGCGGAGATGGTCTGTGCTGTTTGGGGGATGACTGTAGCGTGTGCGGAGATGGTCTGTGCTGTTTGGGGGATGACTGTAGCGTGTGCGGAGATGGTCTGTGCTGTTTGGGGGATGACTGTAGCGTGTGCGGAGATGGTCTGTGCTGTTTGGGGGATGACTGTAGCGTGTGCGGAGATGGTCAGTGCTGTTTGGGGGATGACTGTAGCGTGTGCAGAGATGGTGTGTGCTGTTTGGGGGAAGACTGTAGGGTGTGCGGAGATGGTCTGTGCTGTTTGGGGGATGGCTGTAGCGTGTGCGGAGATGGTCTGTGCTGTTTGGGGGATGACTGTAGGGTGTGTGGAGATGGTCTGTGCTGTTTGGGGGATGGCTGTAGCGTGTGCGGAGATGGTCTGTGCTGTTTGGGGGATGACTGTAGCGTGTGCAGAGATGGTCTGTGCTGTTTGGGGGATGACTGTAGGGTGTGCGGAGATGGTCTGTGCTGTTTGGGGGATGACTGTAGCGTGTGCAGAGATGGTCTGTGCTGTTTGGGGGATGACTGTAGCGTGTGCAGAGATGGTCAGTGCTGTTTGGGGGATGATTGTCACGTGTGTGGTGATGGTCAGTGCTATTTGGGGGATGACTGTAGCGTGTGTGGTGATGATCTGTGCTGTTTGGGGGATGACTGTAGCATGTGCGGAGATTGTCTGTGCTGTTTGGGGGATGGCTGTAGCGTGTGTGGTCATGATCTGTGCTGTTTGGGGGATGACTGTAGCGTGTGCGGAGATGGTCAGTGCTGTTGGGGGATGACTGTAGCGTGTGCGGAGATGGTCTGTGCTGTTTGGGGGATGACTGTAGCGTGTGTGGTGATGATCTGTGCTGTTTGGGGGATGGCTGTAGCGTGTGTGGTGATGATCTGTGCTGTTTGGGGGATGACTGTAGCGTGTGCGGAGATGGTCAGTGCTGTTTGGGGGATGACTGTAGCGTGTGTGGTGATGATCTGTGCTGTTTGGGGGATGGCTGTAGCGTGTGTGGAGATGGTCTGTGCTGTTTGGGGGATGACTGTAGCGTGTGTGGAGATGGTCAGTGCTGTTTGGGGGATGACTGTAGCGTGTGCAGAGATGGTGTGTGCTGTTTGGGGGAAGACTGTAGGGTGTGCGGAGATGGTCTGTGCTGTTTGGGGGATGGCTGTAGCGTGTGCGGAGATGGTCTGTGCTGTTTGGGGGATGACTGTAGGGTGTGTGGAGATGGTCTGTGCTGTTTGGGGGATGACTGTAGCGTGTGCGGAGATGGTCTGTGCTGTTTGGGGGATGACTGTAGCGTGTGCGGAGATGGTGTGTGCTGTTTGGGGGAAGACTGTAGGGTGTGCGGAGATGGTCTGTGCTGTTTGGGGGATGACTGTAGCGTGTGCAGAGATGGTCTGTGCTGTTTGGGGGATGACTGTAGGGTGTGTGGAGATGGTCTGTGCTGTTTGGGGGATGACTGTAGGGTGTGCGGAGATGGTCTGTGCTGTTTGGGGGATGACTGTAGGGTGTGCAGAGATGGTCTGTGCTGTTTGGGGGATGACTGTAGCGTGTGCAGAGATGGTCAGTGCTGTTTGGGGGATGGCTGTAGCGTGTGCAGAGATGGTCAGTGCTGTTTGGGGGATGGCTGTAGCGTGTGCAGAGATGGTCTGTGCTGTTTGGGGGATGACTGTAGCGTGTGCAGAGATGGTCAGTGCTGTTTGGGGGATGATTGTCACGTGTGTGGTGATGGTCAGTGCTATTTGGGGGATGACTGTAGCGTTTGTGGTCATGATCTGTGCTGTTTGGGGGATGACTGTAGCATGTGCGGAGATGGTCAGTGCTGTTGGGGGATGACTGTAGCGTGTGTGGTGATGATCTGTGCTGTTTGGGGGATGACTGTAGCGTGTGCGGAGATGGTCAGTGCTGTTTGGGGGATGACTGTAGCGTGTGTGGTGATGATCTGTGCTGTTTGGGGGATGGCTGTAGCGTGTGTGGAGATGGTCTGTGCTGTTTGGGGGATGACTGTAGCGTGTGTGGAGATGGTCAGTGCTGTTTGGGGGATGACTGTAGCGTGTGTGGAGATGGTCTGTGCTGTTTGGGGGATGACTGTAGCGTGTGTGGAGATGGTCAGTGCTGTTTGAGGGATGACTGTAGCGTGTGTGGAGATGGTCTGTGCTGTTTGGGGGATGACTGTAGCGTGTGTGGAGATGGTCTGTGCTGTTTGGGGGATGACTGTAGCGTGTGCAGAGATGGTCAGTGCTGTTGGGGGATGACTGTAGCGTGTGAGGAGATGGTCAGTGCTGTTTGGGGGATGGCTGTAGCGTGTGAGGAGATGGTCAGTGCTGTTGGGGGATGACTGTAGGGTGTGCGGAGATGGTCTGTGCTGTTTGGGGGGTGACTGTACTGTGTACGGTCATGGTCAGTGCTATGTAGGAGGGGGTGCGGTAGTGTGTGCGGTGACAGACTACAATCATACGATCCTGCCTGAGGTCCACAGAGAAAGCCAATTGCAGCCAATGTTTCAGGCTGAGGACAATTTGCTGCAGTGGACCAGATTCTCCAGGTGCGCCAGCCCCGACCAGATTCTCCAGGTGCGCCAGCCCCGACCAGATTCTCCAGGTGCGCCAGCCCCGACCAGGATCCCAATGGCTGGAGAATCGTGGCATCTTCCTGGTTCACTGGTTTGATAATTTTGTAAACTTTAAGTATTTGATTTATATTTGGTAAATCTGTATGTTTCTAACAGGCCAATTCTGGTTCAGCCAATTCCCTTCACAGCCTCTTTGTATAAAATAATTAAACAAAATCAAACAAACTGAGGGACAAAATAAAAGGAGCAGACCAGCAAAGGGGCAATGCCTTCAATAAAAAGCAATCACAAGTCTGTGCTTCTGGCCTGTTTCCAGAGACGGAGCAATTCATTTAATAACAGCTGCAGCTTTTGTTTCATTTACATAATGTGGGGAAACCATGTTGTGTTTTTCCCCATTAAACGTTGCGTGCCAATTCGTACTTGCAGATTGTTGGAGCACATTTGTTGCTGAAGTGCTGGGACTCCCAATGCAATGAGATTTAATTGGAGTTCTGATATAAAAAACACTCAGTGACGTAGGAAAGACTCAGCAATGGACGACAGGGTGGCACACTGGTTAGCACTGCTGCCTCACAGCGTCAGGGACCTGGGTTTGATTCCCGGTTTGGGTCACTGGCTATGTGGAGTTTTGATGTGGAGATGCCGGCATTGGACTGGGTTAAAGACAATAAGAAGTCTGACAATACCAGGTTTAAATCCAACCGATTTATTTGATAGTAAACTCGCAAGCTTTCGGGGTTTGTCCCTTCGTCAGGTGAATGGAGAGTTTTGTGGAGTTGGCACATTCTCCCCATATCTGGGTGGGTTTCCTCCGGGTGCTCCCGTTTCCTCCCACGATCGGGGATGTGTGGATTGGGTTGTTGGGCCATGCAACCCTTAGTGTTGGGGAAATCAGCAGGGTAAATATGTGGGATTATGGGGATAACGCCTGAATGGAATTGTCGATGGGCTGAATGGCCTCTTTCTGCACTATAGGATTCTATGAGTCTAACGATAACTCTAACCCTTTGGTTCACAGCCTATTTTCGTAGAAGGTAAAACGCTGATCAACGTAACGATTGAGGTCCAGGAAACTGTGTGCAACAAAAGCTCTGGAGCAGATCCGACAAATTGTACACTGATCCCCATCCCGGAAGCTGTGAGTATTTCAATGTTAGTCACTTGTTATAACGGATTCTAACACTGGGAGCTTTCCTGTGACAGTAACGCAGCACAATGGCCTACCATGGAACATTTGACATTTACTCTGCGGTTGGGTAATGTTTCTCATTGCCTCAACCCCCCCACCCCACCCCCAACCCTCACCCCTCCTCACCGCCCATGCTGAAGAAACCAGTAAATTACCCCCCTGTGTCTCAGCAGCGTTGGGATAGTTTTGGAAGTTTCTGCTGTCAACTTGGAAAAAGCTGGGATCAGTGAAAGGGCAATTAGACAATAAACTAACATCGATTCCAATGCAGTCGCCTCCTCAATGAATCTCCTCCATTGTCCAGCTGAGTGGCACTGCCCTTTCTTATTTATCCAATAGTAAGCATACCACCTTGAGGAACAGCTCCACTCCCTGCCTTCCTCAGTTATCTGTGAAATGTACCCTTTGCTGCCAATATTTCCACATCTACATGCTGTTCCTTGGCAACAACCTCTGAAAACATGGGGTCAGGTTCAAACATGTCCGCTGATGACACCCAGTTCAATCTCTGCACCATTATCCATCCATTACAGTGCTGTCAGCCTCCTAGTTCATCATTCAACCCTGGATGAGCTAGAACTTCCTTCAGGTGAACACGGTGGGCCTGATTTTACCACTGCTTCAGGCATGAGGCAATTAGTGTGATCCACACCCATGCAGGTGCCCAATTTACCAAGGCCCGAAAACACTGCAATCCAAATTGCACCCAAAATGGGCGCAATGGCGATTTAAACGCATTTGCATGCATTTAAATTGAATTAATGGACTACCCTCCTACTAGGAGGTGGGGAGTAGGGATTTGATTCTGGATCTTTATTACAGTGTTGGAAAGAGAGAATTCCTTGAGGAAACAAGTAGAGGCTCTATCTGGATGAAGCTTAGAAACTGAGAAAAGGAGCAAATCACTTTTATAGACACAGAGTGGGAAGGAAATGATTGAAGTGGGAAGAGTGGGAGTAATGGCAATGGGAGATTTTAAACACTTCTGTATTGCATGGGGAATTGTGTTCCAGTAGAAAGAGGGCATCAGTTTTGAAGTGAATTCAGGAGGATATCCTTGGTCAATATTTTTCCAGACCAATGAAGAAGGCGCATTGATGAATCCGAGAGAATGGAATGGGTAAGTGGAGAGTAAAAGAGTCAGGGAGCATCTAAGCAATAGTGATCATAGTATTAGGGAGAACAAATTGTCTGGAGAAAGTGAATGAACAGTGTAGATTTAAAATACCAGATGGAGTTAGGGATGATTTTCGAGAATTGAGAAGGAGTCGAATCCTGCTTTAAAGGAATCAAGGAGAAAGCAAACTGGAAAAACACGACTCTAAAGATGAGGTGCTATACCTTGAGCTCGGTTGAGCTTCACTGGAATGGTACAGGAGGTCGGGTACAGAGGGACTGGAATGGGAGTGAACGCAGTGTTAACATTGCTACAGGAGGTTGGGTACAGAGGGACTGGAATGGGAGTGAACGCAGTGTTAACATTGCTACAGGAGGGTGGATACAGAGGGACTGGAATGGGAGTGAACGCAGTGTTAACATTGCTACAGGAGGGTGGATACAGAGGGACTGGAGTGGGAGTGAACGCAGTGTTAACATTGCTACAGGAGGGTGGATACAGAGGGACTGGAGTGGGAGTGAACGCAGTGTTAACATTGCTACAGGAGGGTGGGTACAGAGTGACTGGAGTGGGAGTGAACGCAGTGTTAACATTGCTACAGGAGGGTGGATACAGAGGGACTGGAGTGGGAGTGAACGCAGTGTTAACATTGCTACAGGAGGGTGGGTACAGAGTGACTGGAGTGGGAGTGAACGCAGTGTTAACATTGCTACAGGAGGGTGGATACAGAGGGACTGGAGTGGGAGTGAACGCAGTGTTAACATTGCTACAGGAGGGTGGGTACAGAGGGACTGGAGTGGGAGTGAACGCAGTGTTAACATTGCTACAGGAGGTTGGGTACAGAGTGACTGGAGTGGGAGTGAACGCAGTGTTAACATTGCTACAGGAGGGTGGGTACAGAGTGACTGGAGTGGGAGTGAACGCAGTGTTAACATTGCTACAGGAGGGTGGGTACAGAGTGACTGGAGTGGGAGTGAACGCAGTGTTAACATTGCTACAGGAGGGTGGATACAGAGGGACTGGAGTGGGAGTGAACGCAGTGTTAACATTGCTACAGGAGGGTGGATACAGAGGGACTGGAGTGGGAGTGAACGCAGTGTTAACATTGCTACAGGAGGGTGGATACAGAGGGACTGGAGTGGGAGTGAACGCAGTGTTAACATTGCTACAGGAGGGTGGATACAGAGGGACTGGAGTGGAGTGAACGCAGTGTTAACATTGCTACAGGAGGGTGGATACAGAGGGACTGGAGTGGGAGTGAACGCAGTGTTAACATTGCTACAGGAGGGTGGATACAGAGGGACTGGAGTGGAGTGAACGCAGTGTTAACATTGCTACAAGAGGCAGGGTATAGCGAGACTGGAGTGGGAGTGAATGCAGTATTCACATTGCTACAGGAGGGTGGGTACCGAGGGAAAAGTGTGGGAGTGAACGCAGTGTCAACATTGCTACAGGAGAGTGGGTACAGAGGGACTGGAGTGGGAGTGAATGCAGTGTTAACATTGCTACAGGAGGCCGGGAACATAAGAACATAAGAAATAGGAGCAGGAGTAGGCCATCTAGCCCTTCGAGCCTGCCCCGCCATTCAATAAGATCATGGCTGATCTGTCGCTGCTCAGTTCCACTTTCCCGCCCTCTCCCCATAACCCTTAATCCCCTCTCTCATCAAAAACCCATCAACCCGCGTCTTAAATATATTTAGCGAGGTAGCCTCCACCACTTCAACGGGCAGAGAATTCCAGAGATTCACCACCCTTTGAGTGAAGAAGTTCCTCCTCAACTCCGTTCTAAACCGCCCCCCCCTTCATCTTGAGGCTGTGCCCCCTAGTCCTACTGTCCTTTCTGAGCGGGAAGAATCTCTCCACCTCTATCCTATCCATCCCATTCATCATCTTATACATCTCAATGAGATCTCCCCTCATTCTTCTAAACTCTAACGAGTACAAGCCTAGTTTATTCAGCCTCTCCTCATAGCTCAACCCCCTCAACTCTGGTATCAGCCTAGTAAACCTCCTCTGCACTCCCTCCAAGGCCAAAATATTCTTGCATAAGTGCGGCGACCAAATCTGCACACAGTACTCCAGCTGCGGCCTCACCAATGCCCTATACAGCCGCAGCAAGACCTCCCTACTTTTATATTCAATCCCCCTCGCTATGAAGGCCAGCATCCCATTCGCCTTCCTGACCACCTGCTGCACCTGTAAGCTGGGTTTTTGCGACTCATGCACAAGGACCCCGAGGTCCCTCTGCACCGTCGCCTACTGCAGTTTTTCGCCACGTAAGTAATAGTCCTTCCTACCATTATTCCTACCAAAGTGGACAACTTCACACTTGCCAACATTAAATTCCATTTGCCATTTCCTGGCCCATTCGCCCAGCCTATCTAGATCCTTCTGCAGACTCTCCACACCCTCCGCACAATTTGCCGTTCCACCAATCTTGGTGTCATCAGCAAATTTCGACACCCTACACTCGGTTCCCTCCTCCAGATCATCTATATAAATGGTAAATAGCTGAGGCCCCAGCACCGACCCCTGGGGCACTCCACTAGTCACCAACCGCCAATCCGAATAGCACCCATTGACCCCCACTCTCTGCCTCCTATTTGACAGCCAATCCTCTATCCACGCTAACACCCTACCCCCAACTCCATGTCCCCTTACCTTCTGCAATAACCTCTTGTGAGGTACCTTGTCAAACACCTTCTGAAAATCAGGAAACACCACATCCACCGGCTCTCCTCTATCCACCGCCCTAGACACATCCTCATAGAACTCCAATAAATTTGTCAGACACGACTTCCCCTTAACGAAACCGTGCTGCGTCTGCTCTACCAAACAATTCTCCTCAAGATGCCTCGCAATTTTCTCCTTGATCACGGATTCCAACATTTTACCTACAACAGACGTTAAACTAACCGGCCTATAATTCCCTGCCTTTTGCCTGGCACCCTTCTTAAACAACAGCGTAACATTAGCCGTTTTCCAATCTTCCGGCACATCCCCGGAATCCAGCGAGGTTTGGAAAATAACCACCAAGGCATCCACTATCACCTCCGCCATTTCTTTCAGAACCCTCGGATGCATTCCATCCGGTCCTGGGGACTTGTCCACAATCAGCCTCTCCAGTCTGTTGAGCACTGCCTCTCTAGTAACAGTAATGTCATCGAGACCCTCCAGTCCTACCACCTTTCCATCGCTAACACCCGGCAAATTATTCACGTCCTCCTCCGTGAAGACCGAAACAAAAAAGTTATTCGAGACCTCAGCCATTTCCCCATCCCCTACCACTAAGTCCCCCCTCTCATCCTCTAAGGGTCCAACGTTCACCCTAGCCAGCCTCTTCCTTTTTATATATTTATAAAAACTCTTGCTATCCTTTTTTATATTAAGCGCTAGCCCAGCTTCATAGTTTCTCCTACCCTTCTTTATCAACTTCTTTGTCATTCTTTGTTGACATTTAAACCTCTCCCAATCCTCTTCTCGCCCGCTACTCTTAGCTACTCTAAACGCATCCGCTTTTAATTTAACACTTTCCTTTACCTCCTTCGTTATCCACGGCTTATTACCTCTCCTCCTACAGTCCTTTTTAACCATCAGAATAAATTTCTGCTGAGCACCAAGAAAGATCTCCTTAAAGATCCTCCACTGCTCCTCAGCAGACCTACCTTCCAACGCACTCCCCCAGTCCACATTCGCCAATTCTTCTCTCATCCTACCATACTCCCCTCTGTTCAAACAAAGGACGCGTGTCCGGGAACCCACTTTCTCCTCCTCCATCTGCACCAGAAACTCCACCATACAATGATCACTCTCCCCAAGAGGATCCTTCACCACAAGGTCACTAATTCTACCCGCCTCATTACATAGCACCAGATCCAAGATAGCTCGCTCCCTCGTCGGCTCCAACACACGCTGTTCAAGGAAACTATCCCGGCAGCATTCCAAGAACTCTTCCTCAAGCCCACCGCGTCCAACATGGGTCGACCAATCAATATGTAGGTTGATTGGGTACAGAGGGACTGGAGTGGGGGTGAACGCAGCGTTCACATTACTACAGGAGGCAGGGTACAGAGAGGCTGGAGTGAGAGTGAGTGGCACTATTAACCTGATCGACCATCAAGTCACACCTGGTTTTCTAACAAGAACCAAGCAATTTAATGTCCCACATGAGAGGTTTATTAAGAAGGCAAATGCACTTAGGATACACAGTGATTTGAAAGGCGGATTCATAATTGATTTAGTGGTAGGAGGCAGAGGGTGGGAACAGATGGCTGCTTATTGAGGCCAGTGCCCAGTGATGTACCACAGGGATCTGTACTGGGCCACCTATTGTTCATCATTTATGGAGGTAGAATCTGTAAGTTTGCCGGTGACACGAGGATTGGCCGACTGGTTAACAGTGAGGTTGAGTGTCTTGGATTACAGGAAGATACAGACAAGATAGCCAAATGGATGGATAAGTGGCAGATGGAATTTAACCCGGAAAAGTGTGAGGTGATACACTTTGGAAGGGGTAATTTGACAAGGAAGGATACTCTGAAAGATCTGACGCCGGGAAATTCTGAAGAGCAAAGGGACCTTGGTGCGTTTGCCTATAAATCTCTGAAGGCAGAAAGGCAGGTTATTAGGGTGGTGAAAAAGGGCATATGGGACACTTGCCTTTATCAGGGTATAGATTACAAAAGCAGAGAGGACATGATGGAGTTGTATAGAACTTTGGTGAGACCACAACTGGGGTATTGTGTGCAGCTCTGGTCAGCATGTTATAGGAAGAATGTGAACACACTGGAGGGGGTGCAGAGATTCACCAGGATGCTGCCTGGAATTGGACATTTAAGTTACAAAGAGAGGTTGGATAGACTTGGGTTGTTTTCTCTGGAGCAGAGAAGAGTGAGGGGCGACCTGATGGAGTGTTCAGGATTATGAGGGGCATGGACAGAGTGGATAGGGAGTAGCTGTTCCCCTTAATTGAAGGGTCAGTTATGAGGGGACATAGATTCAAGGTGATGGGAAGGAGGTTTGGGAGGGATTTGAGGAAAACCTTTTTTTTACTCAAAGGGTGCTGACACTTTGGAATGTGCTGCCTGGGAGGGTGGTGGAGGTGGGATGCCTCACATCCTTTAATAAGTACCTGGATGAGTACTTGGCCCATGATAGCATTCAGGGCTATGGACCAAGTGCTGACAAGTGGGATTAAGTGTGTAGGTCAGGGCCTTTTATGTGTCAGTGCAGAGTCAATGGGCTGAAGGGTCTCTTCTGCACTGCAGTATTCTGTGATTCTGTGAAGTTTTCAGCAGTAACCTTTAACCTTCTTTATCATTCAGAAGCCTCGTTGCTTATCACAGGTTTTGTGGGAAGTGTTCAAAAAAGAGGGTTGTTTAATTTTTAATTTGCTTAATGAAATTATTGCTCAAAATGTAACAAATTACAGTGAATCCAGCCTTCAGAAAACAAATTCATTTTGTAAAAGGATTCTGTAATTCTACCTGTGAATTCAGGTAAAACAGTGCCATAGGAACAGCGAGAGCTTTTCTCATGAAACAAGTTTCCATTTTCTATCCAATGGTTATAAATCCTGAAATATCACAACAGAGAAACCTCAAACTGCTCAGTGAATATTAAATGGGTCTGAGTCACTGATGGCCACACCACCATTAAAGGTTTTTGAACAGAATGATTGCTGTGAATATAACCATTCCATCAATTCTGTCACACAGAGTCAAACATCAAAGCATTCCCCCAGACAAAAGGTTAAAAAAGTAACAACCATTTAAAGGTCAGGATACAGACCCCTGGGTGTGACAGTCAGGGAGGTGTACGTGGACTATGGTGTGATAGTTGGAGTGAGGTGCGGTTGATGAGGAGGAGGTTAAAATACAATAAAGCCACATTTCAGAAAATTCTAGCATTTTGGCAAAGAGTTTCAGGATTTGCCTCCATTGCTGTCTCAGTGACTTCGCTTTTCTGATCCAATCGGGTCAGTTCAGTGCTAGAATTTTCTGAAATGTGCCTTTGTTGTATTTTAACCTCCTCCTCACACCCTATCTTCCAGTGTTTCAGCAAATGCTGGATATCAGAATGCAGCAACGTTCCTGACACCCAGTGTTGTTGAAGTGTTAATGATGGGAAAATATCAGGTGACAGAGTTCCATCCCTAATCTCCAATCTGTCTTTGAGCAATCCAACCATCACTCCCAATGGAAAATCCCACATGTGATAGTGCAGTTCAGGGAACTGAAGGAATAACATGGATTCAGTCTCCCACACTGAACAGTTAGAAAGTTCTCCCTCTCTGTAAAACTATCGCAATATCACATTAATGTGCAATGAAAATTTATCCTGATGATTAACTAATATCTTGCGTTAATAAAATGTTTTGGTGTTACAATATCCTGACACTCAGGTGTGTAACCATTTGTTCAAAATTCGACTGTTCAAGCTCACTATTAGAAAATTCACTGTATTTTTGAAGATTATAACTGAGTTACACTTTCACTCTATTTGTAGAAAACTGCTACTTGCATCAGCTGGGTCACAATTCCACGTGTTGGATCTCCAAGTGCTGTGGTACAATGCATAAACACAAACTTGACAACCCCAACACCAAACTCAACACCAACCTCAATTCCAACCTCAACCTCAACCCTAATTTCAATCCCAACATCAACCCCAACCTCAATCCCAACCCCAACCTCAATCCCAACCTCAATCCCAACCTCAGCCCCAACCTCAGCCCCAACCCCAACCTCAGTCCCAACCTCAGTCCCAACCCCAACCTCAGCCCCAACCTCAATCCCAACCTCAGTCCCAACCTCAGCCCCAACCTCAATCCCAACCTCAGCCCCAACCTCAGCCCCAACCTCAGTCCCAACCTCAGTCCCAACCTCAGCCCCAACCTCAATCCCAACCTTAGCCCCAACCTCAGCCCCAACCTCAGTCCCAACCTCAACCCCAACCTCAACCCCAACCTCAGTCCCAACCTCAACCCCAACCTCAGTCCCAACCTCAGCCCCAACCTCAATCCCAACCTCAGCCCCAACCTCAACCCCAACCTCAGTCCCAACCTCAACCCCAACCTCAGTCCCAACCCCAACCTCAGTCCCAACCTCAGTCCCAACCTCAACCTCAGTCCCAACCCCAACCTCAGTCCCAACCTCAGCCCCAACCCCAACCTCAGTCCCAACATCAGCCCCAACCTCAATTCCAGTCCCAACCTCAGTCCCAACGCCAACCTCATTCCCAACCCCAACCTCAATCCCAACCTCAACATCAGCCCCAAGCTCATACCCAACAACAACATCAACAACAACAACAACATCAACAAC
Source organism: Carcharhinus amblyrhynchos (assembly GCF_965287045.1). Taxonomy (NCBI): domain Eukaryota; kingdom Metazoa; phylum Chordata; class Chondrichthyes; order Carcharhiniformes; family Carcharhinidae; genus Carcharhinus; species Carcharhinus amblyrhynchos. Next base: position 156,011 of record NC_137334.1, on the reverse strand, counting down.
AACCAAATCACCACCATCGTCAACATCAGAAAACAGCAAATCGTCAGAGGAATGCAGTGGAAGGGTAAACCACAGATTTTTAAAAATACATTATTGTTAAAGGAAGTGATGGTCTGGAAACCCATGTGGAACTAGCAGTGTAAGTACAGCAGATTTCCAGCACAGAGGATTGTGCAAATGGATTATTGCTTGCTTTATTGCGAAATTGCAATAGTCTTTTCACGGAACCAAAAGACATAGAAGCAGAAGTAGGCCATTCGGCCCATTGAGTCTGCTCCACCATTCAATCAGGTCATAACTGAGGTAGTGTGATAATCACAACTCCCACTTTCCCATCTTATCCCCATAACCCTTGATTCCCTTATTGATTAACAATCTCTCTATCTCAGCCTTGAACATACTTAACGACCCAGCCTCTACAGCCGTCTGCAGTAAGGAATTCCACAGATTCCCTTCCTCTGAGAGAAAAAGGAGGTCTGAATCTCCCATCCCGCTCTGCTGGTTTTTTAGTGCTGTGGGCTGGGAGATTTAAGTGGTGCCCGATTAGTGCAGTTTGCACGAGGCATCCAGCCCTGAGCACATCTCTCAGCGTTGGATTTCTGGCACCATCAGTTTTGCCTCAGATGTTGGAGCAGAGCTGGATAATTTATACAGTGGGTAATTTTAATGTGATTTAAATATCATTAGCAGGCCGGGGACTGGAGTCTTCAGGCTCGCTCACCTCTTCCTCCCGTATTTCACTCCAGCAAGGGTTACTATAGGCCCATCCTGGCTGGAGTGAAGGGAAGGGGTAATCAAGGCACCCCAGAGAGCCGGGCACCAGGTGGGGTGCCCCCTGGGCATTGCTACCTTGGCAGTGTCAGTCTGGGCCCCTGGCACTGCCCAAGGGGCAAAGTGCCAGTATGAGGGGCATCTTGGCATTGCATTTGGTAGTGGAAAGTGGGGCAAAGCCTATTGAGGATGGGGTCTGTTGGGGGCAGGGCTTCTGGGGCGATCGGTGAGGATAAGGGATCCGGCTTCCACTTTCCATTCAGGATCAGTGGGGGAGGGAGGGAGGTCAGCGATTGGGGCTGGCCATTGGGGTGGGGTCGGGACTGCAGCTGTGGAGGATTTGGGACTGTCAGTCGGGGCGGTGGCAGGAATCCAGGGTGGAGGGGTGCAGGACATCGAGATAAACCTCTGGACTTTTCCAGAATTTCCAGAATTGAGGGATTCTTGGAAGATTGCTGCCAATGCATCCACTATCTCCTTCCTTTCATATCCTAGGACGCAGCCCATCATCTCCAGGGATTTCTCAGTTTTCAGCCCCATTAGTTTCCCTAATAAATTTTCTCTAATAATAATTACTGGGCAGAACTTTCTCAGAAAATTTTCCAGTGAGCTAAGTTTCATGATCTTATGGTGCTCTGTGAAATACAAGGGAAGTGGTGGGGGGAGATGGGGGGTGGGGTACACAGCCTACTCATACCAGGAAACTGACTGCAGACTGCTAGGTGCGCTATGGCGTATGTGACCTGTTCTCCCAGTCTACATAGTGAACTGGGAAATCTATCAAACCCCACCGCTGCAATATACCCCTCCCGATTATCATCCCCTACATGGACCCTCCCCACCCCCAATCACCAGCCTCCTGATCAGCAGCATCAACCCTCGATCTGCATTCCCACCAAACAGGCCCACTCCCCCTCTCCCCCCAATGCAGAGGCCCCATCTTCCATCCCTTACTACTTATCTGCTCACATGCATCCCTTTGCCAGGCTCTGCCCTATCAGGTCCTGCCACCTTTCATACTGCCGGCTATCTGGTGGGTGTGGACCATCTGTGATTCTGGCTGGTGAGGATCTCTGCTGGCAAGATTGGAAAGCTAAGTAGCCCAGACCATTATGTCCCAGGCCTACTAATGATATTAAATTGATCTTATTCACATTCAAATCAGCCTTGTGCCCCTCCTGGGTACAAGGTTAATTACGCCAGCAGAACAGGACTGGCAATATTGGAACAGACAAAAAATCAGGCACAAGCCCAACTTTTTGCCTCTTGTTTATATTTCCCATCCCACTACACGACTCGATTAGCACAGAAAGGTGGGAAAATTCCACCCATTGTATTTATTCCCTCCCCACTTTTCCCCCTTGATAACTTGGTATTTTTGGAATGTATTGTTAATGTATTCCATGTGAAGACTAGTGCAAAGTACCCATTTAATTCCTCTGCCATTTTATCTGGGGCAGCATTGTGGCAAGGTAGTTAGTACTGCTGCCTCACAGCACCAGGGACCTGGGTTCAATTCCCAGCTTGTGTCACTGTCTCTGTGGAGTCTGCACATTCTCCCTGTGTCTGCGTGGGTTTCCTCAGGGTGCTCCAGTTTCTTTCCACAATCTAAAAGATGTGCTGGTTAGGCGCATTGCCATGCTAAATTCTCCTTCGGTGTACCCGAACAGGCTCTGGAGTGTGGCCACCAGGGGATTTTCACAATAACTTCATTGCAGTATTAATGTAAGCCCACTTGTGACACTAATAAATCAACTTTAACCTTTGGTTCCCCATTACTATTTTTCCAGTCTTGTTCTCTAAGCAAGCTCAGTTCACTTTGGCTTCTCTCTTTTTTACACATTTAAAGAAGATGATTTCATGCTGATTTTATGGATACGCTCCTGAAACCATCCAACTTAAGGACAGTAAGTAGTCTCACAACACCAGATTAAAGTCCAACATGTTTATTTGGTAGCACAAGCTTTGGGAGTGCTGCCCCTTTATCAGGTGAATCTTCTTTTCAACTCCACTTTCCCAACTATTCTTCAAATCCCTGGATTCCAAAAGAGCCAACAATCTCAAACTTTGTCTTAAATATACTTATCAATAGACAATTCTCAGCTCTGTGTGGTAGAGAATTCCAAACAATCTCACTCTTTTGAGGAGTTCTCTTCTGCCCAGTACTAAATGGTAACTTCTATCTGAAGGTTATGACCCCGAGTTTTAGCTTCTCCAGCCAGGTGAAGCTATCAGTCAGCCCTTGAAGAATTTTATATTACTCAGTGATATACTTCTATATTTCTAAACTCTAGAGATTATTAGCCCAGACTACTCAATCTCTCTTTCCCTCCACAGGAACCAATCACACGAATGACCATTTGGTGCACTCCCTTAGGGAACATTTCCTTCCCAAGCAAGGTGACTCAGGGCCCTGGTTACTGGTACACCTGAGGGTGCTGTAATGCCCTGGTTACTGGTACACCTGAGGGTGCTGTAATGCCCTGGTTACTGGTACACCTGAGGGTGCTGTAATGCCCTGGTTACTGGTACACCTGAGGGTGCTGTAATGCCCTGGTTACTGGTACACCTGAGGGTGCTGTAATGCCCTGGTTACTGGTACACCTGAGGGTGCTGTAATGCCCTGGTTACTGGTACACCCTGGGGGTGCTGTAATGCCCTGGTTAATGTACACCCTGGGGGTGCTGTAATGCCCTGGTTACTGTTACACCTGGGGGTGTTGTAATGCCCTGGTTACTGGTACACCTGAGGGTGCTGTAATGCCCTGGTTACTGGTACACCCTGGGGGTGCTGTAATGCCCTGGTTAATGTACACCCTGGGGGTGCTGTAATGCCCTGGTTACTGTTACACCTGGGGGTGTTGTAATGCCCTGGTTACTGGTACACCTGGGGGTACTGTAATGCCCTGGTTAATGTATACCTGGGGGTGCTGTAATGCCCTGGTTAATGTACACCTGGGGGTGCTGTAATGCCCTGGTTAATGTACACCTGGGGGTGCTGTAATGTCCTGGTTAATGTACACCAGGAGGTGCTGTAATGCCCTGGTTACTGGTACACCTGAGGGTGCTGTAATGCCCTGGTTACTGGTACACCTGGGGGTGCTGTAATGCCCTGGTTAATGTATACCTGGGGGTGCTGTAATGCCCTGGTTAATGTACACCCTGGGGGTGCTATAATGTCCTAGTTAATGTACACCAGGAGGTGCTGTAATGCCCTGGTTAATGTACACCTGGGGGTGCTGTAATGTCCTGGTTAATGTACACCTGGGGGTGCTGTAATGTCCTGGTTAATGTACACCAGGAGGTGCTGTAATGCCCTGGTTAATGTACACCTGGGGGTGCTGTAATGTCCTGGTTAATGTACACCTGGGGTTGCTGTAATGTCCTGGTTAATGTACACCAGGAGGTGCTGTAATGCCCTGGTTACTGTTACACCTGGGGTTGCTGTAATGCCCTTGTTACTGGTACAGCTGGGGTTGCTGTAATGCCCTGGTTACTGGTACAGCTGGGGGTGCTGTAATGCCCTGGTTACTGGTACAGCTGGGGGTGCTGTAATGCCCTGGTTACTGGTATAGCTGGGGGTGCTGTAATGCCCTGGTTACTGGTACAGCTGGGGGTGCTGTAATGCCCTGGTTACTGGTACAGCTGGGGGTGCTGTAATGCCCTTGTTACTGGTACAGTTGGGGGTGCTGTAATGCCCTGGTTACTGGTATAGCTGGGGGTGCTGTAATGCCCTGGTTACTGGTACAGCTGGGGGTGCTGTAATGCCCTGGTTACTGGTACAGCTGGGGGTGCTGTAATGCCCTGGTTACTGGTACACCTGGGGGTGCTGTAATGCCCTGGTTACTGGTACAGCTGGGGGTGCTGTAATGCCCTGGTTACTGGTACAGCTGGGGGTGCTGTAATGCCCTTGTTACTGGTACAGTTGGGGGTGCTGTAATGCCCTGGTTACTGGTATAGCTGGGGGTGCTGTAATGCCCTGGTTACTGGTACAGCTGGGGGTGCTGTAATGCCCTGGTTACTGGTACAGCTGGGGGTGCTGTAATGCCCTGGTTACTGGTACACCTGGGGGTGCTGTAATGCCCTGGTTGCCAGCATGGCTGGTCAGACAATTATTGGTGAACAAGCCCACAGAACTCCTGTTGGTAATGCCAATGGACAGTTTACGTTTGGCAGTCTGTTTACTCAGCCACACAGTCAGCACAGCAGCAACCAAAGACTTCAGAGAGCTCCGATCCATTTCTCAGAGAGAGGATTTGTACAGCAAACTGACAGAGTAACAACATTAGCAAATCACAGACAATAGCATGATTTGTTCCCAAACCAATGACTGTGGCTGGTTAAAGCCATAATGAGGACAACTCCTTCAAAGCAGTTTGCTTCTAGTGAGATCCCACAAATAACACATGAGGTAACCTGGTTTTAGTGTCTCTGGTGTAGGGGGCTGTTGTTGGCCAGCAGAGCGCCTGGCTCTTATCCTGATAATGTTATTCAACACTCCTCAATGCTGCACTGAAACAGGATAACTGGTCCTGCAGTGGGGATTGTTCTATAAATACTAAGCTAAACAGCTACACAGCTATATGAGACAGATTTGAACCTGCCCATGTGATACAGGATTCCAATCTTTTTCCCACACCTAGAGCGGGATTTTACAGCCTTGCTCAAGCGAGACCAGAAATTCCCGCCCGAGGTCGACAGAGGTTTCCATTGTCGGACACTCGCCCGCTCTGATTCTGTGGCAGGCGAGGTGGTAGAGTTCTGGCCCTAGTGTTTAAAAAAGTTTATTTATTAGTGTCACAAGTAGGCTTGCATTAACACTGCAATGAAGTTACTGTAAAAATCTTCTATTGCCACACTCCAGCACCTGACTGGGTACACTAGCACTAAGGCAGACTTTCAACTGTTTCCATAGCTAGTTATTCCTGGAACAGGTCACTTGTCTGTTGCCAGGGGGTTTATAGCTTGAAGGACACCACTCCATATCAAGTGAGGCTGACCAGGAGTATCTCCCGCTCTTACCGCTAGTCATTGGCATACTGGGAAGGTTTTGCAGGTTGACATTCAACCGGTTTAACTTTGTTATGACTGTATCTTCCTTGGCCATCAAGTCTTGGGGTAGGTCTTCTGGACTTCTGGTTCAGTGGCAGGATCGCTTATCCACTATGCCACAACACCTCCCTGTAAGACAGGACACTGAGGCCTAAAACTGGGCGATTGACAGATTGCACACAGGTAAGACTGGTTACTTAGTCAAGGCAGATTCTTCAGATATTCAGATTATAGATATATCAAAATTAAGAACTTTATGTTCTCTGGATTGAAGATACATTTCTTGAACAAATAAGGAAATTCTAAAATCGAGGGAATTTTGGAAGATTACGTCATTAAATGATATATTTTAAACTTTAGGATCATTACAGAAGAGGAAGACATTGGCGTTGCAGAAAGAAACCTTGTTCAAGAAGAAGATGGGGTTGGCGGAGGCGTTGGTGGAGACGTCACTGGGGCAGAGGAAGACGTAACAGGCATCGATGGAATCGCAATAGATACAACAGAGGAGTAAATAGCTATCAATATGCAGAAAGAACCAATCCCTAAAGCAGGAGGAGCTGGAGAAGACAAAATACAAATGTAGTAAGTATCACCAGGAATTATTTTTCACTTTCAGTTTCTGTTGCTGGATCACAGAAATTTATAACTGATCTGTGATAGGTGAACACTATCCCAATCCAACACGACTGCCCAGTTCCTATATCCCTTTATCTCCCTTTCATTCGGCCTCCGATTTTGCCAATAACCTATTTTTCAACGTTGATGTTGGGGGGATCTTTCCCGTCTCGCCTGCCACAGGTAGTGGGTGGGGGGGGTGGAGAGGATGGGGGATGGGGGGGGAACATACAAAGGTCCGTTGACCTTGGCAGCATTTTCTGGTTTTTGGACGAGCGTAGCCAGGAAATCCCACCCATGGTTACAGCAGCTTCCTTTACAGTAATGATATGGGTTTGATTTTTTGATATTATTTCAATTTTTTTTCTATTTCTATTTGGTCACCTCCTAAACGTTGCCTTTCAAAACGAAAAAACCTTATTGTCTGAGTCTTGGGATCAGACTCTCTTTCAAAACTGTCTCCAGGATTTGTATGTCTCCCTTTTGTCTCAGTGAATAGAACTGGACACAGTACTCAAACTGTAGATCATCCAAAGATTGATGTGATTTAATCATCACCTCCTCTGTCTGTGACTCTGCTTTTTTTTAGGTTCATTCATGGGATGAGGCAAGTGTTCATAAGGTTATCAGTAAATGTCTAATTGTAGTTACCCTTGAGAAGGTGGTGGGTAGCTGCCTTCTTGAACCACAATAGTCCATGTGGCATAGGTACACTCACAGTGCTGTCAGGAAGGGAGTTTCAGGATTTTGACCCAGTGATAGCGAAGGAACGGCCAATATGTTTCCAAGTCAGGATGATGAGAAGCTGGGCGGGAATCAGCAGGGGGTGATACTCCCATGTGCCTGCTGCCCTTGCATTCTAGATGAGGATATTTGCAAGTTTAGAAGGTGCTGTCAAAGGAGCCTTGCTGGTTTGCAACAGTGCATCTTGTGGATGGTATACACAGATGCCACTGTGCACTGCTGATGGAGGGAGTGAATGTTTAAGGTGGTGGGTTGGAAGGCAGTCCTGGATGGTGTCAAGCCTCTTAAAGTGTTGGAGCTACACCCACCCAGGCAAGTGTGCAGTATTCCATCACACTCCTGCCTTGTAGATGGTGGACAAGCTTTTGGGGAGTCAGGAGGTGAGTCACTTGTCGCAGAATTTCATGCATCTGAACACCCTCTGTAGCTACAATATTTATATGGCTTGTTCAGTTAAGATTTTAGTCAATGGTAACCACCAACGAGTGCTTTAACAATGATAATATCATGGCATTATAAAGAAGAGATGGGTACGTTATCTCTTGCTGCAGATGGTCATTGCCTGATTCTTGTGTGAAAATTACTTTCCATTTATTAGCCTAAGAGTGAATAGTTTCCTGAAATGCCTCAGTACTCAGTGCATGGACTACTTATTAATAATGGTGTTGCAAATGGAAACACATGGGAGGTTAGTTAGGAAGGTTCAGTCACTTGGTATACATGGAGAGGTAGTAAATTGGATTAGACATTGGCTCAATGGAAGAATGATGTGGAGGTGCTGACATTGGACTGGGGTAGACACAGTAAGAAGTCTCACAACACCAGGTTAAAGTCCAACCTGTTTATTTGATAGTAAACCCACAAGCTTTCGGAAACGCTGTTCCTCTGTCAGGTGTGTGGAAAGTTCTGATCAGAGAAGGGCATGTAAAGGCACACACAGTTTACAGAATACTGATTAGAATGTGAGTCTTTACAGCTAACCTGCTATACCTGCTCAGGGAAGAAGCCAGAGAGTGGTAGTGGAGGATTGCTTCTCTGAGTGGAGGCCTGTGACTAGTGGTGTGCCACAGGGATCAGTGCTGGGTCCATTGTTGTTTGTCATCTATATCAATGATCTGGATGATAATGTGGTAAATTGAATCAGCAAATTTGCTGATGGTAGAAAGATTGGAGGTGTAGTGGACAGTGAGGAAGGTTTTCAAAGCTTGCAGAGGGATTTGGACCAGTTAGAAAAATGGGCTGAAAAATGGCAGATGGAGTTTAATGCAGACACGTGTGAGGTATTGCACTTTGGAAGGACAAACCAAGGTAGAACATACAAGGTAAATGATAGGACACTGAAGAGTGCAGTGGACCAGAGGGATCTGGGAATACAGATACATAATTCCCTAAAAGTGGCATCACAGGTAGATAGAGTCGTAAAGAGTGCTTTTGGAACATTGGTCTTTATAAATCAAAGTATTGAGTATAAGAGTTGGGATGTTATGGTGAGGTTGTATAAGATATTGGTGAGGCCGAATTTAGAGTATTGGGTGCAGTTTTGGTCATCTAATTACAGGAAGGATATTAATAAGGTTGAAAGAGTGCAGAGAAGGTTTACAAGGATGTTGCCGGGACTTAAGAAACTGAGTTACAGAGAAAGGTTGAATAGGTTAGGACTTTATTCCCTGGAGTGTAGAAGAATGAGGGGAGATTTGATAGAGGGGTATAAGATTTTGATGGGTATAGATAGAGTGAATGCAAGCAGGCTTTTTCCACTGAGGCTAGGGGAGAAAAAAACCAGAGGGCATGGGTTAAGGGTGAAAGGGGAATATTAGGGGGGGATTCTTCACACAGAGTGGTGGGAGTGTGGAATGAGCTGTCAGATGAAGTGGTGATTGCGGGCTCACTTTTAACATTTAAGAAAAACTTGGACAGGTACATGGATGAAAGGGGTGAGGAGGGATATGGTCCAGGTGCAGGTCAGTGGGACTAGGCAGAAAAATGGTTTGGCACAGACAAGGAGGGCCAAAAGGCCTGTTTCTGAGCTGTAATGTTCTACGGTCCTATGGTTCTACACTACGATCATCAGTGAAGAATCTGGTCACTGAGCGGTTACCATTACTGAGTTCAGCTTTTCAATCGCTGATTTATTGTATTTAATTGTTTTGTTTCCCTAGCTGTCCTGGTGGGATTTGAACTCAAGAATCTAGATCATTAGTCTCAGCATTGTGATTACTGGTCCAGGTACAAAGCCAGAATCCTTGCTGTTTTGGTTATATAATTCAGTATTCCATTTGTATTTTGATCATTGTCCTGCAACAATTAAACATATTCAACATGTTACCCTGCAGAAAGCTGTGGTATCAGCTCTGCCTTGCTTGGTGGCACTCTCAATTTTAAGTCAAAAGATTATGGGTTAAATTGCTTCCAGGACTTGAATATTAAAATCTAGACTGATATTCCTGGGCGTTTCTCCCCAGTGTCCTGGCCAACCTTTATCCCTCGATCAACATCAGGAAGACAGATTAGAGTTACAAATTAGCCAGGAAGGAGCTAGAAGAGGACATGAGAAGACTTTTGCGGGTAGGATCAAGGAGAACCCTAAAGCTTTCTATAGGTATGTCAAGAATAAAAGATTGGTTAGGGCAAGATTAGGGCCAGTCAGAGACAGCAGTGGGAAGTTGTGCGTGGAGCCTGAAGAGATAGGAGAGGCACTGAATGAGTATTTTTCGTCAGTATTTACGCAGGAAAAGGTCAATGTAGTCGAGGAGAATACTGAGACACAGGCTTTTAGACTAGACGGGAATGAGGTGTTAACAATTCTTGAGAGTATGAACATAGATAAGTCCCCTGGGCCGGATGGGATTTACCCTAGGATTCTCTGGGAGGCTCGGGAGGAGATTACAGAGCCTTTGGCTTTGATCTTCATGTCGTCATTGGCTACAGGTATAGTGCCGGAAGACTGGAGGATAGCAAATGTTGTCCCCTTGTTCAAGAAGGGGAGTAGAGACCATCCTGGGAATTATAGACCGGTGAGCCTTACTTCTGTGGGCAAAATTTTGGAAAGGATTATAAGGGATAGGATTTATAATCATCTAGAGAGAAATAAATTGATTCGGGATAGTCAACACGGTTTTGTGAAGGGTAGGTCGTGCCTCACAAACCTTATCGAGTTTTTTGAAAAGGTGACCAAAGAGGTGGATAAGGGTAAGGCAGTTGACGTGCTGTATATGGATTTTCGCAAAGCATTTGATAAGGTTCCCCATGATAGGCTATTGCAGAAAATGCAGATGCATGGGATTGAGAGTGATTTAGCAGTTTGGCTCAGGAATTGGCTAGCTGATAGAAGACAGAGGGTGGTGGTTGATGGGAAATATTCAACCTGGAGTTCAGTTACAAGTGGTGTACCTCAAGGATCTGTTTTGGGGCCACTGCTGTTTGTCATTTTTATAAATGACCTAGATGAGGGTGTAGAAGGATGGATTAGTAAATTTGGTGACGACACCAAAGTTGGAGGAGTTGTAGACAGTGAGGATGGATGTTACAGTTTGCAGAGGGACATAGATAAGCTACAGAGCTGGGCCGAGAGGTGGCAGATGGAGTTTAATGCGGAAAAGTGTGAGGTGAGCACCAGAACAGTGTACTTGGTGGCTGGTGAGTGTTGAAATTTGCAAGTTAGTTTTTTATTTCTTCTCTCTATTGCCAGTTCGCGGGGTTTTTGTTTGTTTTCGCTTTCCGTAGTGGGAGCTAGGCGCGGGGACAGTCGGGAAGGGAGCGCGGGAGTATAAAAAGAAGGCCGCAATAGACAGCGGGCAGCGTCGGGAGTGGGCAGTGGAGTGAGGAGGGTGCAGAGTGAGTGCTGTAAGGGCTTTGGCTCACAGGGCTTAGGTGAGAGTAGGCTTAGGCAAGGTGAGTTACTGGTCCAATTTTTCCTGTTTTCCATTTCTGTGTCCAAAACTCTAAGGGTGGTCAGGTAAATGGCAGGGTCCTTGGGGAGACGCGTCAGCTGCGTTAGGTGCAATATGTGGGAGTTCCTGGAGACAACGCTTCTCCCGAAAGTCCACATCTGCACCAAATGTCTGGAGTTGCAACGTTTGAGGGCCGGGGTTCGGCAATTAGAGCTGAGGCTGGAAGATTTATTTTTAGTCAGGGAGAACGAGGTGATAGTGGATAGGAACCACGGTCACGTGGAGATCCCAGAGCCTGGGGGGAGATGGGTAGGTTACTGTTAGGAAAGGGAAAAAGAAGAGGAGTCATGGTACTAAGGCCACCCCAGAGGTAGTCTCCAAAATAGCAGGGGTAAGGCAACAACTGGGGTAGAAAGGGCAGGAGAGGAAGACCAGAATGCCTCAGGGTGAAGGAAGGGGGCTGGATGTGAGATAGTGGTGGGGGACGGGAGGGTTAGAGGAATTGATAGGCGGTTCTGTGGGCAAAAGCGGTACTCCAGGATGGTGGTCTGCCTCCCTGGAGCTGGGGTACAGGATGTGTCGGAGAGGGTAGACGGAATCTTGAAGGGCCAAGGGACCCAGGCTGATGTAATTATACACATAGGAGAGAAGGACATAGGAAGGAAGAGTAGGGGGGATATACGTACGCAGTTCAGGGAGTTGGGGGCCAGGCTGAAGTGTAGGGCCTCCAGGGTGGTGATCTCTGGGCTGCTGCCAGTGCCCAGTAATAGCAGGGATAAGAATAATGAGATCCTACAGCTGAATGTGTGGCTGACGGATTGGTGCAGGACAGAGGGTTTTAGTTTTGTAGACCATTGGGAAGTCTTTGTGAGGGAAGGGCACCTGTACAAGTGAGATGGGGAACATTTAAATGGGAATGACACAAATATCTTAGCTGGGAGGTTAGCTGGAGTGTTTCGGCAGGGTTTAAACTAATATGGAGGGGGGTGGGGGGGAGACAGATAGCTCAGTAGGCACTGGGAGTGGGAGTGAGTTGGGTGACAGGGCAAGTCTAGATGAGAGGAAAATCTCCCAGGAGAAGGAGGATCTGAGTGGGCCTGGAGGTCTGGAGTGCGTCTCTTTTAATGTGAGGAGTGTGGCAGGTAAAACGGATGAACTTAAGGCCTTAATGTTCACGAGGAATTTAGATGTGGTGGCAGTGACGGAGACGTGGTTAAAGGAAGGGCAGGACTGGCAGCTAAATATTCCTGGGTATAAGTGTTTTAGCCACGACAGAGGAGGGTCGAAAAGAAGAGGGGGAGTGGCACTGTTAGGGAGCAGATCACAGCGGTGCAGAGGGAGGATAATATAGAGGGGTTAGGAATTGAGTCTCTGTGGGTGGAGTTGAGGAATAGGAAGGGGGCCATTACTATGCTAGGGGTGCACTACAGACCGCCCGACAGCCCGCGGGCAGTGGAAGAGGGTATATGTAGAGACATTTTGGATAAGTGTAGGAAGAGCAGGGTTGTTGTAGTGGGAAATTTTAATCTCCCTGGGGTGGATTGGAAGGTGCCCAGAGCTGGGGGTTCGGTCGGGGAGGAATTCATAAGATGTGTATTGGAAGGGTCCTTGCAGCAGTATGTAGATAGCCCGACTAGAGTGGGGGCGATACTGGATTTAGTTCTGGGAAATGAGCCGGGTCAGGTGGTTGAGGTTGCGGTAGGTGAACGTGTGGTTAATAGTGACCACAACTCCGTCTACTTTAGGATACGAATGGAAAAAAATGAGAGCTGTCCTAAGGGGAGGGTGCTAAATTGGGGGAAGGCTAGATACAGCCGGATTAGGCAGGTGCTTAGGGATACAGACTGGGATAGGCTGTTGGAAGGCAAGACCACGTTAGGCATGTGGGAGTCTTTCAAGGGAAAACTGAAATGGGTGCAGGAAAGGCATGTGCCAGTTAGGAGGAAGGATGGGAAAGGTAGGATTAGAGAGCCGTGGATTACTAGGGATATTGAGGAGTTGGTCAGGAAGAAACGAGAGGCGTATGTTAGGTCTAAGGAACTGGGAACGGAGAGAGCGTTGGAGGAGTACAGAGAGGGTAGGGGGGATCTCAAAAGGGGAGTTAGGAGGGCAAAAAGGGGGAATGAAATGGCTTTGGCAGGTAGGATTAAGGAAAATCCAAAGGCGTTTTACTCCTATGTCAGGAACAAAAGGGTGGCTAGGGGAAAAATCGGTCTCCTCAGGGACAGAGGAGGGGAATTGTGCTTAGAGTCCGAGGGAATGGGGGAGATCCTGAATGAATACTTTGCGTTGGTATTCACGAAGGAGAGGGGCTTGATGTCTGGTACAGTCTTCGAGGGAGCTTTAGACCAGTTGAAGGATGAATCGATTACGAGGGAAGAAGTGTTAAGGCTTGGTAGCATTAAAACTGATAAATCTCCGGGGCCCGATTGCATTTATCCTAGGCTGCTTAGGGAGGCGAGAGATGAAATTGCTGGGCCCCTGATGCAAATCTTTGTCTCTTCTTTGGACACAGGTGAGGTCCCAGAGGACTGGAGGATAGCGAACGTGGTACCGTTGTTTAAAAAGAGTAGGAGGGATAGCCCGGGTAACTATAGGCCAGTGAGTTTGACGTCAGTGGTAGGCAAGTTGATGGAGAGGATTCTTAGGGATAGGATGTATGAGCACTTAGAGCGTTGCGATCTGATTAAGGATACGCAACATGGCCTTGTAAAGGGGAAGTCTTGCCTTACGAATCTGGTAGAATTTTTTGAGGAGGTGACAAAAACAAGGATGAGCCGTTGATGTCGTCTATATGGATTTCAGTAAGGCGTTTGACAAAGTGCCTCATGTTAGGTTGGTTGAAAAGGTTAAGGCTCATGGGATACGTGGCCAGGTATCTAGATGGGTAAAGAACTGGCTTGCTGAGAGTAGACAGAGAGTAGTAGTGGAAGGGTCCTTTTCTAGCTGGAGGTCTGTCACTAGTGGTGTGCCGCAGGTCTCAGTACTGGGACCTCTTCTTTTTGTAGTGTATATAAATGATTTGGAAGAGGGAGTAAGTGGTGTGATCAGCAAATTTGCAGATGACACTAAGATGGCTGGATCGGCAGGCAGTGAGGAGCAGTGTCTGGCAATACAACGGGATATTGATAGGCTGGTATACTGGGCAGATATATGGCAAATGGAGTTTAATCTGGATAAATGTGAGGTGATGCACTTTGGCAGAAATAATGTAGGGGGGAGTTAGATGATAAAGGGTAAGCCTATAAAAAGTATAGAAATGCAGCGGGACCTGGGGGTGCAAGTGCACAAGTCTTTGAAGGTGGCAGTACAAGTGGAGAGTGTGGTGAAGAAAGCCTATGGTATGTTAGCCTTTATAGGAAGGGGTATAGAATATAAGAGCTGGAGTCTAATGTTGCAGTTGTATAGAACGTTGGTTAGGCCACATTTGGAGTACTGCATCCAGTTCTGGTCGCCTTACTACCGGAAGGACGTGGAGACCCTGGAGAGAGTGCAGAGGAGGTTTACCAGGATGTTGCCTGGTATGGAAGGACTGGGTTATGAGGAAAGATTGAGCAAATTGGGGCTGTTTTCCCTTGAAAGACAGCGACTGAGGGGAGATCTAATAGAGGTCTATAAGATTATGAAGGGTATAGATAGAGTAAACAGGGGTAAGCTATTTCCTATGTTAAAAACGCACAGTACGAGGGGCCACGGGCTTAGGGAGAGGGGGCGAGGTATAACACAGATGTTAGAGGGAGGTTTTTCACACAGAGGGTAGTGGGGGTATGAAATGCTCTGCCAAGCAAGATGGTGAAGGCAGGCACGCTGGAGTTGTTTAAGAGTTACTTAGACAGGCACATGAGTGGGTTGGAGATGGGAGGATATAGGAGATTGTTTTAAATAAGGTTCAGTAGCCTTGGGACATCCCTGGTAATGTATAAGGATGTGGAATGATACTAATGTTTTTCTCTTTTAATTCACAGGTTTTAAGTCGGTCCACCTTGTTATCCAACAAGGGGCATACACACGATGGGTCGTACTGGGGCTGCTCTTGGATGTTCGAGAATGGCCTAGTACTTCATGTTGTTAGTGTGTGCTTAAACTGGACCAGATACTGGGCACCACGACAGCTCAGTGACTATCACTGTTAGCTGTGCAGATACATGGATTTGGGCCGGTGTCTGTGGGAGTTTGCACATTCTCCCCGTGCTTTCATGGGTTTTCTCCGGGTGCTCCGGTTTCCTCCCACACCCCAAAGGTGTGCTATTAGGCTGATTGGAGGTAATACATTGCCCCTAAATTAATTTTCCCTCAATGTGGAATGCCATAAACAATAGATAAGGGTCATGGGTGGAGGGGGGACTCATAATGTTAAAATGGCGGTGTGGGCTCGTTGGGCCGAAGGGTCTGTTTCCCGGACTGTTTTTGTTCTTTGTTCTTTGATTCACTTTGGTAAGAGTAACAGGAGTACAGAATATCGGGCTAATGGAAGGACTCTTAGTAGTGTTGACGAGCAGAGAGATCTCGGGGTACATGTGCATAGATCCCTGAAAGTTGGCACCCAGGTTGATAAGGTTGTTAAGAAGGCGTACGGTGTGTTAGCTTTCATTGGGAGAGGGATTGAATTTCGGAGCCGCGAGGTCATGTTACAACTGTACAAAACTCTGGTGCGGCCGCACTTGGAGTATTGTGTACAGTTCTGGTCGCCGCATTATAAGAAAGATGTGGAGGCATTGGAAAGGGTGCAGAGGAGGTTTACCAGGATGTTGCCTGGTATGGTGGGAAGGTCTTATGAGGAACGGCTGAGGGACTTGAGGTTATTTTCATTGGAGAGAAGGTTACGAGGTGACCTGATTGAGGCATACAAGATGATCAAAGGATTGGATAGGGTGGACAGTGAGAGCCTTTTACCTCGGATGGTGATGGCTAACACAAGGGGACATAGCTTTAAATTAAGGGGTGGTAATTATAGGACGGATGTCAGAGGTAGGTTCTTTATTCAGAGGGTAGTAAGGGCGTGGAATGCCCTGCCTGCAGCAGTTGTGGACTCGCCAACTTTAAGGGCGTTCAAATGGTCAGTGGATAGGCATATGGATAAGATTGGAATAGTTTAGGTTAGAGGGTCATTAGATTGGTTCCGCTGGTCGGGGCCACACCGAGGGCCGGACGGGCCTGTACTGCAGTGTAATGTTCTATGTTCTATGTTCTAGATTCTCTGATCATTATCGTATTGCTCTTTGCAGGATCTTGCTGTCCACAACTGTGTTCCTTACTTTACAACAGTGACTATTTTCCAAAAGAACTTTATTTACTGTAAAGAGCTCTGTTCCTATGAAAGGAGTTACTTCAGTGCAAATCTTTCCTTCAGGTTTTGTATCAATAACAGATTTTGAACATTTTAAATCATTTATAATAACAGCAAAGAACAAAATCTGTAGAATCCATGAGTCAATAAACCCCAGAGAATGATTTCAGTTTGTAGAGACTTTATATCATCGAGTGTTTAAACTTTCAGTATCATTGGCCAGGATTTTCCCACCCCATGGGAGGAGTGCCACGTGGAATGTGCCGTGCAGAATGCAATATGAGGTTTGCACTGTGGGGGGTGCACTGTGGGGAGTGCACTGTAGGGAATACGCTGTGTGGGTTGCATTATGCGGGGTGCACTGTGGGGTGTGCATGTGGGGATTGCACTGTGGGGGTGCACTGCAGCAGGGCGTGCACTTTGGGGGTTGCTCTGTGGGGGATGCTCTGTGGGGGGTGCACTGGGGGGTGCAATGGGAGGTGCACTGTGGGGGTGCGCTGTGGGGAGCGCGCTGTGGGGGTGCAGTGTGGTTGCTGCACTGTGGGGATTGTGCTGTGGGGATTGCCCTCTGGGGGGTGCTGTGTGCAGGGTGCGCTGTGGGGGGTGCGCTGTGGGGGATGCACTGTGGGGGATGCACTGTGGGGGATGCACTGTGGGGGATGCACTGTGGGGGCTGCACTGTGGGGGCTGCACTGTGGGGGCTACACTGTGGGGGGTGCGCTGTGGGGGGTGCGCTGTGGGGGATGCGCTGTGGGGATTGCCCTGTGGGGGATGCTGTGTACAGGGTGCGCTGTGGGGGGTGCGCTGTGGGGGATGCACTGTGGGGGATGCACTGTGGGGGATGCACTGTGGGGGCTGCACTGTGGGGGCTGCACTGTGGGGGCTACACTGTGGGGGGTGCGCTGTGGGGATTGCGCTGTGGGGATTGCCCTGTGGGGGATGCTGTGTACAGGGTGCGCTGTGGGGGCTGCACTGTGGGGGCTGCACTGTGGGGGGTGCGCTGTGGGGGGTGCGCTGTGGGGCTGCACTGTGGGGGGTGCGCTGTGGGGGATGCTGTGTACAGGGTGCACTGTGGGGACTGCACTGTGGGGGGTGCGCTGTGGGAGGTGTGCTGTGGGGGATGCTGTGTACAGGGTGCGCTGTGGGGGCTGCACTGTGGGGGCTACACTGTGGGGGGTGCGCTGTGGGGGGTGCGCTGTGGGGCTGCACTGTGGGGGGTGCGCTGTGGGGGATGCTGTGTACAGGGTGCACTGTGGGGACTGCACTGTGGGGGGTGCGCTGTGGGGGATGCTGTGTACAGGGTGCACTGTGGGGACTGCACTGTGGGGGGTGCGCTGTGGGAGGTGTGCTGTGGGGGATGCTGTGTACAGGGTGCACTGTTGGGGGTGCACTGTGGGGGGTGCACTGTGGGGGGTGCACTGGGGGGTGCACTCTGGGGGTGCGCTCTGGGGGTGCAGTGTGGTTGCTGCACTGTGGGGATTGTGCTGTGGGGATTGCCCTGTGGGGGATGCTGTGTACAGGGTGCGCTGTGGGGGGTGCTGTGTACAGGGTGCGCTGTGGGGGCTGCACTGTGGGGGGTGCTGTGTACAGGGTGCACTGTGGGCGGTGCTGTGTACAGGGTGCGCTGTGGGGGGTGCTGTGTACAGGGTGCGCTGTGGGGGCTGCACTGTGGGGGGTGCACTGTGGGGGGTGCACTGTGGGGGAACACTGTGGGGCTGCACTGTGGGGGCTGCACTGTGGGGGGTGCACTGTGGGGGCTGCACTGTGGGGGGTGCACTGTGGGGGCTGCACTGTGGGGGCTGCACTGTGGGGGGTGCACTGTGGGGGGTGCACTGTGGGGGGTGCACTGTGGGGGTGCACTGTGGGGGCTGCACTGTGGGGGTGCACTGTGGGGGCTGCACTGTGGGGGCTGCACTGTGGGGGCTGCACTGTGGGGGTGCACTGTGGGGGCTGCACTGTGGGGGCTGCACTGTGGGGGTGCACTGTGGGGGCTGCACTGTGGGGGCTGCACTGTGGGGGCTGCACTGTGGGGGCTGCACTGTGGGGGCGCACTGTGGGGGCTGCACTGTGGGGGTGCACTGTGGGGGCTGCACTGTGGGGGTGCACTGTGGGGGCTGCACTGTGGGCAGTGCAGTGCAGTGCTTGCAGTGTGGGGGTGCAGTGTGTGGGGTGCACTGTGGGACATGCAGTTTGGGTGGTGCACTGTGGGGGTTGCAGTGGGGGGGGGGTGAACTGTGGGGAGGTGCAGTGGGGTAGCCAAAAGTCCTTTGATTTTGCAGGTATTAGAAGATCCCAGCCAACGAGTGTGATAAAGTGTTATCAACCTTTGGTTATATTGAAGGATTTGGTAAATATTTGTGTCTGAAAGTTAAATTAATTCTCTCAATTTCTGCCTGTGAACAAACATACAAAAAAACCCATGTCTCTCTGCTTTGTAATCCCATAATTAAACAATTAAATCGTAACTATCCTGAGGGAGCCACGCACCCCTTCCAATATCAACCCCTTTTTCCACATGTATCCAAAACAAAGTCAGTTTTTCATACTGAGGAGAGTTTTTCAGTGCATTCGTTAACCAAGAACATTCACCAATAATTTTTCTGAAAACGATTAACTCAAATTAAACTATTGGAGATTCTCACTGAATGAATTTTATTAACTAAATCACAGATTTTATAAGAAAACTGAAGCTTCAACAGTGACATCAGAGCGATGGGAAGATAAAGAAGAAGAAAGTTTCACATGGATTGAACTATTTAACTTTAAAACATTGTTTCACTTTTAATTGTAATTATTTTACCGTTTAATTGTTAATGTTTGATTCTGTAGTTCATTATTCTGCTGTTGATGATATTCTCACTGCTCAGTAATGTGACAATTCATTAAATCACTGATATATTCCATGTCGATGTGACGTTGAATCATAAACTGAATCTTGTTATTTCTGTGTCTCTGGGTTCTTTCAGTTCTGTAATGCAACACGAGAGAACAATTCACTTGGGAATGGATTTTACCCTGAGGGTTGGCACCAAGATTAAACCAAAAGTTGGATCATTACCTGACATCACCTTCCCATGTTTGAAAATTCAGACACCCCACAAGATTTTGATGTCTAGGCATTGGGACAGGGCTGGAATCAAGAATGACTATTTCCAAGGCAGCAAAATACTGGAATCTGAAGCAAAAACAAGAAATGCTGTAAAATCTCAGCAGGTCTGACAGCATCTGCGGAGAGAGAATAGAGCCAATGTTTCAAGTCTGGATGACCCTTCGTCAGAGCTGACATGTTAGTGACGAGGCTGGAAGATCCACCTCAGTTCATTGGGACATGATTGCAGTTCTGTATGTAGATTTTAGATCTCTTAATAATCACGCCTTCTGTTCAGCCTGCTTCTGTTGATAAAATTGCCAGGTGGTCTCATTGTGAATGTGTGGCTGAAATCCATGTCTGATTAATGAACGCAATCCTATAGGATTCCACAGGGGAATGCTAGCTTTGTTATATTCACACTTTTTGATGTTATGAGTTATTCTTTCTTTTATGTGGCTTTTCAATATAATGTTACGACTTGAAAAGTTACAAGGATTAAAGCTTTATTCATACATACCATGAGTGGCCATGGTTGAATCCCCTTTTATGAGGCTTTAAAATGAACAGATTTTTTCCAAGGAGACATTCACAGATTCTTTTCTCTATTTCAGGCTTGTCACTGTTATGTTACAAAGAGGGAGGGGGTCATTTTAAACTGCCCCCTTCTCTACCCATTTGTTAACAGAAAGAAGGGTTTTATTCTGATTTTCCACTTTATACATGGTGGCATATTTTCCCTGACCATTAAATTTAGAAATTTCTAATCCTCTGTGAATAAGTAGCATAGCAAACCCGAGGTCAGGTTTATTTTTACACAAACATGGGAAGGGTTTGTCCACGTTCATTCCATCTATACTCAGAAATAAACAGAGGTAAGGAAAAGGGAAGAGGGTTCAGGGTATGACCACAATAAAAATACAAATTAGGGTTTACATGTGCCCAGGACGATGAATCAATTGGAATATTTGTTCTGAGATGAGGGTTAGGATTAGGGTGATCTGTCTTCCCAGACTAAAACTTCCACAATGCAAAAGGGACATAGAGTTTTGGAAGCTTGAGTTCTAGCAGTTGGCAAGTTTGATGAGGGCCAGAGTGTACTCTACTCCACCAGCTTGATGGTAGACAGTACAGCTGTTGTCTGGAGTCCTGTTCACATTAGAGGTCAAACAGAAACTGCTGGAATTCAGTTCTATGGGATGACATGACAGTACATTTTGGGGAAGGTCATGTAATGCACTTCTTCAATGTTGGATGCAAAACGAAAATTCAAAAGGCTGAAGTCAGGAAGGGTTTAATTAACAAAGAACAAAGAGAATTACAGCACAAGAACAGGCCTTCAGCCATGCTGTCCGACTGAACTTTCCAGGAACCATATCTCTCTATTCCCATTCTATTCATGTATTTATCAAGATGTCCCTTAAAAGTCACTATTGTATCTGCTTCCACTCCCTCCCCCTGCAGTAGGTTCCAGGCACCCACCACCCTCTGTGTAAAAAACATGCCTTGTACATCTCCTTTAAATCTTGCTCCTCACACCTTAAACCTGTGCCCCCCTAGTAATTCACTCTTCCACCCTGGGAAAAAGCTTCTGACTATCCACTCTGTCCATGCTCCTCATAATCTTGTAGGCTTCTGTCAGGTCTCCCCTCAACCTCCGTCGTTCCACTGAGAACAATCCAAGTTTCTCCAACCTCTTCTCATAGCTAATGCCCTCCATACCAGGCAACCGCCTGGTAAATCTTTTCTGTACCCTCTCCAAAGTCTCCACATCCTTCTGGTAGTGTGGCGACCAGAATTAAACACTATATTCCAAGTGTGGCCTGACTAACGTTCTATAAAGCTGCAACAAGATTTGCCAATTTTTAAACTCAGTGCCCCGGCCGATGAAGGCAAGCATGCCGTATGCCTCCTTGACTACCTTCTCCACCTGCATTGCCATTTTCAGTGACCTGTACACCTGTATATCCAGATCCCTCTGCCCATCAATATTCTTAAGGGCTCTGCCGTTGAATGTATATTTCCTGTCTATAGTAAACCTTCCAAAATGCATTACCTCACATTTGTCCAGATTAAACTCCATCTGCCATCTCTCCGCCCAAGTCTCCAACCACCGATCTATACCCTGCTGTATCCTCTGATGGTCCTCATTGCTCTCTGCAAATCTACCAGCCTTTGTGTCATCTGCAAATTTACTAATCAAAACAGTTACATTTTCCTCCAGTTCACTTATATATATTACAAACAGCAAAGGTCCCAGCATTGATCCCTGAGGAATGTCACTTGTCACAGCCCTTCATTCAGAAACGCACCCTTCCACTGTGACCCTCTGTCTTCTGTGACCGAGCCAGTTCTGTATCCATCTTGCCAGCTCACCTCTGATCCCATGCAACTTCACCTTCTGCACCAGTCTGCCATGAGGGAACTTGTCTAAGGCCTTACTGAAGTCCATGTAGGTAACATCCACTGCCCTACCCTCATCAATCATCTTTGTCACTTCCTCAAAAAACTCAATCAAGTTAGAGACACAACCTTCTCTTCAAAAAACCATGTTGTCTCTCATAAAACATCCACTTATTTCCAAGTGGGAGTAAATCCTATCTCGAAGAATCCTCTCGGATAATTTCCCTCCCACTGATATAAGGCTCATTTGCCTGCAATTACATGGATTATTCTTGCTACCCTTCTTAAACAAAGGAACAGTATTGGCTTTTCTCCAATCCTCTGATATCTCCCCTGCACAGTAAGAAGTCTCACAACACCAGGTTAAAGTCCAACAGGTTTATTTGGTAAAAAACCACATCGATCTCAGAAGACAAACACGGGACATGGTAGCTTTTGTTACCAAATAACGTATTGGACTTTAACCAGGTGTTGTGAAACTTCTTAATGTGCTTACTCTAGTCTAATGCTGGCATCTCCACATCATGACCTCCCCTGCAGCCAGTGAGGATACAAAGATTTCTCTCAAGGCCCCAGTAATTTCCTCCCTTGCCTCTCTCAGTATTCTGGGGTATATCCCATTAAGCCTTGGGGACTTGTCTACCTTAATGTTTCTCAAGAACTCCAAAACCTCCTCCTTTTTGATCTCAACGTGACCCAAACTATCTACACATCCTTCCCCAGACTCATCATCCACCAAGTCCTTCTGTTTGGTGAAGACTGACACAAAGTATTCATTGAATACTTCAGTCATTTCCTCTGGTTCCACGCACAGATTCCCTCCCCTGTCCTTGATTGGGCCAATTCTCTCTCTGCTTACCCTCTTGCTCTTTATATATGTATAAAAAGCCTCGGGATTTTCCTTAATCCTATTGGCCAATGACTTTTCGTGACATGTTTTAGCCCTCCTTATTCCTTGCTTAAGTTTCTTTCTACTTTCCTTGTACTTTCACACTTGCTTCATGTGTTCCCAGCCTCCTAGCTTTGACAAATGCTTCCTTTTTTTCTTTGACTAGGCTTACAATGACTTTTGTTATGCAAGGTTCCCAAAACTTGCCACAACTGTCCTTCATCCGTACAGGAATGTGCTTGACCTCAATCTCTATCCACTTACACTTGAAAGCCTCTCACATGCCAGATGTTGTTTTGCTCTCAAACATTTGCCCCCAATCTACATTCTTCAGCTCCTGCCTAATATTGTAATTAGCTTTCTCTCAATTTAGTACCTTTGCTTTACTCATCAGTACCATAAAGCTTACTGTGGTCACTGTTGCCAAACTGCTCAGGATTCCTTTGTCCTAAAGTTAGGATTCCTTTGCTCCAGTAGACACTGGCTTTGAGTTAATAAATTGAAGTGTTTGTGTCAAAACTGTTGTGATGGGATTGCTAATTCTTCAGCCATTCGCACCGTTGTGGGAGATTAAGACCAGTGATGGAGCAGACTCAGGGTCTACATGGTCACTGTTACTTTAAAACTGTTACAAGTTATCAGGTGACTGACTGGAGACATCTTGACAGCTCAACAATTCTCCAATTTGAAAAGCACAGAAAAAATTGACTTTATAAAGTAGCCCAGTTGATGAATATATAATATGTATACATAAATATATATTTATGTAGAATACACATATATATCTATCTCAAGTCTCGACCATGACAGTTAATTAATGCTGCCATAGTGATACTTGAAGATTATTTCTGGTGAAAGAATGGGGGTATGGAAGAGGCCAGGAGTTGGATGGGGCATGGGGAATGGCAGAAATACAGCATGGAGGATTATGAGGATGAGAAGTGATATGGAGGAAGCATATGGGGGTGCTGGCAAGATTTTTAATACTTACCTGCCAAAAGGTTCCCAACACCACAGCTGCATTCCCCAGAGTTCACAAATAGGCTGAACAGGTGTGGTCCCACCAGCGGCAGGTCCCCTAGAAAAACAGCAATTCAAATGTCCCCAGCTCTTCAATAGGGTAAACCAAATGTCACAGGATGTGCCTATCCATTCGCTATAAACACACTTTATTGTCAATTCCCTATACGTACTCCATACTGTCCCATTCCCTATACCCAATCTAGACAGTCCATTCCTATACTGACTCCATACTGTCCCAATCCCTATACCCACTCCATACTGTCCCAATCCCCATACCCACTCCATACTGTCCCAATCCCTATACTCACTCCATACTGTCCCAATCCCTCTATCCCACTCCATACTGTCCCAATCCCAATACCCACTCCATACTGTCCCAATCCCCATACCCACTCCATACTGTCCCAATCCCTATACCCACTCCATACTGTCCCAATCCCTATACCCACTCCATACTGTCCCAAACCCTATACCCACTCCATACTGTCCCAATCCCTATACCCACTCCATACTATCCCAAACCCTATACCCACTCCATACTGTCCCAATCCCTATACCCACTCCATACTGTCCCAAACCCTATACCCACTCCATACTGTCCCAAACCCTATACCCACTCCATACTGTCCCAATCCCTATACCCACTCCATACTGTCCCAAACCCTATACCCACTCCATACTGTCCCAATCCCTATACCCACACCATACTGTCCCAATCCCCATACCCACTCCATACTGTCCCAATCCCTATACCCATTCCATACTGTCCCAATCCCTACACCCACTCCATACTGTCCCAATCCCTATACCCACTCCATACTGTCCCAATCCCTATACCCATTCCATACTGCCCCAATCCCTACACCCACTCCATACTGTCCCAATCCCTATACCCACTCCATACTGTCCCAATCCCTGTACCCACTCCATACTGTCCCATTCCCCTAAACCCACTCCATACTGTCCGAATCCATATACCCACTCCATACTGTCCGAATCCCTATACACACACCACACTGTCCCATTCCCTATACCCACTCCATACTGTCCCAATCCCTATACCCACTCCATACTGTCCCAATCCCCATACCCACTCCATACTGTCCAAATCCCTATACCCACTCCATACTGTCCCAATCCCTATACCCACTCCATACTGTCCCAATCCCCATACCCACTCCATACTGTCCCAATCCCTATACCCACTCCATACTGTCCCAATCCCTATACCCACTCCATACTGTCCCAATCCCCATACCCACTCCATACTGTCCAAATCCCTATACCCACTCCATACTGTCCCAATCCCTATACCCACTCCATACTGTCCCAATCCCCATACCCACTCCATACTGTCCAAATCCCTATACCCACTCCATACTGTCCCAATCCCTATACCCACTCCATACTGTCCCAATCCCTATACCCACACCATACTGTCCCATTCCGTATATCCACTCCATACTGTCCCATTCCCCGATGCCCACTCCATACTGTCCCAATCCCTATACCCACTCCATACTGTCCCAATCCCTATACCCACTCCATACTGTCCCATTCCCTATACCCACTCCATACTGTCCCATTCCCTATACCCACTCCATACTGTCCCAATCCCTATACCCACTCCATACTGTCCCATTCCCTATACCCACTCCATACTGTCCCAATCCCTATACCCACTCCATACTGTCCCAATCCCTATACCCACTCCATACTGTCCCATTCCCTATACCCACTCCATACTGTCCCATTCCCTATACCCACTCCATACTGTCCCAATCCCTATACCCACTCCATTCTGTCCAAAGCCCTATACCCACTCCATACTGTCCCAATCCCCATACCCACTCCATACTGTCCCAATCCCTATACCCACTCCATACTGTCCCAATCCCCATACCCACTCCATACTGTCCCAATCCCTATACCCACTCCATACTGTCCCAATCCCTATACCCACTCCATACTGTCCCATTCCCTATACCCACTCCATACTGTCCCAATCCCCATACCCACTCCATACTGTCCCAATCCCTATACCCACTCCATACTGTCCCAATCCCTATACCCACTCCATTCTGTCCAAATCCCTATACCCACTCCATACTGTCCCAATCCCCATACCCACTCCATACTGTCCCAATCCCTATACCCACTCCATACTGTCCCAATCTCTATACCCACTCCATTCTGTCCAAATCCCTATACTCACTCCATACTGTCCCAATCCCCATACCCACTCCATACTGTCCCAATCCCCATACCCACTCCATACTGTCCCAATCCCTATACCCACTCCATACTGTCCCAATCCCCATACCCACTCCATACTGTCCCAATCCCTATAGTAAAAAGTCTGACAACACCAGGTTTTAGTCCAACCTATTTATTTGATAATATACTAATATATTATCAAATAAATAGGTTGGACTAAAACCTGGTGTTGTCAGGCTTTTTACTGTGTTTACGCCAGTCCAACGCCGGCATACCCACACCAATCCCTATACCCAGTCCATACTGTCCCAATCCCTATACCCATTCCATACTGTCCCAATCCCTACACCCCCTCCATACTGTCCCAATCCCTATACCCACTCCATACTGTCCCAATCCCTATACCCATTCCATACTGCCCCAATCCCTACACCCACTCCATACTGTCCCAATCCCTATATCCACTCCATACTGTCCCAATCCCTGTACCCACTCCATACTGTCCCATTCCCCTAAACCCACTCCATACTGTCCGAATCCATATACCCACTCCATACAGTCCGAATCCCTATACACACACCATACTGTCCCATTCCCTATACCCACTCCATACTGTCCCAATCCCTATACCCACTCCATACTGTCCCAATCCCTATACCCACTCCATACTGTCCCAATCCCCATACCCACTCCATACTGTCCAAATCCCTATACCCACTCCATACTGTCCCAATCCCTATACCCACTCCACACTGTCCCAATCCCCATACTCACTCCATACTGTCCCAATCCCTATACCCACTCCATACTGTCCCAATCCCTATACCCACTCCATACTGTCCCAATCCCCATACCCACTCCATACTGTCCCAATCCCTATACCCACTCCATACTGTCCCAATCCCCATACCCACTCCATACTGTCCAAATCCCTATACCCACTCCATACTGTCCCAATCCCTATACCCACTCCATACTGTCCCAATCCCTATACCCACTCCATACTGTCCCATTCCCCGATGCCCACTCCATACTGTCCCAGTCCCTATACCCACTCCATACTGTCCCAATCCCTATACCCACTCCATACTGTCCCATTCCCTATACCCACTCCATACTGTCCCAATCCCTATACCCACTCCATACTGTCCCAATCCCTATACCCACTCCATACTGTCCCAATCCCTATACCCACTCCATACTGTCCCATTCCCTGTACCCACTCCATACTGTCCCAATCCCTATACCCACTCCATACTGTCCCAATCCCTATACCCACTCCATACTGTCCCATTCCCTATACCCACTCCATACTGTCCCAATCCCTATACCCACTCCATACTGTCCCATTCCCTATACCCACTCCATACTGTCCCAATCCCTATACCCACTCCATACTGTCCCATTCCCTATACCCATTCCATACTGTCCCAATCCCTATACCCACTCCATACTGTCCCAATCCCTATACCCACTCCATACTGCCCAAATCCCTATACCCACTCCATACTGTCCCATTCCCTATTCCCACTCCATACTGTCCCAATCCCTATACCCATTCCATACTGTCCCAATCCCTATACCCACTCCATACTGTCCCAATCCCTATACCCACTCCATACTGTCCCATTCCCCGATGCCCACTCCATACTGTCCGAATCCCTATACCCATTCCATACTGTCCCAATCCCTATACCCACTCCATACTGTCCCATTCCCTATACCCACTCCATACTGTCCCAATCCCTATACCCATTCCATACTGTCCCAATCCCTATACCCACTCCATACTGTCCCAATCCCTATACCCATTCCATACTGTCCCAATCCCTATACCCACTCCATACTGTCCCATTCCCTATACCCACTCCATACTGTCCCAAACCCTATACCCATTCCATACTGTCCCAATCCCTATACCCACTCCATACTGTCCCAATCCCTATACCCATTCCATACTGTCCCAAACCCTATACCCACACCATACTGTCCCAATCCCTATACCCACTCCATACTGTCCCATTCCCTATACCAGACCACTCTGTCCCATTCTCCTATACCCACTTCATACTTATAAAAACATAAGATTATGAAGGGAAGAGATCATATAGAAGCAGGGAGGTCATTTACACTGGCGGGTGAAACTAGAACTAGGGGACATGGCCTCAGAATAAGGGGAAGCAGATTTAGGACTGAGTTGAGGAGGAATTTCTTCACACAAAGGATTGTGAATCTGTGCAATTCCCTGCCCAGTGAAGCAGTTGAGGCTACCTCATTGAATGTTTTTAAGGCAAGGATAGATAGATTTTTGAAGGGATTAAGGATTATAGTGAGCATGTGGGTAAGTGGAACTGAGTTCACAAAAGGATCAGCTATGATCTTATTGAATGGCGGAGCAGGCTCGAGAGGCCAGATGGCTGACTAGCCAAGCTGGGCAGCCTAGCAGCATCTTGACAACCCTTGGTCTTATGATCACTAGAGAGCAGTGTTAGACATGAGAGGGGTGCGCTTTGATGGGGATGTGGGGAGTGTTCACTTTTCCGTGGATGGTGTTGGGGAATGGGCTCCAGTGGGGAGGGGGGTACTGCCAGCAGCAGTTCTTTCTTACTGTGTCACTGGTGTAGGAGGGGTATTATACTGTCATTCTCACACTCACAGGGATGAGGCGCTGGGTGAATGCAGTTGTTCCCCAAGATTGGTGGCATGAACTGACAGGCCAAAGGGAGAGTGATGTCCTGGAAGGGACAGGCTGATTTCAGCACAGTTGGGAACCCATCGTATACCTACATCTGTATTTGATAGAATCTGTGTAGCAGTAGGAAGCATCCCTGAACTTTTGACACAACCTAATAAACATTACGGCAACTGAAGGTAATTCCAATTAACACCATACTGCTCTTGTTGTGGATCCTGGATGATGTCAAGAAGGTTGTCTATTCGGGTTAATCCTTAGTATGCTAATGGCAATAGCTTATTTTAACACTTAAAAAGATATCACTCAATCTATTTGCTGTATGACACAATTTGGCACTACCTATAATTTCAACAGCAACAAGATTGTGGCAAGTATCCAAATAAATCCCAAGATTCAATGAAGTTAGTTTATGGTGCAAAATGGATGAACTCAGTTCACCATCAGTTACATCCCTCTCCTGATTTACTGAGAGATTTTGAAAAATCCAATTCCAAAATCACTCATTTTAGGCAAATGGCTAAAGTCAAATTGTTCCCAATCTTTCAATATCGAGCATCAAAGGAAAAAAAAGTGACTGTCCAAAATATTTGTACTTATCATGTTATCACATTCGTACGGAGTTCCTCGTGTTATTTCATTGTACTTATTATTTATGTACACCAGATTAGGATACAGTTATGATTTCCATAGGAACCTGAATAGCCAATTTACTGAGTAACCCCATCCCACTAAAATGAATAAATTACTGGATAAGATTGTTTGCTTCACCCTCTTATTGCTGCTCATTCTGGCTGTGTTTTTATAGCTTCAGGATGCCTCAAAGTACTTTATGGCTAATAAAGTACTTCTCCTGCTGTGTTGAAGGAACTCCTGTCTTTTACATTTTGTACAAGAGGAAAAGCATAAGCTTAAGTTTCCTCCTGAAAAATTCATATCTTACGTGACCATCTGATTTGATCACAGCAAGGCCAAATTATAGTCAATGAGTTTAACATTCATATAAATCAGGAAGAAGTGATTGTTTACAATTATCACAGAAGAAGAGCATAAGAACTCGGAGCAGGAGTCGGCCATCTGGCCTCTCGAGCCTGCTCTGCCATTCAATAAGATCATGGCCGACCCTTTTGTGAACTCAGTTCCACTTACCCACACACTCACTATAATCCTTAATTCCTTTATTGTTCAAAAATCTATCTATCCTTGCCTTAAAAACTTTCAATGAGGGAGCCTCAACTGCTTCACTGGGCAGGGAATTGCACAGATTCACAACCCTTTGTGTGAAGAAGTTCCTCCTCAACTCAGTCCTAAATCTGCTCCCCCTTATTTTGAGGCCACGTCCCCTAGTTCTAGTTTCACCCGCCAGTGGAAACAACTTCCATATGTTTCTATAAGATCCCCCTTCAGTCTTCCAAATTCCAATGAGTATAGCCCCACTCTACTCAGTGTCTCCTCATAAGCCAAACCTCTCAACTCCGGAATCGACCTAGTGAATCTCCTCTGCATCCCCTCCAGTGTGGTATATCCTTTCTCAAAGAAGGAGACCAAAACTGTACACAGTATTCGAAGTGTGGTCTCACCAGCACCTTGTACAGCTTCAACATAACCTCGCTGTTTTTAAATTCCATCCTTCTAGCAATGAAGGATAAAATTCCATTTGCCTCCTTAATTACCTACTGCACCTGCACATCAGCTCCTTGTAATTCTTGCACAAGGACACCCAGGTCCCTCTGCACAGCAGCATGCTGCAATTTTTTACCATTTAAATAATAGTCCATTTTGCTGTTATTCCAACCAAAATGGATGACCTCTCATTTACCAAAATTGTATTCCATCTGCCAGACCCTCACCCATTCACTTAGACTATCTATACCCCATTGCAGACTTTCAGTGTCCTCTGCACACTTTGCTCTGCCACTCATCTTAGTGTCATCTGTGAATTTTGACACACTACACTCGGTCCCCAACTCCAAATCATCTATGTAAGTTGTAAACAATTGCAGTCCCAACACTGATCCCTGAGGCACATCACTAGTCACTGATCGCCAACCAGAAAAACACCTATTTACCCCCACGCTTTGCTTTCTGTTAGTTAACCAATCCTCTATCCATGCTAATACATTACCCATAACACTGTGCACCTTTGTCTTATGTAGCAATCTTTGGTGCTGCACCTTGTCAAATGCCTTCTGAAAATCCAGATGCACCACATCCACAGGTTCCCCATTGTCCACTGTGCCATGTACCAGAACATAGAACATAGAACACTACAGCACAGACAGGCCCTTCGGCCCACAAGTTGCGCCAATCATATCCATACCTACTAGGCCTATCTATAACTCTCAATCCCATTAAATCCCATGTACTCATCCAGAAGTCTCTTAAAAAATCCCAGCGAGTTCGCCTCTACCACCACCAACGGCAGCTGATTCCACTCACTCACCACCCTCTGAGTGAAAAACTTACCCCTGACATCTCCGATGTTCTCAAAGAATTCCCCCAAGTTAGTCAAACATGACCTTCCCTTCATGAACCCATGCTGTGTCTTGCCAATGGGACAACTTATATCCAGATGTCTTGCTATTTCTTCCTCAATGATAGATTTTCCCTACTACAGAAGTTAAGCTAACTGGCCCATAGGTACCCACCTTTTGTCTACCTTTTTTTAAACAGTGGCGTCACATTTGCTGTTTTCCAATCTGTGGGAACCACCCCAGAGTCCAGTGAATTTTGGTAAATTACCACTAGTGCATTTGCTATTTCTCCCACCATCTCTTTTAGTACCCTGGGATGCATTCATCAGGACCAGGAGACTTGTCTACCTTTAGCTCCATTATCTTGCCCAACACTATCTTTTTCATGATAATTATAGTTTCTAGCTTATCATCTGCCATAGCCTTGCTATCAACAATTTTGGCAGAAGGTTTTCTCCCTTTAATAGTTACAATAAGATCGGGATTGAATTTAAATCTTCTCATCACCAGTTCCATTACTGAATATGTATGTCTTCACAAATATTAAAATCTATGCTAAGAATAACAGTGATCATAGTGCTGCCCCAGCAGGGTTGGCACCAGTGTTACAGGTTGCATAGAAGGCAGTTGATCAAATCTAGGCATGAAAATTGCAGTCGGTGAATCTATCACAATCCCCCTCCTGCAAATGACTGCAGATTTTTTACTGTAATCATTAAAGCATGGTCTTTTCTGTAACAACAGTTATAAACATTTGTTCACACATGAAGCATGAGAAAACTAAAATTCCATACACCAAATGTAAGAATTAATGTAATCAGCAACATAGATGACCAGGTTTATTAAATTATAATTTTCATAAACCTTACAAAGTTACTGTTGCAAAAACAAAAGCGGATTTCGCTGGCGGGGCGCTGGCAAATGGAACAAACATTTCAAAACAATACTGGCATTGATAACACCAAGGTCGGTCCAGATTGACAATAGGAAAACAGCACTGCCTCTTGTGTTAGCCCAACAACTAAAAATTACAGGTACAGTTTATCATTCAAAAAAATCGGAGAAGATCGAGGCACATACATGCATTAAGAGACTTCCGAGAAAATGTCATTGGCTCGGGTAAAATCAAAACTAGGCACTAACAGTTAAGTTAAAATGACACAGCAAAACTGAAGCTTCACAAAATCAAGAAAATCAAAACAAACAAAAAAATCCTATCACAGGAATAATATTGCATAACAAATTATACAAGTAAATTCCACAATATTTTAAGCAGCAGTCACATATTGACATTCATGGCTAACTAAATGTCGGTGCGTGGTATAGGGAGTTGTTGGGTGTGTAGGTGATGGGGGAGATGGGGGTGGTACAGCTGAAGGTCTCTGGATACGGTTCCAGGAGACCGCAGGTGAAACAGGTACTTTTGTCACTGCCTCGCCGGCTGATTGCCTTATCCCCAGCCCCGCGTCCACTACCCCAACTGGCTGCATACAATACATTATCTGTAACTTTACTTCTCCATTTTAGCTTCTGGTATTGGAGCATTCACAGGGCTGGAGGGCTCTAACAAGTTTGGATAGGTCCTGTCTTCCCCCCCATTCAACACAAGACATTGCAAACATTTTCTTCAGATCAGGATACTCGGTACAAGAATATTTACAAGCGCTGATATTCTAGCGTCTTGAGATACACCCAAACAATTCATGAACACCAAGTGAAACTTCTCTACATAATACATCCTTAACAGGTTCCTGTACGTGCTATGTATCCTACGCCAAGGTAAAGTTGGAATCCGGACTATAATCAAAATCGGCATAAAGAAAAAAATGTAAGGAAACTAAGGGAGAAGGCTCATGTGTCTCCCCTAATGAATTTCCCATGATCAGAGAGGGGACCTGCTCTATCCCACCAGCCAGTGTGTGACATGGATACACACAGATAGACAAAGACCAACAAACAAAACAGTTAAGACAAATGAAAAAAAAGGTGAACAAAGGGCTAAGAGGGGGTCCAACCTCCAAGTCTTATGTTGCACCCCAGGGGACTTGAGCCCTGTTACTACCTTGGTTGGAGATTAGTGTTTACGCAGGACATTCCAGTGTTTCCCTGTGCGTTCCCCTGATCAAAATGGCTCAATGCCCAAAACCAGGCAGTGATGGTCTGTGAGCTGTTGATCAGCGAGGCACCATCCTTCCTTCCCCTGTAGACACTCAGGGGATTTGCAGTCCTGGCAGAGCCTCCAAAAACTGTCAGAGACCCTTGGGTACCAGCAACATCAGGCACTCTTAGTCGACTCTTAACACAAACAACACTGGACACCATGCATCCAATGCAAGGCCTTTAATTACTTGTGCGCAAAGAAAATTCCCCTCTTCCTTTGAAATGACCGGAGTGGTTCTGAGATTATAGAGAAACAGATCAGCAGTTATTGTCAATTACAGCAAATCAGGAACAAGAGATTTTTCACACCTTTCATTGACACACATATTTGCCAATTAAATCCTGGCTTTTCGCCCTTTCACGCTTGATGAAAAATTGACTTCTGTTAATCCTTCATTTGCATATATCCCATACCTTGCCTTTGGTATTTGTTATGGAAAAATCTAGCCATGCTCACCCTCCAGTGAAGTTAAAAAGCAGAATGTTACGGGGCTTACGCAAGTGAAGGTTAGCCTGAAAGTGGACAGACTCCCTTGAAGCTGTTACAGAGGAGATATGACATTTTTTAATCTGAACATTTTAACTTCTACGTGACCCATACTCAGTAAGACTGACCTTAAAGTGACAATCACCACAAATAGCTAACAAGATTTTGGACTATTACTGAGCTTGGCACCAGTTTGGAGGTTTGAGCTGTAAGGTACATCTAACAATAATCAGTAAGTTCTATGTTTCTGAGTTCATTGATTTGAAAATTTACCACTTCTTTATACATTGCATTTCATCATAAATATTTTATAAAGTTACAAAAATAATTGAGGATTATATCAGTTATGAAACTGGAAATTGACACACGTCATTCCTTACAAATCAAATTACAACATCCAATGGTACTTTTGGACAGAATGTTAACAACCAGTAAGAGTTATTACGGAATGAAGGGAGTGAAGTCAGTATAGTGATTGTGGTTAGATTACATCATTGTTCTATAATGTCTGCTATTGCTCTGTGATTTATATAAACATTGAAGAGGAGCAGAGAGCAGACAGAGACAGGAACACAATCCAGTGTCCACCACCTTCTCCATACGGGCAAAATGAAAACCATTCTCTTCATCTTTGCTGCAGCCCAGATCATCTACACTTCTGGTGAGTATTGAAATGTGCTGAGGAATGGCTTTGTTACACTGTTTGTTGTTCTGATCATTGGGGTTTTAACCCAAATAGATAAGAATCAAAAATATATTCATCCTTAAAACCCTTTGCTTCCTGATTCAGGAACTCCATGTGAAAGATCTACCTTTTCACAGATTGTTACAGTAATAGCTGCTGCAATTGGAAAGGTGAATGAAGAATTTGCAACAAGCAACCTCTTCACCATTGTGAAATGTGAAGTGATAAGTGTAAGTTGCACCAAATCCAATTTACTGCTTTTGTCTCTTTTCTTGTAACAAGCATCCTGAATTGCTTCTGTTCTGTATGCAAGGGTTTTACTGTGAGAATCCATATCCACTGCTGACAGGTAAAAAAAAAATAACAACTTGGAATATTTTAGATTAATGTTGTTTATATTGGAGCAATTTACATATTTTATTAAAAATTGTTCACTTTCTGTCCAACTGATTTACTTCCTCTTGTTACTATTCCTCACTGATTGTTTCAACCTGAAAGATTAGTTTTGAAATTCTCTTTGTAAACCTTTTAATGGGATTTTCCTTTCTAAACTCCTGCTGAACTGCTGTGAGGCTGCAGTTTGATTGTAAAAGGTGGTAGCAATAGGCTGCAAAATATACATGTTTGGCCATTCTCGCTGGTGTGATCATCCAGTCCCATCCATATTGAATCCCCAGCATGGATTTTCCCATGGAGGGGGTTGCGTAGAATGGGGAGCCCCATTGTCAGTGAATGGAATAGACCATCCTGCACAGGCTGCACTGTGAAAAATCCTGTGTGGAGCAGGGAGGGGGACACGGAAAATCCCGCTTCTGGTCATTAGATGCTGCTGGAAAGCAATTCTCAATTTCTTCAAATCCAATTCTTCACCATCACAACAAAAACAAAATACTGTAGATGCTGGAAATCTGAAATAAAAAAACAAAATGACTAAATTACTTGGCAGGTCAGGCAGTTTCTGTGGAGAAAGAAACTGAATGTTTCAGTTTGTGTTGATTCCCTGGTTTGCTGATTGTGCAAACTTTAAATTAATTATTTATTTTTAAAAATCTTTGACCCGGATTGTCCCAGCAAACTGCGCTGCTCAGGCAGTGCAATGGGCTGGGAGACATCAGCGAGAGGCACTTTGCGAGGTTGCGAGTCTCACAAGCGCTTTTATTTTAGTGCAATCAGCCCCGCACTGGAAATCGGCACTGGTTATCATTTAAATCACTCACCTGATGAAGGAGCAGCACTCTGAAAGCTCGTGCTACCAAATAAACCTGTTCAACTTCAACCTGGTGTTGTGAGACTTCTTACTATATCATTTAAATTGACATTTCCACAAGATTAGTAAGTCTGGGAAAGGTCCGCCTCTTCCAGGAGTAATTCTCACCAGCAGGGTTTACAACTGTCCCACCAATGGGAAACAGGGGGCCTCACCCTGCTGGTGGGGACTGAAACCACTGAGACCCTCCCCAGAGAGGTTGGGATTAAGGGGGTGGCACTGCCTAAGGGGCAAACTGTCACTGCACGGGGAGGGCGGGACCTACTGGGATGACAATTGGTGGCAGGGGTCAGGGCTGGCCATGGGGGGGCTTGGGGTTGGACAGAAGGGGGTGGATTGGGGCTGGTGGGGCCATCGGGGGGGAGATCAGGTCTGGCCTGGAGAGGTCCAGTAGATCAGCAATTGAGGGGGGGTGAGTTGTGAGGAAGGCTAGTGATCAGAAACCTGGTGATGGGATGGGGGGGGGGTGGAGGGATAGGGCAGTGGGTGGGTGGTGGGAGGGAGGGGGGAGGGACAGTGCACATTTCTTTTCTCCGCAATGACAGATCAGCGCACGCGCAGTGGTCCGCTCAGCATTTGCTGCTGGCCTCTCAGGTGGGAATAGGTCCTGAACCCTACTTTTCAGAGTGAATCCTGCCGAGGCACTCTGCTTGGTTCGGTGTCAGAGATTCGTTCAAGAAAGTACGCCCAAAAAATGAGTGGGAAATTCTCCTGTTTTCCCACCCGTTAGGCACTTAGTTTTGTTTTCAGAGAACCCCGGCCCTATATATTTCTAACAATTCGAGTTCAACTGAGTCCATTCCCAAACCATGTTTCCAGCCTGTTCCCAGAGACTGTGCAATTCATTTAATAACAGCTGCAGCTTTTGTTTCATTTACACAATGCAGGGAAACCAAGTTCTGTTCCTTCTGCATTTAAAATTCTTGTGTTAGCCAATCACCTTTTATTCCTGTGTAATCATTTTTAATTCAAGCTTTTTATGTTAATGTTGAACATAGAGACTGACCAAGTTAGCATTTATAATAGGAATTAGTCTGTAAACCTCCCAATCTCATTGGTATCTGTCAGTCATCAGTAAGGTGCGGACTATGGCGTGAACATTGCTTGCGTTGTCTCAATTCTTTGCTTTCCATTGGGGGTAAGATAAGTGTTGATGTCTCCTGAAATGTGTTCTGGCTAAATCCCAGTTTCCTCTACAGCAATGACACCACACTAACATTCCACACTGAAGAACAGTCATGGCCAAATGGAGAGATCCTCTCATACTAGTAAAGAGTTGCCTTTGACCATCATCGGGTAGATGATGTTATCAATCAGTATTGACAATGTAATGGTAGAAGTTACTGATTGATTCACATTTCTAGACTCTAAAATCACAGGCAATCTGTCACTTGATGCTGAAATCAATACATACATCACAAAAGCTGTACTCATTCTGCCCAGGCTAGCTTAGAGAGTTTGGAATAACATCAATCTGACTGAGAACACCACACTGCGAATCTACCAAACCTGTGTCCTCAGCACATTCCTCAACATTAGTGAGGTCAAAGCAACATACACGGGGCATGAGAAAATGCTGAACGGTTTCTGGCTAAACAGTTTCCACCTTTAGCATCTGAGATGTATTCTCAGCATTTCTCAGCGGGATAAGGTTACCAACCCAGAGATTCTGGAGAATGCTAATACCATCAAGATACAAGCCAATGATATCTGCACTGCATTATCATATTTATTGGATGGATGAGACTTTCTGTACAGTGAATTGGCCACTAGGTGAATTGGCCACCAGGTCATGACTAGGCATCCATCTCTCTGCTATAAGGACATTGACACTTGCAACTGGGAGACACAGAAATGCTGTGACCTTTGCATGTTGATATTTGAAAGCGCATTGGAAGAAGCAAGTTGAGTGAAAAGCTCAGCTGACCAAGAAGAGGAGCCAGAGAAAAGAGAGTCCAGAGAATTGTACTCTTTTGTAATTAACTTTCTTCCAGTGACTGCCATGCCGGAGTGGGGTTCCTGAAACAGAAAACTACCAAAGATTCACTGTTAGGATTCCTATTGGGCATTGATTCCATTAGGTCTACCTCTTAGTGTGCCATGTAGAAGGGGGTGGACAGAACTCACAGTGCAGTGATTCCCACTACTCAATATTTCACTTTTGCTGTCTTCGTAATGCTGCAGTGTTGATCTGAATCCTCTAGTTGGCGTCTGTGAGGCCTCATTCTTGTGGTTTGTGTTGTTTCTGTGGGTTTAATTATCATGATGGAATATTATGCGATAGCAAAAACAGCCACGCGTTCTGTTCTGATTGTGGATTTTATCCTGGCATTTTAAATGCCCCTGTGTCGTGGGGTTAGACTATTTTCTTCCATTCACTTTTTTACATTTTGGAACAATATTTCAACGCAATTCATGCCTTGAATCTCAGAGTTTTTATAATTCAGTCACAGGGTGTTGGCTTCAGTGGGAAGTCCATCATTTATTGCTTATTCCTGATTACACTTGAGAAGATGACTGTGAGTCACTTTCTTAAATTGCAGCAGTTTCTGTGGTTCAGGTACTTCCATAGTGAGGTCATTCCACATTGGGTCTGGAGGCCCATGTAGATTAGAATGGATCAGAACAACAATCTGCCTTCCGAAAGGATACTAGTCACTCAGTCTCAGTAATTTCATTGTTACTAGGAATGATCTTAGGGGCGGATTCTCCCAGCTTGAAACTAGATATAGTGGTGGCTGGTGCTGATGGTGTTTTTCACCCCAGCCAAAACCGCAGGTCCCACATCAGATTCTGTGCTTGTAAGCCCATTAAATACACACAGGCATAGTCCCCTCCCAATCTCCTGGCGGGATGGTAGCTGTTTCACTCTCCCTTTCTCAGCTGGTGTGTTCAAAGGTCCCGGCATCGTACTTAAACACCAGTTCGACATGCTCTTATCACTCTCTCCAGCCCACCTGTCTTTAGTAGATCATGCAGGATATCAGCCACTCTGAGGGAAAAGGCTGGCAGCCTCAAGAATGAGTCTGTTCTGCTTTGCTGAGCACCTTTGGTCTCAGCAGTCTGTTCTTTCATTGAATCACTCCCCCCCCACCCCCACCCCCCCACTCCACCCCAGACTCATCAGCTGCAAGACATCTATGCCCCATTTGGATCCGTCCCCACTGCATCTGGAGTCATTGTGCATCCCCTTCCAATCAACGATGTGGCATCTCTTTGACCCCTGTGTTTGTGAGCTTTTCATGCAGCCTTGACAGAATCCAGCTTCCCAATCCTCAGTCTTCACTCTGCCTTCCTTTATTCATCATCCTTACCCGCCCTCCCCCTCTGCCTGCCATCGTGGTCCTTCCCCCTTCTGCTAATCCCACCTCGCATGGCCCTACATCTCCCCCTGCACCGTTTGCATTAGCAATCGGGCTTCAGACTGTTATAATTTCCTATTGGCAGAGCACAGAGATGGAAAGCCAGACGGGCCGCCAGTGGGCAGCTGTTTTAATGAGCATTCATGAGATAAGAATGAACTCAGATTGAATTCACACCGCCAGCCAGCAGGAAGTCAGCCCACCATTAACCTACCATTGGGAGAACAAAGAACAAAGAACAATACAGCACAGGAAACAGGCCCTTCGGCCCTCTAAGCCTGCACTGCTCATGAGCCCAACTAGACCATTCGTTTGTATCCTCTATTCCCAGTCTGTTCATGCGGCTATCTAGATAAGTCTTAAATGATCTCAGCATGTCTGTCTCAACCACCTTGTTTGGCAGTGCATTCCAGGCCCCCACCACCCTCTGTGTAAAATACGTCCATCTGACATCTGCGTTGAACCTCGCCCCCATCACCTTGAACCTGTGACCCCTTGTGTTCGTCACCTCCGACCTGGGAAAAAGCTTCCCACTGTTCACCCTATCTATGCCCTTCATAATTTTATACACCTCTATTAGGTCTCCCCTCATTCTCCAACTTTCCAGGGACAACAACCCCAGTTTACCCAATCTCTCCTCATAGCTAATACCCTCCATACCAGGCCACATCCTGGTAAACCTTTTCTGTACTCTCTCCAAAGCCTCCACGTCCTTCTGGTAGTGCGGCGACCAGAACTGGACGCAGTATTCCAAACGTGACCTAACCAACATTCTATATAGCTGCATCATCATGTCAACTTTTACACTCTATGCCCCGTCCTATAAAGGCAAGCATGCCATATGCCTTATTTACCACTCTCTCCATCTGTGCTGCCACCTTTAAGGATCTGTGGACTTGCACACCCAGGTCCCTCTGTGTGTCTATACTCCTGATGGTTCTGCCATTTATTGTATAGCTCCTCGTGCATTAAATCTCCCAAAATGCATCACTTCACATTTATCTGGATTAAATTCCATCTGCCATTTCTCCACCCAATTTTCCAGCCAATCTATATCCTGTTGTAATCTCTGACAATGTTCATCACTATCTGCAGCTCCAGCAATCTTTGTTTCATCCGCAAACTTGCTGATCACACCAGCTGTGTCTTCTTCCAAATCATTTATATAGATCACAAACAGCAGAGGTCTCAGTACAGAGTCCTGCAGAACACCACTAGTCACAGACCTCCAGCTGGAAAAAGACCCCTCTACTGCTACCCTCTGTCTTCTATGGCCAAGCCAGTTCTGTATCCATCTAGCTAGTTCACCTTTGATCCCGTGAGATTTAACCTTTTGTACCAGCCTGCCACGAGGGACCTTGTCAAATACTTTACTAAAATCCATATAGACGACATCCCCAGCCCTTCTCTCGTCAATCGTTCTTGTCACCTCCTCAAAAAACTCAACCGAATTTGTGAGGCATGACCTCCCTCGTACAAAGCCATGCTGGTTATTGTTAATGAGACTATTCAGTTCTAAATGTGCATATATCCTATCTCTAATAATCTTCTCCAACAATTTCCCTACCATGGACATCAAGCTCACTGGCCTATAATTACCTGGGTTATCCTTGCTACCGTCCTTAAGTAACAGGACCACATTTGCTATCCTACAGTCCTCTGGGACCTCACCTGTGTCCAGTGAAGAGACAAAGATTTCTGTTAGAGGCCCAGCAATTTCATCTCTTGTCTCCCTGAGCAGTCTAGGATAGATGCCATCAGGCCTTGGGGATTTGTCTGTCTTAATGTTTCCTAAAAAACCTAACACTTCCTCCCTTGTAATTGAGATTTTTTCTAACAGGTCAACACATCCCTCTGAGACACTCCCAGTCAACATATCCCTCTCCTTTGTGAATACTGATACAAAGTATTCATTTAGGATCTCACCTACTTCCTTGGGATCTAAGCATAATTCCACTCCTTCGTCCCTGAGAGGTCCAATTTTTTTTCCCTGACAACCCCCTTGTTCCTAATGTATGTATAAAATGTCTCAGAATTCTCCTTAATCCTGTCTGCCAAGGACATTTCATGACCCCTTTTTGCCCTTCTAAATCCCTGTTTGAGTTCTTTTCTACTCTCTTTGTATTCCTCCATTGCTTCACCTATTTTTAGCTGTCTGGACATTATGTATGCCTCTTTTTTTCTTTTTGATTAGACCCACAATTTCACTGGTTATCCACAGCTCTCGAATCCTATCTTTCCTATCCTTCCTTATTACAGGCACATGCCTGTCCTGCACTTGTATCAACTGCTCCTTAAAAGACTCCCACGTGCCAGGTGTGGATTTACCCTCAAACAAACTCTCCCAATCAACAGCCACCAATTCCTGCCTAATCTGGCTGTAGTTAGCCTTTTCCCAGTTCAGCACCTTATCCGTAGGACAACACTCATCCTTTTCCATGACAATTCGGAAGTTTACAGAATTGTGGTCACTATTCACCACATGTCCTCCCACTGAAACTTTGAGCTGACTGGGCTCATTCCCCAGTACTAGGTCCAGTATAGCTCCCTCTCTAGCTGGACTGTCAACATACTGTTCCAAAGAACCTTCCTGTACGCATTTTATAAATTCCTCCCCATCCGGACACCCAGCCCTAAGGGACTTCTATATGAGGGAAATTGAAGTCTCCCACTACAACAACCCTATTTTTTCTGCACCTGTTCAGAATCTCCTTACATATCCGTTCCTCAACTTCCCGTGGGCTGTTGGGAGGCCTGTAGTACACCCCCAGCGTAGTGACTGCGCCCTTCCTGTTTCTGAGCTCCACCCACAGTGACTTGTTACATGATTCTTCTAAATTGTCCACCCTCTGTACCGCTGTAATATGCTCCCTAACCAGTATTGCTACTCCCCCACCTCTTCCAGCCCCTCCTCTGTCTCGCCTAAAACACTTACACCCCGGAATATTCAGCTGCCAGTCCTGTCCTTCTATCAACCAAGTCTCTGTCACTGCAACCACATCCAAGTTCCAGGCATGCATTAAGACTCTCAGTTCATCTGTCTTGCCCGTTATACTCCTTGCATTGAAGCAGATGCACTCCAGACCTCCAGGCCTACGGAGGTCATCCTCCCCCAGAATGCTCTGCCTCTTAGATAGCCTTGTCCTGGCCCCAAGCTCGTCCGCAGCCTTTATGCTTATTGACCTATTGTTTTGATCCCCACCCCCCGTCACATTAGTTTAAACCCACCCGAACCACACTAGCAAAACTCCTGGTCAGGATATTCGTGCGCCTCCAGTTTAGGTGTAACCTGTCCTTCTCGGAGACTTCTCAGTGATCCATGAATTTGAAACCCTCCCTCCTGCACCAGTCCTTTAGCCATGCGTTCAGTTGTACAATCTCCCGGTTCCTAGCCTCACTAACGCATGGCACTGGGTGTAGATTGCTACTGTAGAGGCCCTGCTTTTTAGCCTACTACCCAACTCCCTGAATTACTCTCTCAGGACTTCCAAAGAACAAAGAACAACACAGCACGAGAAACAGGCCCTTCGGCCCAACGAGCCCACGCCGCCATCTTAACAATGTGTTTTTCCTCCTCCACCCTTGACCCATGTCTATGCTTATGGTACCCCCATTGGAAACCCG
Source organism: Carcharhinus amblyrhynchos (assembly GCF_965287045.1). NCBI lineage: Eukaryota > Metazoa > Chordata > Chondrichthyes > Carcharhiniformes > Carcharhinidae > Carcharhinus > Carcharhinus amblyrhynchos. The sequence goes on along the minus strand of NC_137334.1, from coordinate 113,279 downwards.
GTTAAGGGGAGAATAATTTAGGGACAATTTATTACCTCCAATCAGCCTAAGAGCACATCTTTGGGGTGTGGGAGGAAACCGGAGCACCCGGAGAAAACCCACGCAAGCACGGGGAGAATGTGCAAACTCCCACAGACACCGGCCCAAATCCATGTATCTGCACAGCTAACAGTGATAGTCACTGAGCTGTCGTGGTGCCCAGCATCTGGTCCAGTTTTAAACATACACAAATGACATGAAGTAGTAGGCCACTCTCGAACTTTCAAGGGCAGCCCACGCACGACCCATCGTGTGTATGCCCCTCGTTAGACAACAAGGTGGACCCACGCACCTGTGGAGTAAAAGAGAAAAACATCAACACATGTAGCATTCGATTTCCAGGAACGTCCCGAGGCTCTGATCCTTATTTAAAACAGTCAAATAAGAAAGAGTGTCCCTGCTCTTTCTGCCTACGTCATTTGCACCAATGTGGACAATGACGTCTGTCTGATTACCCGCCCCTTTTAGGATGCTTCCTACCTGCTCAGAGACATCCAGGACCCTGGCACCAGGCAGGCAGACTACCATCCTGGAGTCTCATTCGCACCCACAGTACTGCCTGTCTATGCCTCTAACTATTGCATCCCCCACTATTATTGTTCTCCTAGTCCCCTCCTTTCCCTTTTGCCACATGAGTTTACATTGGCAAGTTTGTGCCCTTTTGGCTAGATTCTCAGCTCCTGTATTCCACCAAATCAGCTGTGGGTTTGGATTTTTCATGAACTGAACTTTAACTTTGCTGTGGTGGGATTTGAAATCACATTCCCCATATCACAGAAGTTTAAAATTCTTCTTGCGCAGATGGAGATATTTGATTATCAACTCTGTGCACACGATTTGGAAGAGGAATTCATCACGTCCCATGGCCTGCCCCCTTTACCGTATCCCAGCAAATTGCTTCTCCTGAACTAATGATCCAATTCCCTTTCGAAAACCACAATTGAATTTTCCTCCTCCACGCTTGCAATCAGTGCATTCCAGATCCTAACCACTGGCTGCAATTTTTCTCACATCGACTCCCTGTTTCTCAATCCTTCCACCAATGGGAACAGTTTCTCTCTTTCTTCCCTGCCCATCTTCTGCAATCTATCCACAAACCTCCAGTTCTCACCCCTCAAATCATCATCAAGAATACTTTTTGCCCTTTCTCTAATGGTTTAACACCTTGCCAGAATGAGACAAATTACTGCAGCTGGGGCTAAATCAGTGTTTTGTACATGCTTATCATAACTTCCTATATTATCCGCATTCCCAACCTGTCCTGTCATCTTCAATGACTTTTGCACCCATAGCTCCTTCTGTTCCTGCACCCCCTTTAGAATTATACCCAATTTACATTGCTTCCCTTGTTCTTTCAACCAAAATGTATCACTGCCACTCTGCATGAATCTTCATCTGCCATATCTGTCTGTTCCACATGCACACAACTTCTTGAAATCTATCACTTTCCCTTTCACTTTGCACAATCTTTACAAATTTTGTGTCATCAGTCTAAAATTACTAGTCCACAACATAGCGGGTGATTCTCCCAAAAGTGCTGAATTAGCGGGAAAACTGTTCTAGATCCCATCTGCTTTCTCAGTGTAGCTTCTCACCTGAATTTCTGCGCTCTATGCATTGCAGAGGTCCCAGTCAGGAATTGCGTTAAAAACCCAGGGGCAGGGCCTATTCGCACTGGAGTTTGACAGTTCTGGAACTCTGCTCATGCGCAGTTGTCCCAACCTGTTAGTCTCCCCGTTGCTGGCACAGTTAGATTGCTGGCCAGCCCGGGACCCCCGCAGTGCTGCCCCTCCAGCCGCCCTACCCACAGCTGATCGTGACCCCCATGGCAATTCCTGGGACAGCCCTGACCCCCTCCCCACCAGCAGAGGTGATTCCCCCACTTCCCTCACCGTGGCAGACCCCCACACCCTGCTAACCACCCCACTGGGAGACAGGCACACCCCCGGCAAAACACCTCCCAGCCCACCCCAATCCCAGCCCAGTCCTCCCTCCAGCCCAGGCCAATCCCGTGCAGAGTGGCAGCAGGATCCTCCCTCCCCACCCCCCACCGCCACTTCCACACTGATCGCCCCTAAGCCCAGCCCACAATAGGCCCGGCCTCCTTGGCACTGCCTGATGCCTGATGGACAGTGCCAAGGTGCCTCCTAAGCATGGGCACTTTGCCCCTTGGGCAGTGCTGAGGGCATAGGCTGGTACTGCCAGGGTGCCCATGCCCAGGGGGCACCATCCCCCGGCTGCCCGACCCTCTGAGGGCCCCAATTGCCCCCCTTCATTCCAGTGGGGTGTTCCGCTAGCTCTGCGAACGTGGGGAGCTGCTGTAAACCCTCCGGAATGAAATGCAGCGGGGCGGGGGGGAGTAGTATGGGGGAGTGGGAGAGTGGGAGATGCTATTGAGATTGCAAGTTCTGTGCCAGGCACAATAATCACATTTAAAGTACATTAAAGTAGATTTAAAGTACATTAAAAAAAGATTTCAATCATTTACCTCTCTTCTTGCCAGTTTCCAGTGTGGTCCCGACTGCGACTGTTCTCTGGCTCTGGGAAGTGCACATGCATCGCGAATGCACGCACAAATCCCGCAAAATGGCCAACACGCAACTCCCCCAACTGGACCCACCGGGTCACATTGGGAAAATCACCCCCTGAATGGGTGAGATTTTACAGCCTGACTGGAGTGAAACTGGAAATCCCTGCCTGACTTCAACCAACATTTTCATTGTCCGCCCCTCACCCACTTCTGTAGCGGGTGGGGTGGTAGGATTCCTGTATGTTGCTGCATCCTTGTTAAGTTCAGAATTCAGAATGTCTCTCCACATGAATCTATGTCCCCCGATTCTAGGATTCTCCATGAAGGGAAACCATTTTATCTCAACACACAATATTACATTTACACAGTCAAAATTTAATCTAACAAACAGTTCCCCAAAGTATTTCTACTTAGCCTGTAAAAAAGCAGACTCAAAATTAACCCTTTTTAAGATAACAGTTCCCATGGATACTTAATCCAAAAATATTCATGTGATGTTATCAAAGGCACCTGTTGTTGCTATAAGGCAGCAATTTAACAGAGCTTCACTCTGCCTTCCACTTGACTGGAAACCCAAGGCTTTACAAAGAGCAAAGAAAATTACAGCACGGGAACAGGCCCTTCGGCCCGCCAAGCCTGCACCAATCATGCTGCCTGACTGAACTAAAACCCCCTACCCTTCCGGGGACCATATCCCTCTATTCCCATCCTATTCATGTATTTGTCAAGACGCCCCTTAAAAATCACTATTGTATCTGCTTCCAATACCTCCCCTGGCAGCGCATTCCAGGCACCCACTACACTCTATATAAAAAAATTTGCCTCATACATCTCCTTTAAACCTTGCCCCCAACACCTTAAACCTATGCCCCCTAGTAATTGAATCTTCCAGCTTGGGTGAAAGCATCTGACTATCCATTCTGTCCATGCCCCTCATAATCTTGTAGACTTCTATCAGTTCACCCCTCAATCTCCATCATTCCAGTGAGAACAAACCAAGTTTCTCTTCATAGCTGATGCCCTCCATACCAGGGCAACATCCTGGTAAATCTTTTCTGTCCCCTCTCCAAAGCCTCCACATCCTTCTGGTAGTGTGGCGACCAGAATTGAACACTATTTCCCAAGTGTGGCCAAATTAATATTCTATAAAGCTGTAACATGACTTGCTAATTTTTGAACTCAATATCCTGGCCGATGAAAGCAAGATGCTGTATGCCTTCTTGGCTACCTTTTCCATCTGCATTGCCACTTCCAGTGACCTGTGTACCTGTACACCCAGATCCCTCGACCCATTAATACTCTTAAGGGTTCTGCCATTTACTGTATATTTTCTATCTGTGTTAGACCTTCCAAAATGCATTATCTCACATTTGTTCAGATTAAACTCCATCCTTCATCTCTTTGCCCAAGTCTCCAACTGATTATATCTGCGGTATCCTCTGATGGTCCTCATCGCTATCCACAAATCCACCAACCTTTGAGTCATCCGCAAAATTACTAACCAAACCAGTTACATTTTCCTCCAATCATTTATTTATATTATGAACAGCAAAGGTCCCAGCACTGATCCCTGAGGAACTCCACTTGTCACAGCCCTCTATTCAGAAACGCACCCTTCCACTGCTACCCTCTGTCTTCAGTGACAGAGATGTGGATATGCCGGCGTTGGACTGGGGTAAACACATTAAAAAGTCTGACAACACCAGGGACTAACCCCGAAAGCTAGTGAGTGTACTATCAAATAAATCGGTTGGACTTAAACCTGGTGTTGTCAGATTTTTTACTGTGTTTTTCAGTGACCGAGCCAGTTTTGTATCCACCTTGCCAGCTCACCTCTGATCCCATGCAACTTCACCTTCTGCACCAGTCTGCCATGAGGGACCTTGTCAAAGGCCTTAATGAAGTCCATGTAGACAACATCCACTGCCCTACCCTCATCAATCAATTTAAACAAAACCCTGAAACAAACAGGTACTTCTTTGGAGTTTCTGAAGACTGCTTCTCTCACAGCTCTCTCACAGCACATACTGTGACGGTCTCACATGGCCACTCCACCAATATAGCTTTCAATTTTTCTTCAAATATGTTTTGCCTCTTTCAAGAACGAAGAACAAAAAACAATACAGCACAGGAACATGCCCTTTGGCCCTCCAAGCCTGCACCGATCATGTGTTCCTAACCATCTGTTTATATCCCTCTATTCCCAGTCTGTTCATGAGAAACCTTTCACCTTTAAACGAATTGTTCCCATTGTTGCTTGGAAGTAAATCAGTGGCATATGCACAACCCCATAAACCTGCCTCGTTGTATACCACAGTAACACTGACAAAATAAAGATGCTTCTGTCACAGTTGTAAAACCCTTGTTTTCTCTTCCCTTACTGTGTGTGTGTGTGTGTGTGTGTGTGTGTGTGTGTGTGTGTGTGTGTGTGTGTGTGTGTGTGTGTGTGTGTGAAGCTGTGATCATAGCCACCCCTGTGTTACAATGTGTGAATAAACTAAACTTCTGACTTAATCCTAAGAGAGTTTGTTGCAAGTCACTTCAAAAATTGATTGCACAACAAATGCCGGAATTTTACCGGCACACCCGCCCGATTACGGGGCGGTAAAATCAGGGTCAAAGAGTTTTTGGTACAGGCGCCACAGCTTGTTTTTAAACCAGAGAAACACCCCTGCTAAAGTATCTATAACAGCAGATTTCCCTTAGACACTGCTTGTCTTTATAATTATTCTTCTCTGATTCTTAAAAGCTGTCCAATCGTCTGACCTATCATCAATCTTTGCAGATTTAATGTAAATACTATCAATTTAATACTGCCCTTAACTTCCTTATAGAATCATAGAATCCTACAGTGCAGAAGGAGACCATTCAGCCCATTGACTCTGCGCCGATCACAATCCCACCCAGGCCCTATCCCGCTATTTAGCCTGACTCATCCCCTGACACTAAAGGGAATTTAGCATGGTTAATCAACCCAAACCTGCGTACCTTTCGCAGTGTTTATTCACTCACAGTGGATGTATCCTTCTGAAAGAACCTTTCTTTCTCAATGGGGTAAAGCTTTTCTGAGAGTTATTAAATATTTTCTTAAAAGTTTCTCACTGAAATTTTGCTGTTCTACTTTTAAACCCACTTTTCTAGTTCACCTGAGCTAGCTCTGCATTCATACACTCATGGTTAGCTTTTTTATCACTTCTTGGCCTTTTGGCTAAGATCAAACTTCAGATCAAACCCAAGATGAGATCAATGTCTTATCTTCTCAGATTGGATCTTGTTTATCTGTCTTGGGGGGACCATGAGATTTGATTTTTGGAGCAAGCAAGGAATAGATTTTAGCTTGCCAGGTTCACTCTGCACAGTGAGGCTTTCTAATTTTGAGGATGGAGTTAAAAAAAACATAGAACAACACTCCCCGGGGGCGATTCTCCCAAAAGTGCTGAATTGGTGGGAAAACTGTTCTCGATCATGACTGTTTTGTCAGTTCAGCTTCTTACCCGAATCTCCGCACTCTGTGGAATGCAAAGGTCACAATTGTGGATATCATTAAAAACCCAGGAGGGCAGGATCTATTCACGCCAAAGAGCCTGAAATGGGTGGGATGAGCAGGAACCCACGCATGTGCACATCGCTGGGAAATCGCAGAAAAGACCTCATAGCATCCAGATCACTGGCATCCAACCCCCTCACATCGCTGGCCTCATCACTGCCCCACAACACCATCCACCCCGCCCCCCCACCACCACACACGCACATCGTTGGCCTCATCGATGGCCTGTTCAACCCCACATACACATCACTGGCCCCCACAATCCCCCCACACACACCTCTGGCCTCATCGCTGGCCCCTTTCCTCTACAGACAGGGCTGGCTCTGCTCCCCCATGCAGTCATTGTTGGCCCCTCTCCCCCATAAAGACAATGCTGCCCCCCCCACCCACCCCGCTGTTTCCTCCCACACACAGACATGGCTGCCCGCACACCCCATGCCCCCATGGATCTGGATAATGAGGGGACCCGATCCCTCCATCCCTTGAAAAACGAACCTCGCTGCTGCCCTGCAAAGAACTTGCATTGTGCTCACATGCATAACCCCAGCTTGTGGTCATTTCCTCTCTGAATGGGAGCCTGGAGTATTGCACCCACACTAGACACAGCAGCTTATTGATTCGGAGCCCTGAATATCGCTTCCCCCCAAACCCTGACACAGCAACTTATTGTATGGAAGCCAATTAGCAGTCCGAGGGGGAAGTGACACTCAACTGAAAGCAGCGTTCAAAATTTCTCACAAGTATTTGTCGTCAACGGGCCCCTGACTGGCTGCACTCACTGCCCCCCTACTCCCCTAATGGGTCACACTCACTACCCCCGTACTCCCCTAATGGGTCACACTCACTGCCCCCGTACTCCCCTAATGGGTCACACTCACTACCCCCGTACTCCCCTAATGGGCCACACTCACTACCCCCGTACTCCCCTAATGGGTCACACTCACTACCCCCGTACTCCCCTAATGGGTCACACTCACTACCCCCCTACTCCCCTAATGGGTCACACTCACTATCCCCGTACTCCCCTAATGGGTCACACTCACTACCCCCGTACTCCCCTAATGGGTCACACTCACTACCCCCGTACTCCCCAAATGGGTCACACTCACTACCCCCGTACTCCCCAAATGGGTCACACTCACTACCCCCGTACTCCCCTAATGGATCACACTCACTACCTCCGTACTCCCCTAATGGGTCACACTCAATGCCCCCCTACTCCCCTAATGGGTCACACTCACTATCCCCGTACTCCCCTAATGGGTCACACTCACTGCCCCCCTACTCCCCTATTGGGCCACACTCACTGACCCCCTACTCCCCTAATGGGTCACACTCACTATCCCCGTACTCCCCTAATGGGTCACACTCACTACCCCCGTACTCCCCTAATGGGCCACACTCACTACCCCCGTACTCCCCTAATGGGCCACACACACTACCCCCGTACTCCCCTAATGGGTCACACTCACTACCCCCGTACTCCCCTAATGGGCCACACTCACTACCCCCGTATTCCCCTAATTGGACAATCTCACTACCCCCGTACTCCCCTAATGGGTCACACTCACTACCACCGTACTCCCCTAATGGATCACACTCACAACCCCCGTACTCCCCTAATGGGTCACACTCACTACCCCCGTACTCCCCTAATGGGTCACACTCACTACCCCAGTACTCCCCTAATGGGCCACACTCACTACCCCCGTACTCCCCTAATGGGTCACACTCACTGTCCCCGTACTCCCCTAATGGGCCACACTCACTACCCCCGTACTCCCCTAATGGGCCACACTCACTACCCCCGTACTCCCCTAATGGGCCACACTCACTACCCCCGTACTCCCCTAATGGGCCACACTCACTACCCCCGTACACCCCTAATTGGACACACTCACTACCCCCGTACTCCCCTAATTGGACACACTCACTGTCCCCGTACTCCCCTAATGGGCCACACTCACTACCCCCACACTCCCCTAATGGGCCACACTCACTACCCCCGTACTCCCCTAATGGGCCACACTCACTACCCCCGTACTCCCCTAATGGGCCACACTCACTACCCCCGTACTCCCCTAATGGGCCACACTCACTACCCCCGTACTCCCCTAATGGGTCACACTCACTATCCCCGTACTCCCCTAATGGGTCACACTCACTGTCCCCGTACTCCCCTAATGGGCCACACTCACTACCCCCGTACTCCCCTAATGGGCCACATTCACTACCCCCGTACTCCCCTAATTGGACACACTCACTGTCCCCGTACTCCCCTAATGGGCCACACTCACTACCCCCGTACTCCCCTAATGGGCCACACTCACTAACCCCGTACTCCCCTAATGGGCCACACTCACTACCCCCGTACTCCCCTAATGGGCAACACTCACTACCCCCGTATTCCCCTAATTGGACACACTCACTACCCCCGTACTCCCCTAATTGGACACACTCACTGTCCCCGTACTCACCTAATGGGCCACACTCACTACCCCCGTACTCCCCTAATGGGCAACACTCACTACCCCCGTATTCCCCTAATTGGACACACTCACTACCCCCGTACTCCCCTAATTGGACACACTCACTGTCCCCGTACTCACCTAATGGGCCACACTCACTGTCCCCGTACTCCCCTAATGGGCCACACTCACTACCCCCGTACTCCCCTAATGGGCAACACTCACTACCCCCGTACTCCCCTAATGGGCCACACTCACTACCCCCGTACTCCCCTAATGGGCCACACTCACTACCCCCGTACTCCCCTACTTGGACACACTCACTACCCCCGTACTCCCCTAATGGGCCACACTCACTACCCCCGTACTCCCCTAATGGGCCACACTCACTACCCCCACACTCCCCTAATGGGCCACACTCACTGCCCCCGTACTCCCCTAATGGGTCACACTCACTGCCCCCGTACTCCCCTAATGGGCCACACTCACTACCCCCGTACTCCCCTAATGGGCCACACTCACTACCCCCGTACTCCCCTAATGGGCCACACTCACTACCCCCGTACTCCCCTAATGGGCCACACTCACTACCCCCGTACTCCCCTAATGGGCCACACTCACTGCCCCCGTACTCCCCTCATGGGTCACACTCACTGCCCCCGTACTCCCCTAATGGGTCACACTCACTACCCTCGTACTCCCCTAATGGGTCACACTCACTACCACCGTACTCCCCTAATGGATCACACTCACAACCCCCGTACTCCCCTAATGGGTCACACTCACTACCCCAGTACTCCCCTAATGGGCCACACTCACTACCCCCGTACTCCCCTAATGGGTCACACTCACTACCCCCGTACTCCCCTAATGGGTCACACTCACTACCCCCGTACTCCCCTAATGGGTCACACTCACTACCCCAGTACTCCCCTAATGGGCCACACTCACTACCCCCGTACTCCCCTAATGGGTCACACTCACTACCCCCGTACTCCCCTAATGGGCCACACTCACTGCCCCCGTACTCCCCTAATGGGCCACACTCACTGCCCCCGTACTCCCCTAATTGGACACACTCACTGTCCCCTTACTCCCCTAATGGGCCACACTCACTACCCCCACACTCCCCTAATGGGCCACACTCACTACCCCCGTACTCCCCTAATGGGCCACACTCACTACCCCCACACTCCCCTAATGGGCCACACTCACTACCCCCGTACTCCCCTAATGGGCCACACTCACTACCCCCGTACTCCCCTAATGGGCCACACTCACTACCCCCGTACTCCCCTAATGGGCCACACTCACTACCCCCGTACTCCCCTAATTGGACACACTCACTACCCCCGTACTCCCCTAATGGGCCACACTCACTACCCCCGTACTCCCCTAATGGGCCACACTCACTACCCCCGTACTCCCCTAATTGGACACACTCACTACCCACGTACTCCCCTAATGGGCCACACTCACTACCCCCGTACTCCCCTAATGGGCCACACTCACTACCCCCGTACTCCCCTAATTGGACACACTCACTACCCCCGTACTCCCCTAATGGGCCACACTCACTACCCCCGTACTCCCCTAATGGGCCACACTCACTACCCCCGTACTCCCCTAATGGGCCACACTCACTACCCCCGTACTCCCCTAATGGGCCACACTCACTGCCCCCGTACTCCCCTAATGGGCCACACTCACTGCCCCCGTACTCCCCTAATGGGTCACACTCACTACCCCCGTACTCCCCTAATGGGTCACACTCACTACCCCCGTACTCCCCTAATGGGTCACACTCACTACCCCCGTACTCCCCTAATGGGCCACACTCACTGCCCCCACACTCCCCTAATGGGCCACACTCACTACCCCCGTACTCCCCTAATGGGCCACACTCACTGCACCCACACTCCCCTAATGGGCCCCACTCACTGCCCCCGTACTCCCCTAATGGGTCACACTCACTGCCCCCACACTCCCCTAATGGGCCACACTCACTGCCCCCGTACTCCCCTAATGGGCCACACTCACTGCCCCCGTACTCCCCTAATGGGCCACACTCACTGCCCCCGTACTCCCCTAATGGGCCCCACTCACTACCCCCGTACTCCCCTAATGGGCCACACTCACTACCCCCGTACTCCCCTAATGGGCCACACTCACTGCCCCCGTACTCCCCTAATGGGCCACACTCACTGCCCCCGTACTCCCCTAATGGGTCATACTCACTACCCCCGTACTCCCCTAATGGGTCACACTCACTACCCCCGTACTCCCCTAATGGGCCACACACACTACCCCCGTACTCCCCTAATGGGCCACACTCACTACCCCCGTACTCCCCTAATGGGCCACACTCACTACCCCCGTACTCCCCTAATGGGTCACACTCACTACCCCCGTACTCCCCTAATGGGCCACACTCACTACCCCCGTACTCCCCTAATGGGCCACACTCACTACCCCCGTACTCCCCTAATGGGCCACACACACTACCCCCGTACTCCCCTAATGGGTCACACTCACTACCCCCGTACTCCCCTAATGGGCCACACACACTACCCCCGTACTCCCCTAATGGGTCACACTCACTACCCCCGTACTCCCCTAATGGGCCACATTCACTACCCCCGTACTCCCCTAATTAGACACACTCACTGTCCCCGTACTCCCCTAATGGGTCACACTCACTACCCCCGTACTCCCCTAATGGGCCACATTCACTACCCCCGTACTCCCCTAATTGGACACACTCACTGTCCCCGTACTCCCCTAATGGGCCACACTCACTACCCCCGTACTCCACTAATGGGTCACACTCACTACCCCCGTACTCCCCTAATTGGACACACTCACTGTCCCCGTACTCCCCTAATGGGCCACACTCACTACCCCCGTACTCCCCTAATGGGTCACACTCACTGCCCCCGTACTCCCCTAATTGGACACACTCACTGTCCCCGTACTCCCCTAATGGGCCACACTCACTACCCCCGTACTCCCCTAAAGGGCCACACTGACTACCCCCGTACTCACCTAATGGGCCACACTCACTACCCCCGTACTCCCCTAATGGGCAACACTCACTACCCCCGTATTCCCCTAATTGGACAATCTCACTACCCCCGTACTCCCCTAATGGGTCACACTCACTACCACCGTACTCCCCTAATGGATCACACTCACAACCCCCGTACTCCCCTAATGGGTCACACTCACTACCCCCGTACTCCCCTAATGGGTCACACTCACTACCCCAGTACTCCCCTAATGGGCCACACTCACTACCCCCGTACTCCCCTAATGGGTCACACTCACTGTCCCCGTACTCCCCTAATGGGCCACACTCACTACCCCCGTACTCCCCTAATGGGCCACACTCACTACCCCCGTACTCCCCTAATGGGCCACACTCACTACCCCCGTACTCCCCGAATGGGCCACACTCACTACCCCCGTACACCCCTAATTGGACACACTCACTACCCCCGTACTCCCCTAATTGGACACACTCACTGTCCCCGTACTCCCCTAATGGGCCACACTCACTACCCCCACACTCCCCTAATGGGCCACACTCACTACCCCCGTACTCCCCTAATGGGCCACACTCACTACCCCCGTACTCCCCTAATGGGCCACACTCACTACCCCCGTACTCCCCTAATGGGCCACACACACTACCCCCGTACTCACCTAATGGGCCACACTCACTACCCCCGTACTCCCCTAATGGGCCACACTCACTACCCCCGTACTCCCCTAATGGGCCACACTCACTACCCCCGTACTCCCCTAATGGGCCACACTCACTACCCCCGTACTCCCCTAATGGGCCACACTCACTACCCCCGTACTCCCCTAATGGGCCACACTCACTACCCCCGTACTCCCCTAATGGGCCACACTCACTACCCCCGTACTCCCCTAATGGGCCACACTCACTACCCCCGTACTCCCCTAATGGGTCACACTCACTATCCCCGTACTCCCCTAATGGGTCACACTCACTGTCCCCGTACTCCCCTAATGGGCCACACTCACTACCCCCGTACTCCCCTAATGGGCCACATTCACTACCCCCGTACTCCCCTAATTGGACACACTCACTGTCCCCGTACTCCCCTAATGGGCCACACTCACTACCCCCGTACTCCCCTAATGGGCCACACTCACTACCCCCGTACTCCCCTAATGGGCCACACTCACTACCCCCGTACTCCCCTAATGGGCAACACTCACTACCCCCGTATTCCCCTAATTGGACACACTCACTACCCCCGTACTCCCCTAATTGGACACACTCACTGTCCCCGTACTCACCTAATGGGCCACACTCACTGTCCCCGTACTCCCCTAATGGGCCACACTCACTACCCCCGTACTCCCCTAATGGGCAACACTCACTACCCCCGTACTCCCCTAATGGGCCACACTCACTACCCCCGTACTCCCCTAATGGGCCACACTCACTACCCCCACACTCCCCTAATGGGCCACACTCACTACCCCCATACTCCCCTAATGGGCCACACTCACTACCCCCGTACTCCCCTAATGGGCCACACTCACTACCCCCGTACTCCCCTAATGGGCCACACTCACTACCCCCGTACTCCCCTAATGGGCCACACTCACTACCCCCGTACTCCCCTAATGGGCCACACTCGCTACCCCCGTACTCCCCTAATGGGCCACACTCACTACCCCCATGGTCCCCGAATGGGCCACACTCACTACCCCCGTACTCCCCTAATGGGCCACACTCACTACCCCCGGACTCCCCTAATTGGACACACTCACTGTCCCCGTACTCCTCTAATGGGCCACACTCACTACCCCCGTACTCCCCTAATTGGACACACTCACTACCCCCGTACTCCCCTAATGGGCCACACTCACTACCCCCGTACTCCCCTAATGGGTCACACTCACTGCCCCCGTACTCCCCTAATGGGTCACACTCACTGCCCCCGTACTCCCCTAATGGGTCACACTCACTACCCCCGTACTCCCCTAATGGGTCACACTCACTACCACCGTACTCCCCTAATGGGCCACACTCACTACCCCCGTACTCCCCTAATGGGCCACACTGACTACCCCCGTACTCACCTAATGGGCCACACTCACTACCCCCGTACTCCCCTAATGGGCAACACTCACTACCCCCGTATTCCCCTAATTGGACACACTCACTACCCCCGTACTCCCCTAATGGGTCACACTCACTACCACCGTACTCCCCTAATGGATCACACTCACAACCCCCGTACTCCCCTAATGGGTCACACTCACTACCCCCGTACTCCCCTAATGGGTCACACTCACTACCCCAGTACTCCCCTAATGGATCACACTCACTACCCCAGTACTCCCCTAATGGATCACACTCACTACCCCCGTATTCCCCTAATGGGCCACACTCACTACCCCCGTACTCCCCTAATGGATCACACTCACAACCCCCGTACTCCCCTAATGGGTCACACTCACTACCCCCGTACTCCCCTAATGGGTCACACTCACTACCCCAGTACTCCCCTAATGGGTCACACTCACTACCCCAGTACTCCCCTAATGGGTCACACTCACAACCCCCGTACTCCCCTAATGGGTCACACTCACTACCCCCGTACTCCCCTAATGGGTCACACTCACTACCCCAGTACTCCCCTAATGGATCACACTCACAACCCCCGTACTCCCCTAATGGGTCACACTCACTACCCCCGTACTCCCCTAATGGGCCACACTCACTACCCCCGTACTCCCCTAATGGGCCACACGCACTACCCCCGTACTCCCCTAATGGGTCACACTCACTGTCCCCGTACTCCCCTAATGGGCCACACTCACTACCCCCGTACTCCCCTAATGGGCCACACTCACTACCCCCGTACTCCCCTAATGGGCCACACTCACTACCCCCGTACTCCCCTAATGGGTCACACTCACTATCCCCGTACTCCCCTAATGGGCCACACTCACTACCCCCGTACTCCCCTAATGGGTCACACTCACTATCCCCGTACTCCCCTAATGGGTCACACTCACTACCCCCGTACTCCCCTAATGGGTCACACTCACTACCCCCGTACTCACCTAATGGGCCACACTCACTACCCCCGTACTCCCCTAATGGGCAACACTCACTACCCCCGTATTCCCCTAATTGGACACTCTCACTACCCCCGTACTCCCCTAATGGGCCACACTCACTACCCCCGTACTCCCCTAATGGGCCACACTCACTACCCCCATGGTCCCCTAATGGGCCACACTCACTACCCCCGTACTCCCCTAATGGGCCACACTCACTACCCCCGTACTCCCCTAATGGGCCACACTCACTACCCCCGTACTCCCCTAATGGGCCACACTCACTACCCCCGTACTCCCCTAATGGGCCACACTCACTACCCCCGTACTCCCCTAATTGGACACACTCACTACCCCCGTACTCCCCTAATGGGCCACACTCACTACCCCCGTACTCCCCTAATTGGACACACTCACTGTCCCCGTACTCCCCTAATGGGCCACACTCACTACCCCCGTACTCCCCTAATTGGACACACTCACTGTCCCCGTACTCCCCTAATGGGTCACACTCACTACCCCCGTACTCCCCTAATTGGCCACACTCACTACCCCCGTACTCCCCTACTTGGACACACTCACTACCCCCGTACTCCCCTAATGGGCCACACTCACTACCCCCGTACTCCCCTAATGGGCCACACTCACTACCCCCACACTCCCCTAATGGGCCACACTCACTGCCCCCGTACTCCCCTAATGGGTCACACTCACTGCCCCCGTACTCCCCTAATGGGTCACACTCACTACCCTCGTACTCCCCTAATGGGTCACACTCACTACCACCGTACTCCCCTAATGGATCACACTCACAACCCCCGTACTCCCCTAATGGGTCACACTCACTACCCCAGTACTCCCCTAATGGGCCACACTCACTACCCCCGTACTCCCCTAATGGGTCACACTCACTACCCCCGTACTCCCCTAATGGGTCACACTCACTACCCCCGTACTCCCCTAATGGGTCACACTCACTACCCCAGTACTCCCCTAATGGGCCACACTCACTACCCCCGTACTCCCCTAATGGGTCACACTCACTACCCCCGTACTCCCCTAATGGGCCACACTCACTGCCCCCGTACTCCCCTAATGGGCCACACTCACTGCCCCCGTACTCCCCTAATTGGACACACTCACTGTCCCCGTACTCCCCTAATGGGCCACACTCACTACCCCCACACTCCCCTAATGGGCCACACTCACTACCCCCGTACTCCCCTAATGGGCCACACTCACTACCCCCACACTCCCCTAATGGGCCACACTCACTACCCCCGTACTCCCCTAATGGGCCACACTCACTACCCCCGTACTCCCCTAATGGGCCACACTCACTACCCCCGTACTCCCCTAATGGGCCACACTCACTACCCCCGTACTCCCCTAATTGGACACACTCACTACCCCCGTACTCCCCTAATGGGCCACACTCACTACCCCCGTACTCCCCTAATGGGCCACACTCACTACCCCCGTACTCCCCTAATTGGACACACTCACTACCCCCGTACTCCCCTAATGGGCCACACTCACTACCCCCGTACTCCCCTAATGGGCCACACTCACTACCCCCGTACTCCCCTAATTGGACACACTCACTACCCCCGTACTCCCCTAATGGGCCACACTCACTACCCCCGTACTCCCCTAATGGGCCACACTCACTACCCCCGTACTCCCCTAATGGGCCACACTCACTACCCCCGTACTCCCCTAATGGGCCACACTCACTGCCCCCGTACTCCCCTAATGGGCCACACTCACTGCCCCCGTACTCCCCTAATGGGTCACACTCACTACCCCCGTACTCCCCTAATGGGTCACACTCACTACCCCCGTACTCCCCTAATGGGTCACACTCACTACCCCCGTACTCCCCTAATGGGCCACACTCACTGCCCCCACACTCCCCTAATGGGCCACACTCACTACCCCCGTACTCCCCTAATGGGCCACACTCACTGCCCCCACACTCCCCTAATGGGTCACACTCACTACCCCCGTACTCCCCTAATGGGCCACACTCACTACCCCCGTACTCCCCTAATGGGCCCCACTCACTGCCCCCGTACTCCCCTAATGGGTCACACTCACTGCCCCCACACTCCCCTAATGGGCCACACTCACTGCCCCTGTACTCCCCTAATGGGCCACACTCACTGCCCCCGTACTCCCCTAATGGGCCACACTCACTGCCCCCGTACTCCCCTAATGGGCCCCACTCACTACCCCCGTACTCCCCTAATGGGCCACACTCACTGCCCCCGTACTCCCCTAATGGGCCACACTCACTGCACCCACACTCCCCTGACTGTCCACACTCACTGCACCCACACTCCCCTGACTGTCCACACTCACTGCACCCACACTCCCCTGACTGTCCACACTCACTGTACCCACACTCCCCTGACTGACCACACTCACTGCCCCCACACTCCCCTGACTGACCACACTCACTGCACCCACACTCCCCTGACTGACCACACTCACTGCACCCACACTCCCCTGACTGACCACACTCACTGCCCCCACACTCCCCTGACTGACCACACTCACTGCACCCACAGTCCCCTAACTGACCACACTGACTGCCCCCACAGTCCCCTAACTGACCACACTCACTGCCCCCACAGTCCCCTAACTGACCCCACTCACTGCACCCACCCTGGGTTCAGTCAGGGGAGGCACAGTGATCGATGGCCATGGGTGTCAGGGGCATGTGGGAGACACTGCTGTCCATGGCTGGCGCTCTCGCTGGCATTCTAGAGACACAGCAGGCAGTGGCTGTGAGTCTCGACAACTTAGCCCAGGCTCAGAGGGCTACTGCTGAGGGGCTCCAGAGCCTGGCTCACTCACAGAATGCTAGAACTGCAAGGTTCTGCAGCTTGGCCCAGTCTCAGAGGGCAGGGCTGAGGGATCACAGGCCATGGGGCAGACGCATCTGGGCTTCCAATGCAGGCTGATTGGAGCTCAGTCCAGCTACCCCGGTGTCCCATGGAGTGTCCCTGGGGCCTCTGGCACCCAAGGGAGGTGAAAGGGCTTGAGCCCATGCCAGGGCCTTCCACCCAGGAGATCCCAGACATCCTGAGACCTTCCAATTTCCCCATCCTCACATCAGGACATCTCAGGGTCAGTGTGATGGACAGAATGGCACCAAAACAGTGTCATCTGCAAGTCAGCTTGGGCCCTCCAGGTCCCAGCCACCCATGGGACATCTACAGTGGCATCATAGGCAACGGGGTGTGCATCACAGCTGGACACCTCCACCTCCAATGTGCATCCTGAGGTAGCACCTAGAAGAAGCAGCAGGCCACACAAAATTAGAAAGTTGTAGTTCACTAAAGCGCATGGATGAAGGTCAGCATTCGTCAGGGTTTGGTAATCAGTTATGTTAAGAGCACAATAAACTGTTAACTGCACGTCATATCATAGTGTGAGTAATGTGTCTCTGGTTCTCCCCCCACCCCGTCGGCTCCCACCCACCCCCAACTCTCCTACCCCCCCCACAGCTCCCGACTCCCAAACGTAGAGGTGCTGTCTGTTGTGCCTTGCAAGACTCAGCCCATATTACAGAGTGCCTTCCCCAACATCCACCAGACCCTTGGCACAGGAGGACCCCCATCCCCTCGCTATTGGCCAATAAACATATAACCCCGACCCTTACAGCTCCGTAGGCCAGGGTGGCACCGTGCATTCAGAGAACAGGTAGGAGTCAGACTTGAGTGGCACCAGGGGCAGGATCCCAGTCTGCACAACAGCGAGTCCTCATCATCCCCCAGCCTTCAACCAAGACTCACAACCATTGGCAGCCCAGGCCCATTAACAGGGTTTGGATGTTTCTGGGGGATAGGGTGGTGGGATGAGAGAGGCTGGGGAAGGGCGATGTGGTGGTTTGAGGGCCCAGATCGGTTTGGAGGAGGGATAAGGGCTGCACTTGCTCCTGGAGCGTGGTGGGTGTGTGCCAGTGCAGCCCCCTCACGGCACACCACCAGCTGGGTGAAGCAGGCTGCAATCCAGCCTCTCGTTGCCCTTCCCTGCCGGATACATGCCATCTCCTCCTCCTCCTCCTCCTCCTACTCGCCCACCTCTCCCCCCCGCCTGCTCCAGCTGGTCTCCCCACTGCTGAGCGATGTTGTGAAGATTGCAGCGAATGATGGTGATGTGTGAAGCACGCACAGGGTCAGACTGGAGGGTCCCCCAGAATGGCCCAAGCAGTGGAACCGCATCTTCAGCAGGCTGATGGATCGCTCTACAATGGACCGGCTGCTGCATGAGCCTCGTTGGAGCAGATCTCTGCCTCGGTCTGGGCACAGGCATCATCAGCTATGACCTTAGCAGGTCACCCTTGTCACCCAGTAGCCATCCTGGGAGCTTAGGCTGGTCTTCAAAGAGCCCAGGAATGTCCGACTGCTGGATCACAAAGCTGTCCCGGGGTGTTGTGCATCGATCTGCATGATCTCAAGCCAGTGGTCGCAGTCGATTTGAATGTAAATGGAATGGAACCCCTTCTGGTTCACAAATCACTGCGGCCCTGCATGGGGTTCCTCAAGGCAAGATGCATCCCATCCACTGCTCCCTGCATATTTGGGATCACGACGATGAATGTGAAGCTGAGAGCCCGGATCTCCTGCTATGCATGGCCCACATTGAAATGAATGAATAGCCCTGCCCCGGCACACAGGGTATCTGTGACCTGTAGCACACACCTGTGCATGGAGGTCTGGGACACCCAGCTAGCTCGCCACTGGGAGCCTGGAATGACCCGGTGGTATAGAAATTCGGGGCTGCCGTCACTTTCACATCCACAGGGAGCAGGTGGCTTCCCCTCCCCTGAGGTGCCAGGTGTGTGAACACCTCACACTGAGGTCTTGGAGAGCTGCAGACAGCAATGGCACATTTCCTTCAAGAGGGCCTCGAAGGAGTTGTGGGCCCTGTATCTCCTCTCCCTCAGCACCCTCTGCTTCCTGTGCACCCTCTCGGGAGGCTGCTCACCCATCTCCTGACCCTCAGTGGCAGCCCCCTCCTCTCCTTCCTGAGGTACTGGTGGTGACTGCTCTCTCCATGTCCGCCACCTCCTGAGCCACCTCCTCCTCATCCTCCTCCACCCCTGCTGCCACTAACATGGCAGCTCCAGATCGAGCAAACCCAGCACAGTGAGGTTTGGCTGCACAGCCCCAGCATTACCCCAACCCCTCACTTGGACCAGAATCCCCAATGGTGGGAGCTGGCAACACCGCACAATCCATGGTGCCATGCATGGCCCAATTAGGATTGTGAGATTCCCATCGTGACGAATGCTGACACAGATCACATGCAGCTGTGGGCAATGTGCACCCTTCAGCCGTTGCTATGTGTGCAACTGCAGCATCCGGTTACAGGCATGTGTTGCTGGTCCGTGTCACAGGGCAGAGACAGACTGCAAATCAGCACCAGACGTGTGCCCAGTGACAGCAGATTCCATGCAGTCCACACCTGAACCTCTGCATCCCGGCCTGGAGCAGCTTTATCTGATTAGGTCTCAGTCAGCGCGTGGTACACTCCTCCCCCCACCCTGGAACACCAGCACTCAATCGAGTCCCTGACCACACCCTGCAGCAAGACAGTGCCACTGCACAGTGGGGAGGGATGGGCTGAGCAAGGCTCCTTAATGGGGCCTTCCACAGTGCGTTACAGCGCTGTCCTGAAGGGGAAGGCTGAGCAGGATTCCTTCAGGGACCCTCACCCAGACAGCTCTGAGAAAATGGACACCCCTTCTTCGCCCCCCATTCCCCACTGATATCACTGGTCCACAGGCCAGCACCTGAAGGCAGCAGGAAGAAGCCCACCAGGCTCTTCAGGGCCTGCTGCAACAAACCCCGCACTCCGTTAGTAGCACTTACCACCTCTCGCCAGTTTAAGGCTGCCATGCCAGGTTGAGACTTCTACAAACTTACTCTGATTTGCGCCAAAGTTACATCAGGCCAAAGAGGTGGGAGATGCAGACGTGGGCGGAGATTGGGATAATGACTTGCTAAGGTATGTAAAGTTATACAAATCAGTGGCACACCGGTTTTCTGCGCAGTCCCAGTGGCGCCATTTTTTTTTCAGTTGGGAGATGCGTGCGGGTCGTAAAGCCGCTCGCGGAGAATATGCGGAATGACCGACATGTGCATCTCTCGACCTGAAATGTGCGGGTCGTGATGAGAGAATCGCCTCCCCCCTCCGTTTCAAACCCAATCTGAAATTCTATGTACGATTGCTGTCACCCAGAAGCCTCTTTACCATGAACTCATTGATTAATCTTGCTTCATTGTCTGCTGCCTAGTTGGCTCGAGAACAGACTGCTCTAAGAAATTGTCCCTAAGTCACTCTATGAACTCATTTTTCAGGCTACTTTCACTAATCTGAAGTCGAACATGATTGTTCTTAGACCCCATTTATTCTTTCCTGTGTGACTTGGTCCCACTGTTAGGGGCCTATAAACTTTTTCTAAAAGTGACCTCTTACTGTTCCTCTTTCTTATCGCTACTCAAACCTTGTTCTTTCAAGTTAAGGTCTTTTCTCAGTACTGAATTAATGCAGTGATTCATTAACAGAATTACCCAATTAGCTTTTCCTCACTTCCTGCCTTTCATGTGTGTGTCAAAAACTCTTCAATATTCAGCCCCAGCCTTTGCCACCTTTCAATCATGTCTGTGTAACGCCGGTCAGGTTATTCATATATATCTCTATCTGGGCCTTTTGTTACAATTGCCACCTGCATTCAGATACTGGGCCTATACTTTCACTCTTTCTTTTGCCATGTTTTGCTCCATCTGTAGCTGTTCTCTTTCAATGGTAAGTTCTGTCTTGTCCCTTTATGCTCAGGTATTCATTACCCAAACCTTGTTGTTTTCCTTTACTTTATCAGATATCCTCTCACATGATCCTTTACTCCCATTATTAAATCTTTGTCTACCGTCTGAGTTATGATTCACCCATAAACTGGCCCCAGCACATTCCAAGGTACAGCTCCCACTTTTCCCAGTGCTGATGCCAGGTCCCCATGAAACAAAACCCATTTCTCCCACACCAAACTTTGTGCCATACATTCATCTCTCTAATCTCCTCTTGACTGCAGAGATGTTTCTATTGCCCTGATGAAGCAGCTTCCTATCATTGCCACATTCTTCTTCACTTCCCCTGCTTGAATATCATCCATCACCATGGTGCCATAGTCTGTCTGCTCATCACCGCCCTTTTCCCATCCACACAGACAGCAAACACCTGGCAACTAGTGGACAAAGTCAGGAACTGAAACTTCTCCGTCACTAGATCCTGGTTTCCCTTACCCGCTTCACTCGCAGTCACACCCTCCTGTGTCTTATTATTGAACAATTGTAAATTTTTGCCTAACCTTCGGGGGGCTGACTGTATCCTGGGACAAATTGTTGAGGTAACTTGCCTGATGCCCTGAAGTTGCTGAAGCTGCAGACACTTTCTGTGGATGTGGGATAGCAGTGCATTCCACAGATTCCCACAGGCTGTATTCACAGCCTCTTCTGTCCAACTGTATTTACTTAATTAGTCAATCAGTTTATAATTTGCATAGATAAAGCAATAGAAAGTTCCACTCACCTAGGCTGGAGACACGGAAAGAAACTCACCAACCACTTGAAGCTGAGAAAATGATAGAAAAATGAGCAACCTTTACCCGAATTCCCACTTGATTGAAATTCACAACTCCTTACACAATCTGTCACACTCAGGCATAGGCTGGAATTCTGCCAGTGAGAATGGAGAATTTGGCACTTAGCCAAATCTCTGTTCACCGCAGCAGGAATGGAGAATCCTAGTTGTGGGCAAGACTGGAGAATCCTGCCTCTCGTGTCATGTCCGCTCTGTGTGATTTTTCCTGAATGGTATGGAGTTGGATTCAAGAAAGGCACCAATATTTATTTATTGAATCAGAAAGATGCAGCAGAGTGATTTCTGATCAAATTTCTCAGCTGCTTTGTGTGTCACTGATGAACAGTCCAGATCTTCCTGTGTACAGGACTGTGGTGACAGTAATAAGAATGTATGAACGTAAAAGTAGCTCCTCACTGATGACACAAAGACTGGAGATAGTAGTCTGGTCTCTGTCACAGTAAAATTATTTAAGAAGGACACAGTTATTGTTATTATCCAAGTGCAGGTTTGAAGCCTTCACACTTAACTAGTTACCCCCACAAGCCTTGGAGTTCATCACTAATCCTCTCCTGGATCAGATGATCCATCCCAATTGTAGTTTCTTGGAAAGACCCCATTGTGACCCCTGAGCCTGGGCACCTCAGTGATCAGCTGGACCACCTCATACAGCAGAAGGCTTCCTCCTCTATGATTCCCTGCCCCATTCTGTCCCACATTCTGCTGCTTCTCACTCCTATAAGATCAGCCCGTCCACTCTCTCTGCATCTTCAGGGGTCACTCCTAATTTTGGTGCCATAATGTGAAGGATGTGGCATGTGGCACAGTGGTTGGCACTGCTGCCTCATAGTGCCAGTGACCTGGGTTTGATTCCTGGCTTGGGTCACTGCCTGTGTGAAGTCTGCATGGTCTCCCTGTGTTTGTATGGGTTTGCTCTGGGCACTCCAATTTCCTTCCACAGTCCAAAGATGTGCAGGTTAGGGCAATTGGCCGTGGTAAATTGATTCTTAGTGTCAGGGGCATTGGCAGGGTAAATATGAGGAGTTACGGTGATAAGGCCTGAGTGGGATTGTTGTCGATTCAGGCTTGATGGGCTGAATGGCCTCTTTCTGCACTGTAGGGATTCTGTGCAACAGACCACAACTGCCTAAGAGACCTGGGCAGACAGGTAGCACAGACCGCAGCCTGAGTGTTCAAGAAAGAATTACATTTATGTCGAGAGGGCTAGAGTACAAGATCAGGGATCTACTTCTGAGGCTGTATAAGGCTCTGATCAGACTCCGTTTGGAGTATTGTGAGCAGTTTGGGAACTCGTATCTAAGGAAGGATGTGCTGGCCTTGGAAAAGGTCTAGAGGAAGTTCACAAGAGTGATCCCTGGAATGAAAAGCTTGTCGTATGAGAATTGGTTGAAAACTCTGGGTCTGTACTCATTGGGAGTTTAGAAGGATGCGGGAGAATTTTATTAAAACTTACGTGATACTGTGAGGCCTGGATAGAGTGGACATGAGAGGACGTTTCCACTAGTAGGAAAAACTAGAACCAGAGGGCACAACCTCAGGCTAAAGGGACAATTCTTTAAAACAGAGAAGAGAAGGAATTTCTTCAGCCAGAGAGTGGTGCATCGATGGAAATCTTTGCCGCAGAAGGCTGTGGAGGCCAGGTTATTGAGTGTCTTTAAGACAAAGATAGATAGGTTCTTGATTAATAAGCGGGTCAGGGGTTATGGGGAAAAGGCAGGAAAATGGGGATGAGAAAAATATCAGCCATGATTGAATGGCGGAGCAGACTCGATGGGCTGAGTGGTCTAATTCTGCTCCCATGTCATATGGTCTTGACAGATTGCTCAACAATAACAAAATAAATATTCTGGCTAGCAGGTGGCTCTCATTGTAACAGCTCTGTCCCTCTGCTGCCTATAGAGGGGTGAAAAGCCATCTCCCCAACAGATAGTCCTTGTGGATAATCCATGCATAAACTGGGGGGATGGAATGGAGTAGCTTGCTCAAATTCAGCAACTGGTCACCCTTCATGTTAACAAACCTTTCCAGACAGTCAGAAGATTCCTTGATGGCAATGGGTGTTCAGTGTTAATACTGCCCTGGGGTTGGAGGAACCCAGTGAAGCACGGTGCCCTTGGGACTTGAGTGGACACATTGATGGAGAATTTTTAGTATTCTCCAGCCTTACAGAAGGAGGCATCTATCAGCACAGTGATGCAGCTGTGTGTAGCCAGCTGTGACACACTGCAGAGGTCCGCAGATGATCCTTAAAGGACCTTGGTGAAGATATTGAACATCAGCTCATGGGAATGACTGGAGTGTGGTGTGAGTTCCTCACTCACGAGGTCACCAGTGTCTGGGATTATCTGCCTACAGAGTTGTAGTTTCCTTTAGCCCTGCTTTTCAGTCAGGTCCTGGTCACTTTACCTGTTACAGTAGTTCTTGTTCTCAGGGTAGTATCTCTCTCCCCTTCATGGCCCTCATTCCTCTTCTGTGGCCTCCAGATTCCCATAGTTGCATCCTCACAATGCTTACTGCTGCCACACTGCTTTGATATCCTCTGTCTGTGACAGTGTATCACCCATTTCCAACTGAACACTCTTGTTGATCAGGTGTGATTCACACGATCTGCTGTAAGATTCAATGCCAAGTTGATGTCTCATGGTAGCCAATGACCATCCCCCCACCCCTCCTGAGGTACCAAGCATTTAACTTCTGCCTCTTCCCCTGTCTCTCAACATGTTCCTGTCATTTCAGTCCAGAGAGAGTGGGAACCCTTTCACGCAGTTGATAACGTGTCACTAATCTTAAGAAAAGTGTTGCTTCTGTCACTTGTGTTTTGTGTACACATCACTGAATCTAAATGCTGGGGGCTCCTGAAGATACTTTGACCGTGGGCCAGTTGGGGGATGTGTGGTCATGACATTAGTGACCATGGGTCAGGGAGGGACCTGGTGCTAACCATAAGAGCAGGGTGAATTGGAGGGCTGCAGACCAGAACTCCCCCTTGGCTCAATGGTCAGCTAGGAAGCAGTCTTGCCTTTACACGCTGTCCTTCTCCTAAACACATGGGTGTTCTTTAATGAACACTGGAAAATGTGTCACAATAATGGACAAACCATCCAAGCACAATTCATATTGTTCCTTCCTTCTTCCCAATGGATATCAGGGAAGGTCATAAACAGAGGTGGGATTTCCAGGAATGTTGTTTCACACCCATTTGTTTTCCGGGTCCACCTGTTTGTGTTCAGTGAGGTAGCGACAATCAGGCAGTGTATCATTATTTATAAGTGGGATTTGAAAAACCTTCACTAACGATAACTCTAACCCTTTGCTTAGCGTCCTATTTTCACAGAAGGTAAAACGCTGATCAACGTAACGATTGAGGTCCAGGAAACTGTGTGCAACAAAAGCTCTGGAGCAGATCCGGCAAATTGTACACTGATCCCCATCCCGGAAGCTGTGAGTATTTCAATGTTAGTCACTTGTTATAATCGATTCTAACACTGGGAGCTTTCCTGTGACAGTAACGCAGCACAATGGCCTACCATGGAACATTTGACATTTACTCTGCGGTTGGGTAATGTTTCTCATTGCCTCAACCCCCCCACCCTAACTCTAACCCCCTTGGAAAGTTCTGCTGTCAACTTGGAACAAGCTGGGATCAGTGAAAGGGCAATTAGACAATAAACTAACATCGATTCCAACGCAGTCGCCTCCTCAATGAATCTCCTCCATTGTCCAGCTGAGTGGCACTACCCTTTCTTATTTATCCAATAGTAAGCATACCACCTTGAGAAGCGACTCTGCTTCTTGCCTTCCTCACAGTTACCTGGCAACAGCAGCTTATCGCTATATAGAACCCTCAGCATGTTAAAGTGTCCCAATGCTTCACAAGAGCATTACAAAACATCAAGATTCATAAGGAGATATTGGGTCAGGTGACCAAAAGCATTTTCTTCTTGTCCAATGAGCTTCAGAGTCAGATTTACATTTGCCAACTTTTCTTCTGTCTTGGTCAAGGAGTCCATTATTAAAAGGTGCCTTAAGAGATAGAGTGGGGAGGCAATGGCCTGATGGTGTTATCACTAGACTATTAATCCAGAAACTCAGCAATGTTCTGGGGTCTTGATTTTGAATCCAGCCATGGCAAATGGTGGAATTTGAATTCAATAAAAAATATCTGGTATTAAGAATCTACTGATGACTATGAAATCTTTGTCGATTGTCAAAAAAACCCATCTAGTTCACTAATGTCCTTTAGGGAAGGAAATCTGCTGTCCTTACCCGATCTGGCCTACATATGACTCCAGAGCCACACCAATGGGGTTGACTCTCGACTACCCTTGGACAACTAGGGATAGGCAATAAATACTGGCTAGCCAGCAATACCCAAGTCCCATAATGAATAAAAAAAATGTAAGGAGGGAATTCTGCAGTTTGGAATTGAGGCAACCAAAGGCAGGACCATCAATACTGGAGCATGTAAAATGGATAAAAGGATGAGAGGATACATGAAAGGTCAGAAAGAGAAGAGCACAGATACATGAGAGCACTGTAGGACTGGATAAGATAGGCTTTATGCTCTGTAAATGTTCCCATATGCCTAGTCTTAATAAATGAATCCACAGCATGTTTTTCCAAACGTTTGGTAATATAATTATGAAAGCATAGCAGAAGCCTCATTGCATCCTCTTCTCAACTCACTTTCCACTTAGTCTTGTGTCACCAGCAAACTTGGACATATTACACTTGGCCCCACATCCACATCATTGGTAAAGATTGTGAATAACTGGGTCCCAAGTACTGATCCTCCAGTACCCAACGGGTCACATGCTTCCAACTTGACAATGTTTCAGGCCTATGCCTGCCTGTTGACCCATCCCTAATCATGCCAGTAAATTACCTCCTCAATCCCTCTGGTTTTGTTTACTAACTTTTTTGTGTTGGATCTCATTGAAATTTTTCTCAAAATCCAAATACATCACATCCACTTGTTCTCCCTTATTAATCCTCAAAAAAGCTCCAACAGATTTTCCAACCATTATTTCTTCACAGATTCATGCTAACACTGTCCAATCCTCCCATTCTTACCAGCCATTTAAACCGTGCTCCCCGCTTCAGTGAAGTCAGAGAATTTGATGACCAGTCAAATTTCCGTTCACTATAATAGAATGGGAAAATCCTGCCAGCATGAATGGCTGTAACATTCTGTCCTAAATTTCCAGCTTTCATATCCTTTCTTATAGGTTCTGGCATTTTTGGTGCTTTTGATGCCCAGTTAACAAGTCTATGCTTCTGGGTTTACTATTTCCCTTCTTTCTGAAATAGTGGGGTTACACTTGCTGCCTTCCAAACATTAGATACTATTGCAGAGTCTCGAGAACACTGAAAGGCAGTCACCAATGCATCGATTATCGTTTCAGTCAGCTCTTCCAACACCTGAGATCCTGAAGATTTAAACTTTCAATCCTAGCAACTTTTCCAGTCACATTTTTTCATTGTTACTAATTCCTTTCAGATCCTCATTCTCACTGTGTCCTTGGTTCTCCACTATGTCCGGGAGATTTTCTGCTCAGTCCTCCATGAGGACAGGCACAAGTATTTGTTTAGTTTCTTGGCCACTATTTATTAGTTGTAAGTAAATTCAGTGGCCAGCTACTCGCCAGTTAGCTCCTATCCTAGTGTCCCTGGGGTAAATGAAGTGAAGGCCCCAAGCCTAGGCCTCTGTTGATCTGTTCCTGACTTTAGCCACCCCCATGCAGGTCCAAGTTCTTCTCTGCTCTGGGGAAGTGAAGTGAAGGCCTCAAGCCTGACCTTTTATTTATCCATTCCTGATTTGGAAAAGATAAACAGGAAATCCTCACCACAATTGCCTAGCTGTTTCGCTGTGATGCAGCATATCAGTTTTTCTTTCTGAATGTGGGTTCTGACTGGCTCCTGGTTACGGGCAAACCGACTGGTCTTGCTGCTCCTGATCTCTGGATGAGTGACAATTTCCTTCAGTTAAACTCTGTGAAAACTGAGGCTGTTGTCTTCAACACCTTTTTGATTGGATTTGATTTATTATTGCCACGTGTATCGGGACACAGTGAAAAGTATTGTTTCTTGTGCGTTATACAGACAAAGAATACCATTCATAGGGAAGGAAACAAGAGAGTGCAGAATGTACTGATGCAGTCATAGCTAGGGTGTAGAGAAAGATCAACTTAATGCGAGGTAGATCCATTCAAAAGTCTGACAGCAGCAGGGAAGAAGCTGTTCTTGAGTTGGTTGGTACGTGACCTCAGACTTTTTTATCTTTTTCTTGACAGAAGATGATGGGAGAGAGAATGTCCAGGGTGTGCGGGGTTCTTAATTATGCTGGATGCTTTGCCAAGGCAACGAGAAGTGTAGACAAAGTCAATGGATGGGAGGCTGGTTTGCATGATGGATTGGGCTACATTCATGACCTTTTAGAACATAGAACATAGAACATTCCAGCGCAGTACAGGCCCTTCAGCCCTCGATGTTGTGCCGACCAGTGGAACCAATCTAATGACCCTCTAACCTAAACTATTCCAATGTTATCCATATGCCTATCCACTGACCATTTGAATGCCCTTAAAGTTGGTGAGTCCACAACTGCTGCAGGGAGGGCATTCCACGCCCTTACTACCCTCTGAGTAAAGAACCTACCTCTGACATCCGTCCTATAATTACCACCCCTTAATTTAAAGCTATGTCCCCTTGTGTTAGCCATCACCATCCGAGGAAAAAGGCTCTCACTATCCACCCTATCTAACCCTCCAATTATCTTGTATGCCTCAATTAGGTCACCTCTTAACCTCCTTCTCTTCAACAAAAATAACCTCAAGTCTTGTTTCATCATAAGACCTTCCCACCATACCAGGCAACATCCTGGTAAACCTCCTCTGCACCCTTTCCAATGCCTCCACATCTTTCCTATAATGTGGTGACCAGAACTGTACGCAATACTCCAAGTGCGGCCGCACCAGAGTTTTAGAACATAGAACATAGAACATTACAGCGCAGAACAGGCCCTTCGGCCCACGATGTTGCGCCGACCAGTTTTTAAAAAAAAACACTGACCCACTAATCTAAACCAATCCCTTTTCGTCCATAAACCTATCCACAGATCTCTTAAACGCCCCCAAACTAGGCGCATTTACAACCGCAGCAGGCAGGGCATTCCAATCCCTCACCACCCTCTGGGTAAAGAACCTATCCCTGACATCTGTCCTATAACTACCACCCCTTAATTTAAAGCCATGCCCCCTCGTGCTAGCTTTCTCCATCCGAGGAAAAAGGCTATCACTATCCACCCTATCTAAACCTCTAATCATCTTATATGTTTCAATAAGATCTCCTCTTAGCCTCCTTCTTTCCAGTGAAAATAACCCCAAATCCCTCAGTCTCTCCTCATAGGACCTCCCCTCCATACCAGGCAACATCCTGGTAAACCTCCTCTGCACCCTCTCCAAAGCCTCCACATCCTTCCTGTAATGTGGGGACCAGAACTGCACACAATACTCCAAGTGCGGCCGCACCAGAGTTGTGTACAGTTGCAACATGACGCTGCGACTCCTAAATTCAATCCCCCTACCAATAAACGCCAAGACACCGTATGCCTTCTTAACAACCTTATCTACTTGATTCCCAACTTTCAGGGATCTATGTACACATACACCTAGATCCCTCTGCTCCTCCACACTATTCAAAGTCCTCCCGTTAGCCCTATACTCAACACATCTGTTACTCCTACCGAAATGAATTACCTCACACTTCTCTGCATTAAACTCCATCCGCCACCTCGCGGCCCAGCTCTGCAACCTGTCTAAGTCACCCTGCAAACTATGACACCCTTCCTCACAATCTACCACACCTCCGACTTTGGTGTCATCAGCAAACTTACTAATCCACCCAACTATACCCTCATCCAGATCATTAATAAAAATTACAAACAGCAGTGGCCCCAAAACAGATCCCTGAGGCACACCACTCGTAACCGAACTCCATGACGAATATTCACCATCAACCACCACCCTCTGTCTCCTATCTGCTAGCCAATTCCTGATCCAATTTCCTAGATTACCCTCAATCCCATACATCTGCATTTTCTGCAGAAGCCTACCATGGTGAACCTTATCAAACGCCTTACTAAAATCCATATATACCACGTCAACTGCCTTACCCCTATCCACCTCTTTGGTCACATTCTCAAAGAACTCAATAAGGTTAGTAAGGCACGACCTACCTGCTACAAAACCATGCTGACTGTCTCTAATCAATTCATTACTCTCCAAATAACTATAAATCCTATCCCTAATAATTCTTTCTAAAACCTTGCCCACAATAGAAGTAAGACTCACCGGTCTATAATTCCCAGGGAAGTTTCTGTTCCCTTTCTTAAACAATGGGACAACATTCGCTGTCCTCCAATCTTCCGGTACTATACCAGAGACCAACGATGACCTGAAGATCAGAGCCAGAGGCTCTGCAATCACCTCTCTAGCCTCCCAGAGAATCCTAGGGTAAATCCCGTCCGGACCAGGGGACTTATCTATTTTCAAGCCCTCTAGAATATCCAGCACATCCCCGGTATCAACTGCAATACTTTCTATTTTACACCCCTGCACCCCAGTGTCCTCCTCAGCTACATTCATGTCCCCCTGCGTGAACACCGAAGAGAAATATTGGTTCAATGCCTCTCCAATCTCTTCCGGTTCCACACACAACTTCCCTCTACTGTCTGTAACTGGCCCTAATCTTGCCCTAACCAACCTTCTGTTCTTGACATACCTATAGAACGCCTTAGGATTCTCCTTAATCCTATCAGCCAAAGTCATCTCATGTCCTCTTTTAGCCCTTCTTAACTCCCTCTTCAACTCCCTCCTAGCCAATCTAAAGCTTTCTAATGCACTACCTGAGCCCTCAAGCCTCATCCGAACATAAGCCTCCTTTTTCTTCCTAACCTAACGAATCAACTTTTTTAGTACACCATGGTTCCCTAGCCCTACCAAATCCTCCTTGCCTGACAGGGACATACCTATCACAGACCCGCAGTAGCTGCTCCTTGAAAAAATTCCACATTTCGGACGTTCCCAGTCCCTGTAATCTCCTAGTCCAACCTATGCTTCCTAATTCTCTCCTAATAGCCTCATAATTACCCTTCCCCCAGCTAAAACTACTGACCCGAGGTTCATGCCTATCCCTTTCCATCACTAAGGTGAACGTAACCGAATTGTGGTCACTATCACCGAAATGCACACCAACTTCCAAGTCCAGCACCTGGTCTGGCTCATTACCCAGCACCAAATCCAATATAGCCTCACCTCTAGTTGGCCTATCTACATACTGAGTCAAAAAACCTTCCTGCACACTTTGAACAAAAACTGACCCCTCTAACGAGCTAGAGCTATAGCAATTCCAATCAATATTCGTAAAGTTAAAGTCCCCCATGACAATTACCCTATTACTTTCACTCCTAACCAGGATCGTCTCCGCAATCCTTTCCTCAACCTCTCTAGAACTTTTTGGAGGTCTATAAAAGACTCCCAGCAGGGTGACCTCTCCTCTCCTATTTCTAATCTCCGCCCATACTACCTCAACAGACAAGTCCTCATCAAACTTCCTCTCTGACACTGTGATACAGTCCTTGACCAATAATGCTACCCCACCCCCCCTTCTACCTCCTTCTCTACTCCGACTAAAGCATTTGTACCCCGGGACCTGCAACATCCATTCCTGACCCTGCTCTATCCATGTCTCTGAAATGGCCACAACATCAAAGTCCCAGGTACTGATCCACGCTGCAAGTTCATCCACTTTATTGCGAATACTCCTCGCATTAAAGTATACGCATTTCGAACCCTGCTCCGCCCCACCCCCACAATGCCGTGCATTGCAGTCCCCATCTATGCCCCCCTCACTTTCACCCCCTCTACTCAGGATCCCACCCCCCCTCTGAATCAGTTTAAACCAC
Organism: Carcharhinus amblyrhynchos; assembly: GCF_965287045.1. Lineage (NCBI taxonomy): Eukaryota > Metazoa > Chordata > Chondrichthyes > Carcharhiniformes > Carcharhinidae > Carcharhinus > Carcharhinus amblyrhynchos. The sequence goes on along the minus strand of NC_137334.1, from coordinate 80,946 downwards.
CCCGCATAGCCTTCACAAATTTACCCCCCAGGATATTTGTTCCCCTCTGGTTCAGGTGTAAACCATCACTCTTATAGAGGTCCCACCTTCCCCAGAATGAGCCCCAATTGCTCAAGTACTTGAACCCCTCCCTCCTGCGCCATCCCCTCAGCCACAAGTTCAAACTTTCCCTCTCTCTATTCCTCTCTAAACTATCCCGTGGCACAGGCAAGAGTCCAGAGATAACCACTCTGTCTGTCTTGGCCTTTAGTTTCCACCCCAACTCCATGAATCTCTGCTTAATATCCCCTTCCCTTAGCCTCCCTATGTCATGTGTCCCCACATGAATTATAACTTGGGGTTGATCTCCCTCTCCCCTAAGAGTCTTGAATATCCTCTCTGATACATCCCGGACCCCAGCCCCTGGTAGGCAACACACCAGACCTGAGTCCCTATCATTACTACCGACTCTCCTATCTGTCCCCTTAACTGTGGATTCCCCAATCACGAGGCCCAATCTTTTGCATCCCCTAACCACCTGAGCTTTTACAATAGGCTCACCCCCAGAGACCTGCTCCCTTTGGCTATCCCCAGTTGATTCCTCCTCAACTGTAGCCTCCAGGACTGAAAACCTATTTTGGAGGGGAACAGCCCCAGGGGATTGTCCCCCCACTTGCTTCTTTCCCCTCCTCTTGGCAGTGACCCAAGACTGATTTCTAGGAGTGACTATCTCCTTATAACTCCTATCAATGTCCACCTCTGCCTCCCGAATTATGCGGAGTTCCTCTAATTCCACCTCCAGCTCCTTTACACGCTCCTCCAGAAGCTTCAATCTAACACACTTCTTACAAGTAAAATCCCCTGAAACACTACTGGAGTCCCTCACCACATACATCCCACAGGAGATGCAGCTTACTGCCTGAACTGCCATCCCTGAAACAATTACCAGCAGAAAAAAAACAAAAACAAAAAAAAACTTTCCCACACTTATAATTTAGGTTAGAGGAGGTGGAAGGGTGGGATTCTCTACCAGTGTAGAGGATCGGGTATCCTCTCTGCGCTAATTTATAGGATTAGGGGCTCAAGAAAAAAAAACTACAACTACCGGTAAGCGTCCTAGTGACGACTTCCGGTTTCTAACTAATTTAAAAAAAACGCCGAAAAACTCGCGACTTAAACTAGAAATAAACAGTTAAACAAAATAAACAGAAAAATGCACCTTTTTTTGCTGCCTCTTCACACGCCCAAAAATCGCTGCGTCTGGATACCGCTCCTCAGGAACAATGAGTTTTGTACAGTTGCAACATGATCTCTCGGCTCTGAAATTCAATCCCTCTCCCAATAAAAGCTAACACACCGTACGCCTTCTTAACAACCTTATCAACCTGGGTGCTAACTTTCAGGGAGCTATGCACATGTACCCCGAGATCTCTCTGCTCGTCAACACTACTAAGAATCCTTCCATTAGCCCGATATTCTGTACTCCTGTTACTCTTTCCAAAGTGAATCACCTCACACTTTTCTGCATTAGACTCCATTTGCCACCTCTCGGCCCAGCTCTGCAGCTTATCTATGTCCCTCTGCAAACTGTAACATCCATCCTCACTGTCTACAACTCCTCCAACTTTGGTGTCATCAGCAAATTTACTAATCCATCCTTCTACACCTTCATCTAGGTCATTTATAAAAATGACAAACAGCAGTGGCCCCAAAACAGATCCTTGAGGTACACCACTTGTAACTGAACTCCAGGTTGAATATTTCCCATCAACCACCACCCTCTGTCTTCTATCAGCTAGCCAATTCCTGATCCAAACTGCTAACTCACCCTCAATCCCATACACCTGCATTTTCTGCAGTAGCCTACCATGGGGAATCTTATCAAACGCTTTGCTAAAATCCATATACACCACGTCAACTGCCTTACCCTTATCCACCTCTTTGGTCACCTTTTCAAAGAACTTGATAAGGTTTGTGAGGCACGACCTACCCTTCACAAAACTGTGTTGACTATCCCTAATCAATTTATTTCTCTCTAGATGATTATAAATCCTATCTCTTATAATTCTTTCCAAAGCTTTGCCCACAACAGAAGTTAGGCTCACCGATCTATAATTCCCAGGATGGTCTCTACTCCCGTTCTTGAACAAGGAGACAACATTTGCTATCCTCCAGTCTTCTGGCACTATACCTGTAGCCAATGATGACATGAAGATCAAAGCCAAAGGCTCTGTAATCTCCTCCCGAGCCTCCCTGAGAATCCTAGGGTAAATCCCATCAGGCCCAGGGGACTTATCTATTTTCATACTCTCAAGAATTGCTAACACCTCAATCCTGTCTAGTCTAAAAGCCTGTGTCTCAGTATTCTCCTCGACTACATTGACTTTTTCCTGCGTAAATACTGACGAAAAATACTCATTCAGTGCCTCTCCTATCTCTTCAGGCTCCACGCATAACTTCCCACTGCTGTCTCTGACTGACCCTAATCTTGCCCTAACCAATCTTTTATTCTTGACATACATAGGTTTCTCCTTGATCCTACCTGCCAAAGTCTTCTCATGTCTTCTTCTCACTCTTCTTAACTCTCTCTTTAGCTCCTTCTTGGGTAATTTATAACTCTCCAGTACCCTAACTGAGCCTTCACGTCTCATCTTTACATAAGCCTCCTTCTTCCTCTTCACCAGAGATTCAACTTCCTTAGTACACCACGGTTCCCTCACTCGACCACTTCCTCCCTGCCTGACAGGTACATATTTATCAAGGACTCGCAGTAGCTGCTCCTTGAACAAGCTCCACATTTCAGATGTTCCCAGCCCCTGCAGTTTCCTACTCCACCCTATGTATCCTAAATCTTGCCTAATCGCCTCATAATTACCTTTCCCCCAGCTATAACTTCTGCCCTTCGGTATGTGCCTATCCCTTTCCATCACTAAGGTAAACGTGACCGAGTTGTGGTCACTGTCACCAAAGTGCTCACCTACCTTCAAGTCTAACACCTGGTCTGGTTCATTACCCAGTACCAAATCCAATGTAGCTTCACCTCTTGTTGGCCTATCTACATACTGTGTCAGGAAACCTTCCTGCACACATTGGGCAAAAACTGACCCCTCTAACGTGCTTGAACTATAGCTTTTCCAATCGATATTTGTAAAGTTAAAGTGCCCCATAACAACTACCCTGTTACTTTCGCTCCTATCCAGAATCATCTTTGCAATCCTTTCCTCTACATCTCTGAAACTTTTTGGAGGCCTATAAAAAACTCCCAACAGTGTGACCTCTCCTTTCCTGTTTCTAATCTCAGCCCATACTACCTCAATAGACAGGTCCACATCAAACGTCCTTTTTGCCACCGTAATACTGTCCTTGACTAACAATGCCACGCCTCCCCCTCTTCTACCACCTTCTCTGCTCTGACTGGAACATCTGAACCCCGGAACCTGCAACAACCATTCCTATCCCTGCTCTGTCCATGTCTCTGAAATGGCCACAACATCGAAGTCCCAGGCACCAATCCAGGCTGCAAGTTCGTCCACCTTATTGTGTATGCTCCTTGCATTAAAGTATACACACTTCAAACCACCCTCCCGTCTGCCAATACACTGCTGTGACCTAGAAACCTTATCCATGACCTCCCTATTCTCATCCTCCTGTACATTTTGTAGTTCCTTGTGGTCTTGGGCAGAGCAGGAGCCATACCAAACTATGCTACAACCAGAACGAATGCTTTCTATGATGCATCTGTAAAAGTTGATGTGGATTGTGGCTGACATGTCAAATTTCTTTAGTCTTCTGAGGAAGTGGAGGTATTGGTGGGCTTTTATAACTATTGTATCAGCGTAGAGGGGCCAGGACAGGTTGTTGGTGATCTGGACACTAGAAAATTTGAAGCTCTCAACTCTTCCTACTTCATCCCCATTGATGTAGGCAGGGGCATGTTCTACTTTACGGTTCCTGAAGTTGATGAGAATCTCCTTCATTTTGTTGACATTGAGACAGAGATTATTGTTTTTGCACCAGTTCACCAGATTCTCTATCTCATTCCTGTACTCTGTCTCGTCATTGTTTGAGATCCGACACACTATAGTAGTGTCATCAGCAAACTTGAAAATGGAGTTGGAGGGGAATTTAGCCACACAGTCTGAGGTATATAAGGAGTTTTGTAGAGGGCTGAGAACACAGCCTTGTGGGGCACCGGTGTTGAGGATGAGTGTGGAGAAGGTGTTGTTGCCTGTCCTTTCTGATTGTGGGCTGTGAGTTAGGATGTTCAGGATCCAGTCCCAGAGGGAGGTGCTGAGGCCTAGGCCACGGAGTTTGGAGATGAGTTTCATGGGAATAATAGTGTTGAAGGACTCAAATCTCCTCTGCAGCTTTGTCAATGATTTCATCCCTCTTCCCATCCATTGGCTCAAGCGATACAAGATTGTTTGTAAGATCAGGAATCTCTTTGGTTCCAGCTAAAATTCCACTCACTCAAACATTTTCTTGTCTAAATCATATTTTGCACAACTTTCCTTTCATCTCATCCCTTGAGAGTAAAAATAGAAGGATATCAAAGGACAATGTGCAGCAAGAGAAGTTCTTTATTTCTTTATTCATTCATGGGGTTTGCTGGCTGGCCAGCATTTGTTGCCCATCCCTAATTGCCCTCTTCAGAGGGCAGTTAAGAGTCAACCACAGTGCTGAATTCAAATTTCACCATCTGCCATGGTGGGATTCAAACCCAGGTCCTCAAAACATTACCCTGGGTTTCTAGATTAATAGTCCAGCTACACCACTACCTGCCCTGGGGGGAGGGCTTCAGATTCTTGGTTCATTAACGCAGCTCTGCAGTGGGTGGGACCAGTACAAGATTAGTTGAATTTATTTATTCGTGTCACAAGTAGGCTAACATTTAGCACTGCAATGAAATTACTACGAAAATCTCCTAATCGCCACAGTCTGGTGCCTGTTCGCATTACACTGAGGGAGAACTTAGCATGGCCAATGCACCTCACCAGCACATCTTTCGGACGGTGGGAGGAAACAGAGCACCTGGAGGAAACCCATGCAGACACGGGGAGAAGATGCAAACTCCACACAGACAATGATCCAAGCTGGGAGTCGAACCCAGACCACTGAACTAGGACATTAATGATACTTGGCCACACCAGCTATTTTAGTTATTACATTCTTAAAGATATTAATTATAGTCTTAAACTAACAAATATATTGATCATTTTGAAACTTAAGTTTTCATTAAAATATCATTTCTGAAGTATGTTCAAGAGAATTTTCTTGATCAACATTTTTCCAGACCAATGAGGAAGGGGCACTACTGGATCAATTTCTAGAGAATGAAATGGGTCAAGTAGAGAGTAAAATATTTGGTGAGCATCTCAGCATTGGTGATCATAGTATACAGGAGTTTAGATTTATATGGAGAAGGAATAATTTAAGATCAAAGATATTTAACTAAAGTTGTGATACATTCAAGAATTGAGGGGAGAGGAGAGAAAGGGAGGGAAACTAAGGTCAGAGCTTCCAGACAGTAGAATGAAACGGAGATAGAATGCATTTAAGAGACATCAGCTAAAAAATACAAGGGAGAAGCAGGATGAAACTAAGAAGTACAGAAAAGCAATGGTAAACAAAATAGGAGAGGCAAAGAGAAATACAAGAATAAATTGACAGTCAACATAAAAACATTTTCTGCAGCCAAATAAACATTGAAAATATCAGAAAAGAGGTGAGGCTGATTGGACCAAAATGCAGAACTTTTGGTAGGCAGAGACTTTGCTGAATGACTAAATGAATGTTTACTAAGGTGAAGGAGTCTGCAAGTGTCTGTCCTCCTCTCTCTCACATTTTCTCTCCTCATAATTACCCGATATCAGTCTCTCTCCCTGCCCATCCCAGCCCGTAATGATGAGTTGGTGCTTCTCTCTCTGTAATAATGTGTTGGTGTTTCTCTTTCTGTAATAATGAGTTGGTGTTTCTGTCTCTCTGTAATAATGAGGTGGTGTTTCTCTCTCTGTAATAACGAGTTGGTATTTTTGCCTCAATAATAATGAAATGGTGTTTCTGACTCTGTAATGATGACATTATCCCTCTATAATGAGCTGGTGTTTCTCTCTCTGCAATAATGAGTTGGTATTTCTCTCTCTGCAATAATGAGTCGGTGTTTCCCTCCCTGTAATAATGAGATGGTATTTCTCTCTCTGTAATAATGATTTGGTATTTTTCTCTCTCTGTAATAACGAGTTGGTATTTCTCTCTCTAATAACGAGTTGGTGTTTCTCTCTCTGTAATAACGAGTTGGTATTTCTCTCTCTGTAATAATGAGTTGGTTTTCTCTCTCTGTAATGAAGAGTTGGTGTTTCTCTCTATGTAATAAAGAGTTGATGCTTTTCTCCCCCTGTTATAACGAACTGGTGTTTCTCTCTCTGTAATTATGAGTTGGTGTTTCTGCCTCTGTAATAATGAGATGGTGTTTCTGTCTCTGTAATGATGAGTTTGTGTTTCTCTCTCTGTAATGAGCTAGTGGTTCTCTCTCTTAGTAATGAGTTGATGATTTTCTCTCTCTGTAATATTGAGCTGGTGGTTTTCTTCTCTCATAATGTTATTGTTTCTCATACTGTATTAATGAATTGGTGTTTCTCTCTCTGTAATGATGAGTTGGTGTTTCTCTCTCTTAATGAGTTGGTGTTTCTCTCTGTGTAATAATGAGTTGACGTTTTTATCTCTCTGTAATATTGAGTTTTTTTTTCAGTCTCTGTAATAATGAATTGGCGCTTCTCTCTCTGTAATAATGAGTTGTTGCTTCTCTCTGTGTAATAATGATTTGGTGTTTCTCTCTCAGTAATAATTTGTTTTTTTTCTCTCTCTGTAATAATGAGTTGGTGTTTCTCTGTAATGATGAGTTGGTGTTTTTCTCTCTGCAATCCTGGTGCATGTGGGTTGGGGAGGTTTATGTGAAATTCTGTTGATGAAGGTGATGTTTTGCACTGATGGAGGTGTCAGTTTGGGAGGCTGTAACCTTTCTAACCCTGGTCCATAGATCTTCTTCTTTCTGTTCTGATCCCTGGCTGTCAGTCAAGCTACAAGGATTCCTAATGCTTGGCAACAAGCTAGGTTAAACTTGAAACTTCCTGCCTTATTAAGGGTTTTGAAGTGCCAATTTGTAATTAGTTGCATGTCCAAGTTTGAGTGAAACTCTCATCCATGCCAATGTTAGCCACGTCCTCATGTTAAAATTTCCTCCATCTCTCTCTCTGTATTTCTATAACTTTGTGTCCGGGCCTTGTACTGCATCATATCTTTCAGCTGTACAGTTTTAATGCATCAAATTATGCCAAGATGCAGCAGTAGAAGCGATCAGACACTGAAGAAGAACAGGAAGAATATAGAGGTGACCACACGCATGTATAAAGAGTAACTTTTGTGATTCTGAGGTAGCCACCAGGCAAGTAGAAGTGGCCAAAATGGATGGCCCAGCACATCTCACAAGACTAAACACTAGAAAACGGGCTGAAGCTTGCAATGACAAGGAAAGAACACAAGGATGTTAGGTTTAGGGGGTTTGATAATTGTGGAGATTTTGGGTTCTGAGCAGCAATAATCCTAAATCAGACTGTTTTCATGTTTATCTCTTCCATTGGCCATAGAACTAATGACCATCCAGTGCACAGGCTCTTATCACTTTCTATCTGAAATGGATTGAAGATCCTACTTATCTCAGAGGACACTACTTCCCACATTGAGAGTAACAGTTTCCTGAACTATGTGGTTGTCGGGACAATTAGCAAAAGGCTCCTTTTAAAATGAAACCATCACCAGCAGCAGAGTTATGGACAACCCCTATTTGTAACTCCATTCTTCACTTCTCCATCACAATTAAGCCAGGTGATCAAAACCCAGGCTCACTGAAGCTCATGTCAATCAATGACTCATTTAAACAAGTTTCCATTTTGTATCCAATGGTTATAAATCCTGAAACACCACTACAGAGAAACCTCAAACTGCTCAGTGAATATTAAATGGGTCTAAGTCACTGATGGCCACACCACCAGCAAAGGTATTTGAACAGAATGATTGCTGTGAATATAACCATTCCATCAATTCTGTCACACAGAGTCAAACATCAAAGCATTCCCTCACTTCTATTAATCTGAAACTCAGCTAATGTTCTGTGAACCCGGGTTCGAATCTGGCCACAGCAGATGGTAGAATTTGAACTCAATAAAAAATATCTGGAATTAAGAATCTACTGATGACCACAAAACCATTGTCAATTGTCAGAAAACCCATCTGGTTCATTAATGCTCTTTAGGGAAGAAAATCTGCCATCCTTACCATGTCTGCCTTACATGTGACTCCAGAGCCACAGCAATTGTGGTTGATTCTCAACTGCCTTCAAGTGATTAGGGATGGGCATTAAATGCTGGTCCAGCAATGCCCATGTCCCATCAATGAATTAAAAAACAAAAGTAACCAACATTTAAAGGTCAGGATACAGACCCCTGGGTGTGACAGTCAGGGAGGTGTACGTGGACTATGGTGTGATAGTTGGAGTGAGGTGCGGTTGATGAGGAGGAGGTTAAAATACAATAAAGGCAAATTTCAGAAAATTCTAGCATCTTGGCAAAGAGTTTCAGGATTTGCCTCCATTGCTGTCTCAGTGACTTCGCTTTTCTGACCCAATCGGGTCAGTTCAGTGCTAGAATTTTCTGAAATGTGCCTTTGTTGTATTTTAACCTCCTCCTCACACCCTATCTTCCAGTGTTTCAGCAAATGCTGGATATCAGAATGCAGCAACGTTCCTGACACCCAGCGTTGTTGAAGTGTTAATGATGGGAAAATATCAGGTGACAGAGTTCCATCCCTAATCTCCAATCTGTCTTTGAGCAATCCAACCATCACTCCCAATGGAAAATCCCACATGTGATAGTGCAGTTCAGGGAACTGAAGGAATAACACGGATTCAGTCTCCCACACTGAACAGTTAAAAAGTTCTCCCTCTCTGTAAAACTATCGCAATATCACATTAATGTGCAATGAAAATTTACCCTGATGATTAACCAATATCCTGTGTTAATAAAATGCTTTGATGTTATAATATTCTGGCATTCAAGTGTGTAACCATTTGTTTAATATTCTACGTTTGAAGCTCACTATTAGAAAATTCACTGTATTTTTGAAGATTATAACTGAGTTACACTTTCACTCTATTTGTAGAAAACTGCTACTTGCATCAGCTGGGTCACAATTCCACGTGTTGGATCTCCAAGTGCTGTGGTACAATGCATAAACACAAACTTGACAACCCCAACACCAAACTCAACACCAACCTCAATTCCAACCTCAACCTCAACCCTAATTTCAATCCCAACATCAACCCCAACCTCAATCCCAACCCCAACCTCAATCCCAACCTCAATCCCAACCTCAGCCCCAACCTCAGCCCCAACCCCAACCTCAGTCCCAACCTCAGTCCCAACCTCAGTCCCAACCTCAGTCCCAACCTCAGCTTCAATCCCAACCTCAATCCCAACCTCAATCCCAACCTCAGTCCCAACCTCAGCTTCAATCCCAACCTCAATCCCAACCTCAGTCCCAACCTCAGCTTCAATCCCAACCTCAATCCCAACATCAATAACAACAACATCAACAACAACAACAACAACCAAACGACCACGGTCGTCATCATCCGAAAGCAGTGAATCATCGTCAGAAAGCAGCGAATCATCAGAGGAATACAGTAGAAGGGTAAACCAGTTTTTTTTATTTCGTTGTTAAAGGAGGTGCTGTCTGCCAAGTCCTGAGAACCAGTTAGGAAAAGCAATGTAAATATGGCTGACTTTCAGTATGAAATGTTATGAGAATTGCTGATGTTTATTTTCTGCCTTAAGTGAATTTTCATGCTCTTTCTGTGAAAGTTCTGCTGCTCACTACTGTAAAAACACAAAAAATAAGAAGAATAGGTCATACACTCTCATGTTGAATACGACAATCAGCATGGCAGTGTCTGATGTTCTACTCACCCCCAGCTTTCTCTCCAATTACCACGTTCCTTGATTCCCTTAGTGCCAAAGAATGTATCAATTTTGCCTTGAACATCAAAAATAAGTGACTTGCATTGATATAAAAATCAATATTACTGCACATCTCAAAGTGACTTACAGCCTGAAGTATAGTTACAATTTTAATACAGGAAATACAGCAGACAAATTGCAAACAGCAAGATCCTACATTTGATAATAAACAGTTGAGCTGTTTTTGTGATGTTGATTGGTGATAAACATTGGCCAGGACACTGAGAACTCCCTGCCCTTCCTCAAATTAATGCCATGAGATCTTTTTAGCAAGTGTAGTGAGTAGCTTCCTCATAGTGAGGTCCCACAATTAGCTAATCTGATGGATTAGTAATTAATCTTCTTTTGTTGGTACTGGTTGAGGAAGCAGATTGTGACCAGCAGAGCCCACACCTTGGCCTCTTTCATGAACAGATGTTCTGTTGAACATCACAGCTAAAGATTCACATCACTGACCCTCAGTGCTGCTCTCAAACAAAATGATGTACAGGCAGTCGTCAATTTCACAACATTCGAGTAATGACCTATGGCACTCACAACGCTTATAAATTGACATCCTGTTTTGAATTTAAAGCATTGATTTTGACTCCAATGGAGTGATCTTACCAAAAAAATTCTAAGTGCCAAACAAGTGCAAAAATGGGAGAGAACCTCGCCCATTTTATCTACAGGAGAAAAGTTAAAATCTTAGAGGACAAAATGAGGCCCAGTGTGATTTGCGCCAGTAGGGGGAGTGGATGGAGTTGACTCATGCTGAGAAGGGGCAGCACAGTAGCAAAGTGGTTAGCACTGCTGCTTCACGTTCCAGGGACCCGGGTTTGATTCCTGGCTTGGGTCACTGTCTGTGTGGAGTTTACACATTCTCCTCATGTCTGTGTGGGTTTCCTCTGGGTGCTCCAGTTTCCTCCCAGAGTCCAAAGATGTGTGGGTTAGGTTGATTGGCCATGCTAAAATTGTCCCTTAGTATCCTGCGATGATTAGGTTAGAGGGATTAGAGGATAAAATATGTAGCAATATGGGGGTAGAGCCTGGGTGGGATCGCGGTTGGTGCAGACTCAATGGGCCGAATGGCCTCTTTCTGTACTGTAGGGTTTTTTAAATTTCTATGATTTCTATGAAGCTAGCTGATGATTGCCAGAGGGCACATTGTGCATGCGCAAGTTCTCCCAGTGCACTGTGTAACGTGTACACAGTTAATGCACTGGCAATCTGACACTACCCCAATCCCCCAATTATACCTCCACCCGTGATGATCATGGCTCCTATTTCCCCTCCTGGCCAATCACTGTCCCCGGTTCGTCTCACCTTACCCCACGATCACCACCCCTGGTTCACCCACGCCCCGGTCGATCACCATCCTGGTGATCCCTGATTGCAGCATGCACAGCTCCCACTGCACAGCTTCCCCTTCAGGCCCACCCCATCCCTTGGTTCCTGCCCCTTCCCTTAAGCTCCACCCCTTGGCACTGCCCAATAGGCACTGCCAGGGTGGTCGGTGCACACTGCCAGAGTGCCAGGCTGGCAGTGCCGGGCTGCCAGGTTGACAGTGCAAGTGTGCCATCACTGGACTGGAATGATGGAGGAGCCGGCCCACATTTTGTCTGATGTTATAACTCTGGTATGTGAGTGAATGGGAAGCATTTCAGCCCCAATGGCTTCTGCTAAATTTGTGCTTGGAAATGCACTGCACTACTCGAGCCATGAGTGCATACTATCAGTGACGAGGTGAGAGGGGTACAAGATCCCTTGTTCTCCCTCCAAGGAGTCATAGAGGGCCCCTCAGGCATCCAAAGGGTGGAGGAAACCCCAGGGGATCCATCCAGGGCATTCCAAAGATGTTCTGCTACTTCAATTCCCCACAACTTCTTTGATCCCATCTACTCCAGCTAGTAAGGCCGAGAAGGGTGAACATGCTCCACAGCAGGAGACCTTGATTAAGCCAGGGTGCTCCAGGCCTTGGGTCACCAGAGGATGCCTGCCAAAGTCATCTCAGACAACCAGGTGTTGAAGTTAACAGGCTGTCTCCACCTCTGCTGCAGATATTGGATCTGAATCTGTATATAGTGATAGAGTTAGGGGAAGTTGATAATGCACATTGATAGCATGGGTATTCACTATATTTAATCTGTAACATTGCACATATCTTTTTATCCATCTTTAATTCTTAGGTATTGAATGGTGAATTGATGTGATACAAGGTCTTCATGTGTAAATGAATCTCTTACCTTCCCCAAATGCCTTCCATTTGGTTCCTCTGTTTCATTCAATCTCATCCAATCTCATCGCAGAGATTAGTCTCTAATTTCACATCAGTAACATGAACAAAGTCACTTTCTATATCAAAATGATAGCAGGATAACACTTGTATCTGAGGCCAAATTTTTCACCCAAGTTAGTGATTATCCTAACAATGTCACCCTGAAGTCTATAGTTTATAGATCTAATAAATACTTGTAATGAACGTTTGAGCCTATTCACATGAATGCACTTTGCAATGATCTTTATTTTAATTATTGTGAGGTTTGGCTGATATAATATCCATCATTTAAGGAGCAGATCCAGTTATACCTCTGAGCATTGATTTTTTTTCCACATTTTAAATGCAGTGATATTCCTTTATTCTGACGATGGGTCATCCAGACTCAAAACATTGACTCTATTCTTTCTCCACAGGCTCTGTCAGACCTGCTGAGATTTTCCGACATTTTTCTGTTTTTTCTCTTTTACTAAATCACTCTCTCCCTGACGTGGTCCTGCTGAACACTCTCAATAGGTCAATATTCACTAAACTTCCATCTGTGTGTGTATGTTGTTGTGTTAAGTCACTGTGTCCAATAGTATCTGGGGTTCAGTATCAAGATGCAACCTCTACATTATCCAGGCTTGAGAGCTGGCATTTGGAGAGATGATCTTGAGACAGTTCAGCATTAACCACTAACAAATGTATCTCCCTCTTATAGCCACTCCCCTTGTTGTTGTCATGCATGCACAAATGCAAATGTGTCAAATAGTGTTTCAGTGTCTGGAAGGTGCCATGGATACTGATGTGCTGTTTAAAAGGATGCACTATGCACAGTTGCTTGCAGATGAGCGCTTGTGTAGTGCTGATTGTCAAATGGCTACTGCACCTTCCAAACAGGACCTTATTGTTATGTTTGAAAGTAAGCATCAGGGTTAGGGTGAGGGTTAGGGTTAGGGCTAGGACCCCATTGTTATGGTTGAAAGTGAGCAGTATTCATTGTGCGATTGTTGATTTTTTTGTGGCATATTGAAGATGGCAACAAAGATGTTGCTGTGAAACCTACACTGAAATATGAAGAGAACTACACTCATAAGAACTTGTCTTTACCTTATTTGTCCTGGAATCTTGTAGCTATGAGGTCATCACAGGCACATCTTCTGCATTGTACCTGTGCAGTGACATCCTCAAGTGACTTGTCTGAATCCTCACCTTCGTAAAATTCATCGCCATCAATGATCTCCTCATCCAAAGAACCATCCAGCTCTTCCATCCCCCACTGTGTCAAAACATGAACCCTTTACAATGCCATGGACACACTGTATGGTGAGTATTGGAGAGCCCCACTTGAATGGTGTTTAAGATAAAAATGGCCTGCTCTAATAAGCAACTTGGGGCTGATTATGCAGCATTGTACCTTCCCCTCAGGTGCCGCTATGGATGGCGAATGGACATCTATAGCAATGCCTTTAGTTAGTACCTTTGATCATCATGGAGCTAACCTTCCAGTGCCAAACTCCCTCAAATATCTCTGGCATCTAGGAGTGACTCAAAGTGTATACACTCAGTACCTAACACAATGCCTTCCTCCTCCAGTTTCAGCACAACTTCTGCTACAATCACCCAAAATCTTGCAGCAATTCTCTGAAAGGTAGGTGAAAGTAAAAGCTACATATCTCAAGGTGTACCCCACTTCTAAATGATGGAGAACTCTCCACTGGTTCTTGGACGATTTGGAGGAGAATGTAATTCCAGTGTATTGGCCTTTTAATAAACATTCATGAGAGGTGAATGAATCCAAATGTGGTCCCTAAAATAAATAAGCTGGGAACTCAACCTATCATCATATAGCTCTTGCGGCTAAAGGGATCAAAGGGATTTGAGAGGAAGGGGGGAATCAGGATATTGAATTTGATGATCAGCCATGATCAAAATGAATGGTGGATCAGGCTTGAAGGGCCAAATGGCCTCCTGCTGCTTCTAGTTCCTATTCTATCAAAGTCAGGAGAATCAAAGTAGAAACTCATTTCTCATTGTAGGAAACTGATATCTTCAATCATGTCACGATTCCTGTCATGGGGCAGGAATGGAAAATTTATCCTTAAAACCACAAGATCCGATTAGTTAATCAAGTCAGGCTCGAGAAATCTCTGTATAAAAAAAGTTATTTTCTTTAGACTGAAGATGTAAGAATGTAAGAAAGAAGTAGGAGTGAGGCCGTTCAGCCCATCAGGCCTATTGGATTTCTATGAGGATGTGAGTAGTGCGGTAGACAGAGGGGAACCGGTGGATGTGGTGTTTTTAGATTTCCAAAAGGCGTTTGATAAGATGCCTCACAAAAGGTTGCTGCAGAAGGTTAAGATACGCGGAGTTGGGGGTAAGGTGTTAGCGTGGATAGAGGATTGGCTGTCTAATAGGAAGCAGAGAGTTGGTATCAATGGGTGCTATTCTGTTTCGTGGCTGGTGACTAGTGGAGTGCCGCAGGGATTGGTGCTGGGGCCTCAGCTATTTACCATTTATATAGATCTTCTAGAGGAGGGGGCTGAGTGTAGGGTGATGAAATTTGCTGATGACGCGAAGTGGAAAAACAAATTGCGTGGAGGGTGTGGAAAGTCTGCAGAGGGATCTGGATAGGCTGAACTAGTGGGCGAGGACCTGGCAGATGGAGTATAATGTTAGCAAGTGTGAGGTTATCCACTTTGGCAGGAATAATAGTAGGAGGGATTATTATTTAAAAGGCGAAAAGCTGCAGCATGCGACGGTGCAGAGGGACCTGGGGGTCCTTGTCCACGATTTGCAAAAACCCAGTCTGCAGGTGCAGCAGGTGATCAAGGAGGCGAATGGGATGTTGGCCTTTATAACAAGGGGGATAGAATATAAAAGCAGGGAGGTCTTGCTGCAACTGTACAGGGCACTGGTGAGGCCACAGCTGGAGTACTGTGTGCAGTTTTGGTCACCGCACTTGCGGAAGGATATATTGGCCTTGGAGAGAGTACAGATGAGGTTCACTAGGCTGATACCAGAGATGAGGGGGTTGGACTTTGAAGAGAGACTAAATAGACTAGGTCTGTACTTGATGAAGTTTAGAAGGATGAGGGGGGATCTTATAGAGACGTATAAGATAATGAATGGGATGGATAGGGTAGCGGTAGAGAGATTCTTCCCGCTCAGAAAGGACAGCAGGACTAGAGGGCACAGCCTCAAGATAAGGTGGGGGGGGGGGTGCAGTTTAGAACGGAGTTGAGGAGGAACTTCTTCACTCAAAGGGTGGTGAATCTCTGGAATTCTCTGCCCGTTGAAGTGGTGGAGGCTGCCTCGCTAAATATATTTAAGTCACGGGTAGATAGGTTTCTGATAGACAGGGGAATTAAGGGTTATGGGGAGAAAGCGGGAAAGTGGAACTAATCCACTTCAGATCAGCCATGATCTCATTGAATGGCGGGGCAGGCTCGAAGGGCTAGATGGCCTACTCCTGCTCCTATTTCTTATGTTCTTATATCCTTATGGGCCTGCACTGTCACTAAGTAAGAACATCGCTGATCTGATTGTAATCTTAATTTCATTTTTCTGCCTGCTCCCATAATGGTCAACTCCCCTGTAGACCAGAGATCTAACTCAACCTTGAATACATCTCTGTGGAAGAGAACACTTTGGGAGAAGAAATTCCTCCTCATCTCTGGCTTTAAACCGAGTTCCCAATTTGAGATTCCCTGCGAGAGAAACCCTGTCAAGACTTTCAAGCATTTCAATAAGGTTACCTCTCATTCTTCTAAACCAATGACTACGGGCCCAACATGTTCAACCTTTCCAAATAAGACACCCCCTTCTTCCCAGGAAGCCAAATGAACCTTTTCTGAATTGTATCCAATGCAAGTATATCCTTCCCAAAAGGGCACAAAAAATATACACTATAATTCAGATATGGCATCACCGATGTCCTGTGCAGTTTGCTATTTTCATACTCTAATCCTCTTGTAATAAAGGCCCATGCTGTTCCTGCATGCTAATGTTTTTCTCATTCATACACAATGACATATTTTGTACTGCAGCAGCCTGTAGTATCTGCCATTTAAATAATTTCTACCTTTCTATTCTTCCCGTACAAGAGGACAACCACATTATTGTAGCGCAAGGCAATATGACAAAGAAGCCTTAAATCACAACAGCGATTGATGGAAGTGCCGGATGATTGGAAAACGGCTAATGTTACGCCGTTGTTTAAGAAGGGTGCCAGGCAAAAGGCGGGGAATTATAGGCCGGTTAGTTTAACGTCTGTGGTAGGTAAAATGTTAGAATCTGTCATTAAGGAGGAAATTGCGAGGCATCTTGAAGGGAATTGCTTGATAGAGCAGACGCAGCACGGTTTCATTAAAGGGAAGTCGTGTCTGACAAATTTACTGGAGTTCTATGAGGATGTGTCTAGGGCAGTGGATAGAGGAGAGCCGGTGGATGTGGTCTTTCTAGATTTTCAGAAAGCGTTTGACAAAGTGCCTCACAAGAGGTTATTGCAGAAGGTCGAGGGACATGGAGTTGGGGGTAGGGTGTTAGCGTGGATAGAGGATTGGTTGTCAAATAGGAGACAGAGAGTGGGGGTCAACGGGTGCTATTCGGATTGGCGGACGGTGACTAGTGGAGTGCCCCAGGGGTCGGTGCTGGGGCCTCAGCTTTTTACCATTTATATAGATGATCTGGAGGAGGGAACCGAGTGTAGAGTGTCGACATTTGCTGATGACACCAAGATTGGGGGAACGGCAAATTGTGCGGAGGGTGTGGAGAGTCTGCAGAAGGATCTAGATAGGCTGGGCGAATGGGCCAGGAAATGGCAAATGGAATTTAATGTTGGCAAGTGTGAGGTGGTCCACTTTGGTAGGAAGAATGGTAGGAAGGACTATTACTTACGAGGCGAAAAACTGCAGCAGGCGACGGTGCAGAGGGACCTCGGGGTCCTTGTGCATGAGTCGCAAAAACCCAGCTTGCAGGTGCAGCAGGTGGACAGGAAGGCGAATGGGATGCTGGCCTTCATAGCGAAGGGGATTGAATATAAAAGTAGGGAGGTCTTGCTGCAGCTGTATAGGGCATTGGTGAGGCCGCAGCTGGAGTACTGTGTGCATTTCTGGGCGCCGCACCTGCGCAAAGATATTTTGGCCTTGGAGGGAGTGCAGAGGAGGTTTACTAGGCTGATACCGGAGTTGAGGGGGTTGAGCTATGAGGAGAGGCTGAATAAACTGGGCTTGTACTCGTTAGAGTTTAGAAGAATGAGAGGAGATCTCATTGAGACGTATAAGATGATGAATGGGATGGATAGGATAGAGGTGGAAAGACTCTTCCCGCTCAAAAAAGACAATAGGACTAGGGGGCACAGCCTCAAGATAAAAGGGGGGCGGTTTAGAACGGAGTTGAGGAGGAACTTCTTCACTCAAAGGGTGGTGAATCTCTGGAATTCTCTGCCCGTTGAAGTGGTGGAGGCTGCCTCGCTAAATATTTTTAAGACGCGGGTTGATGGGTATTTGATAGGAGAGGGGATTAAGGGTTATGGGGAGAGGGCGGGAAAGTGGAACTGAGCAGCGACAGATCAGCCATGATCTTATTGAATGGCGGGGCAGGCTCAAAGGGCTGGATGGCCTACTCCTGCTCCTATGTTCTTATGTTCTTATGTCCTTATGGAAGGATGGTTATAACTATATACAGGCCAGTTCAATACAGATACTGGTCCAGTCCCACTGACTCCCGGGTCCACACCACAGATACTGCCTAGCCAGACCTGTGCCCTAACATCCAAAGAACAAAGAAAATTACAGCACAGGAACAGGCCCTTCGACCCTCCAAGCCTGCATCGACCATGCTGCCTGACTGAACTGAAACCCCCTACCCTTCCAGGGATCATATTCCTCTATTCCCATCCGATTCATGTATTTGTCAAGACACCCCTATCTCCCCTGGGCACAAGTTCCAGGCACCCACTACTCTCTGTGTAAAAAATCTGCCTCAAAAATCTCCTTTAAACCTTGCCCCTTGCACCTTAAACCTATGCTCCCTAGTAATTGACTCTTCCATCTTGGGAAAAAGCTTCTGACTATCCACTCTGTCCATGCCTCTCATAATCTTGTAGGCTTCAATCAAGTCTCCCTTCAACCTCCGTCACTCCAGTGAGAACAAATCAACTTTCTCCAACCTCTCCTCATAGCTAATGCCCTCCATACCAGGCAATATCCTGATAAATCTTTTCTGTATCCTCTCCAAAGCCTCCATATTCTTTTGATAGTGTGGCAACTAGAATTGAACGTTATATTCCAAGTGCAGCCTAACTAAGTTTCTATAAAGCTGCAACATGACTTGCCAATTTTCAAATTCAATGCCCCAGCTGATAAAGGTGTGAGAAACGCAGCTCACAGTCAAACAATTTAGTCAAGTCAAGTTCCGAAGGAGCAAGATATTTTGTTTAACGTTCTTGCAAGACCGGGTGTCCAAAAAAATAGGCACACCTTACATCGATTTGCAGCACATTTTTATACTTTTTTTACAAGCATTGTAATGGCTTTGCAATGTGTTGTTCTCCCCTAATTGGTGGTCTCTGTCCCATCTATGTGTTGTCATTCTCCTATTGGCTCGAGGTGCCCCAAGTTTCCATCCCCTCTACTCCCCATTTAACAATGTCTCCTGTTATCACAAGAGTGCATTAGTAAACTCATCTGTCTTATCCAACACTGTTACATGTCCAGTTCAGATCGGCGGTAATCAATCTTTTGCCAACTTAATCACCGCTGTCCCGACTATCTCAGTGACCTTTTTCCCCTTTTATGCTCAGTTGTGGAAACAACACATCTTGTATACCAGTTGCTTTTACAACCTGGACCTCGTACATTCCTTCAGGATGTGGTGTATGCTTCACTGCGCACCACACATCTGGTGTTATTCCTACACCACAGGCAGTCTCTTTATTGTCCCTGACTATTGCTCTGTTAGCAGCAGCGAATTTTATGCCCTATATTTGTGACTAAAATCACAATTGTTTCCATAATGTGGGTTATCAATGTGCCTGACTATATCCAGTCTACCTAACTTTAGGCTATTTTTCTATGGTGTACAGATATATGTGTTAACAGCATCTTTACCTGTTGCTCACAAAGGCAAGCATACTATATGCCTTCTTGACTATCTTCTCCACCTGCATTGCCACTTTCAGTGACCTGTGTACCTGTACACCCAGATCCCTCTGTCTATCAATATTCTTAAGGGTTCTACCATTTACTGTATATTTCCTATCTGTGTCAGACCTTCCAAATTGCATTACCTCACATTTGTCTGAATTAAATTCCATCTGCCATCTCTCTGCCCAAGGCTTCAACTGATCTATATCCTACTATATCCTCTGATGGTCCTCATCGTTATCCGCAAATCTACCAACCTTTGTGTCGTCCACAAACTTACTAATCAATCCAGTCACATTTTCCTCCAAATCATTTACGTATATTACAAACAGCAAACCGATTACAACTCGATAGGCTGACGTTCACACACTCCATTCCAATAGGCCTTGGGAAGGTCATGTGACCCATGAATGATCACTTCTTAGAAGGGCCATGCTGTCACACTCACATTTTCTCACATTATTCTCCAACAGGCCATTTATTTAATCCACCTATACCCTTTTACAGATACTTTAAATTCTCCTGGAAGCTTGCTTTCCTACCTATCTTTGTTATAACTATATATTTGACTACAGTACAATTGATTCCTTCATCCAAGCCATTAATATCAACAGTAAATAGTTATGCCCCAAGCACTGATCCCTGTGGCACTTTAATAGTTACAGTTTACAACCTGGAAATGATGCATCTATTCTCAATCTCTATTTCTTGTCAGTAAGCTAATCCTCTATCCGTGCTAATATATCACACCCAACACAATGATCTCTTCATGCAGTACACTTTTATGTGGTACCTTATTAAAAGCCTTTTGGAAATCCAAATACTATACATGTACAAGTTCCCCCTTAGCTACCGTGCCTGTTATGTGCTCAAAGAAGATTTGTCAACTTGTCAAAGATGGTTTTTCTTTGGTGTTGACACTGCCTGATTGTATTTTGATGTGCCAAATATCCAGCTCCTTCTTTTTTGAATGAAGATGTTGCATTTGTGGCTTTCATTTCCATCAGGACCATTTGGGGAGGTGGTGATGTAGTGGTACTGTTATTGGACTAGTAATCCAAAGACCCAGGGTAATGCTCTGGGGACCCAGGTTCAAATCCCACCACAAAATTTGAATTGAATAAAAATTTGGAATTGAAAGTTTAATGATGACCGTGAAACCATTGTCGATTTGTTCTAAACCCCCATCTGGTTCACTAATGTCCTTTTAGGGATGGAAATTTGCCGTCGTTACCTGGTCTGGCCTGTGACTGCAGAGCCAAATAATGTGGTTGCTTCTTTGAACACTAGGAAGCCAATCAGTCCAAGGGCAATTAGGAATGTGATTAGGGATCCTTATTTGTTCTCTTGAACAAATTCTAAAATCGAGGGAATTTTGGAAGATTACATCATTAAATGATATATTTTAAACTTTAGGATCATTTCAGAAGAGGAAGACATTGGCGTTGCAGAAAGAAACCTTGTTCAAGAAGAAGATGGGGTTGGCGGAGGCGTTGGTGGAGACGTCACTGGGGCAGAGGAAGACGTAACAGGCGTCGATGGAATCGCAATAGATACAGCAGAGGGGTAAATAGCTATCAAGATGTAGAAAGAACCAATCCCTAAAGCAAGAGGAGCTGGAGAAGACAAAATACAAATGTAGTAAGTATCACCAGGAATTATTTTTCACTTTCGGTTTCTGTTGCTGGATCACAGAAATTTATAACTGATCTGTGATAGGTGAACACTATCCCAATCCAACACGACTGCCCAGTTCCTATATCCCTTTATCTCCCTTTCATTCGGCCTCCGATTTTGCCAATAACCTATTTTTCAACGTTGATGTTGGGGGGATCTTTCCCGTCTCGCCTGCCACAGGAATGGTAGTGGGTGGGGGGGTGGAGAGGATGGGGGATGGGGGGGGGAACATACAAAGGTCCGTTGACCTTGGCAGCATTTTCTGGTTTTGGGACGAGCGTAGCCAGGAAATCCCACCCATGGTTACAGCAGCTTCCTTTACAGTAATGATATGGGTTTGATTTTTTGATATTATTTCAATTTTTTTTCTATTTCTATTTGGTCACCTCCTAAACGTTGCCTTTCAAAACGAAAAACCTTATTGTCTGAGTCTTGGGATCAGACTCTCTTTCAAAACTGTCTCCAGGATTTGTATGTCTCCCTTTTGTCTCAGTGAATAGAACTGGACACAGTACTCAAACTGTAGATCATCCAAAGATTGATGTGATTTAATCATCACCTCCTCTGACTGGTACTATCAGATATGGGCATCACAAACAAGAGCTAGCAGTAAATGCTCATCCGTAAGTTCCCGTGAAAAGATGGTGGTGAGCCATCTTCTAGAATCTCTGTAATTCCTGCGGTGTAGGTACACCAACGGTGCTGTTAGTAAGGGAATCCCAGGATTTTGACCCAGTGACAGTAAAGGAATAGCAATATAATTCTGATCATGATGGTGTGTAACTTGGAGGGGAACTTGCTGGTAATGGTGTTCCCGTGTGTTTGTTGCTTTTGTTCTTTTAGATGATAGAGGTCATGGGTTTGGAAGCTGCTGCCTAAGGGGGCTTGATGAGTTGCTGAGTGTGTCTTGTACATAGTATACGCTGCTGGTATTGCACAGTAGTAGTGTAGAGAGTGAATGTTTAAGGTGGTGAACGGGGTACAAGTCAATTGGGCTGCTCTTCCTGTATGGTTTACATCTTCTTGAATGTTATTGGAGCTGCACTCACCCAGGCAAATGGAGAATATGCCATCACACTCCCCATTTGTGCTTTGTAGAGGAGGCTTTGGGGAGTCAAGAGGTGAGTTACTCACCACAGGATTCACAATCTCTAACCTGCTCTGGTAGTCATAGTATTTATATGGTTGGCCAATTCCTGAAGCCTGGATATTGTTCAGTTGTTTCTGTATTTGGACATGGACTACTTCAGTATCTGAGGAATTGCAAATGATGCTGAACATTGTGAAATCTTCAGCGAACATCCCCACTTCTGACCTCATGGACAAAATTCTCCCATGATCCATGTTGGCAGGATCAATGGTGGAGGGAAATTAGGCAAGAGGCCCAAAAATTGCGTTTCTGATGGCGTGAATTTCCAGTGGGATTTCCCGATGATGTCCACCATGGAAGATCAGGAATCCTGCTGGAGGCCAGCATGAAACCAAGCTAATAGGATGGAAATGACAGCAAGACTGGAATTCCCGCACCACTGCAGCACCCCTGTACAATGCCTGATTCCCTGTTATGCCAGCAAGAAATGACACCAGTCCGCTGCACATCTAGACCAACTTGGTGTGAAAATGTCAGGAATTATTTTTACAGCAGATTTCAAATATTCAATGAGAAGAAAACGCTGGTAACCTAAAGCTACCAGTCTGTAGAAATTTTACCTGTGAGACTGTAAATTGCTGAAACCTAATGTCCTGTTCCAAGATGTGTCTTTGTTGATTAATCAATCAAATGAGAGAATTGTATTAGATGGTTCAGCACAGCACCTAGTAGGCTCTGGCAAACCCAATCCCACTGTAAAAATACAATGCCTCTGTAAGGCCAATTATACATTTCTCAGAACCTCTTTTCCCACATTTCCTGTGGGAATAATCCCGTAAACATTAATACAAATCAGTCACTAATCACCTCTGTCACTAACTCCAGCCAATAACAATTTACATCCTGCCCTTAATTTTGGATGTCACCTCCCTTGGTTGGAAAATAACAACATAAGAATTAGGAGCAGGAGTGGGCCATCTTGCCCTTGACCCTGCTCCGCCATTCAATAAGATCATGGCTGATCTTTTCATGCACTCAGCTCCACTTACCTGCCCACTCACCATAATCCTTTATTCCATTACTGTTCAAAAATTTATCTGTTTTGGTTGCCTAGCAACACAGCAAAGATTAAAGTTAATATTTCCACAGATTCATATCCACCTCACTATAAGCCAGTCCCTGAGAAAGTGTTGATATCTGGCTGCAACTGTGCCATCATGAATTTGAATATTTCTTATTCATTGAGCTTGCCTTGGAAATCATTTTATTCCTGACGTCTTCTGATAAAAATGTCCACATTCAACAGTCTGTTTGACAGAATGTGGCTCCCTTCTGAATGCCTCATCCCATCAGATCTTGCTGTTCCTTGCTGTTGGCTGAAGTTTCACAAAATACATTCTGAGAAATAAGCTGCATCCATTTTAGAAAGCCAAAATATATGCTGAAACAAGAAATATTTGTAATCAGTACATTCTTTCATGTAAGATCATTCACTCCATGTCAGTATTGTGTTTGTGTTTTAAATTCATTTTTTTTGCCTAATTTGACCCACCTACAACACAGAGCCTGCAGGAACACATGCATTACACGTTGGCTGGATCCTCATGCACATCTGCAGTGGCTTTTGATTTTGCTGATATTTTGGTTCTTCAGGGATTTGATGGGGAATTGTCGGTGTTGGATTGGGAGGGGGGGGGCGGGGTACAGTAAGAAGCCTCACAACACCAGATTAAAATCCAATAGGTTTATTTGGAATTACGGACTTTCAGAGCGCTGCTCCAAAATCAGGGATTTTGCCTTCGGTTTGCACTATCTTGGTTGAACATGCTTCCTTTCTGGTGTGATTATACGTCCATGAAGTGACCATCAGATTGTGAGACCCTTCCTGCATTACCAAAAATGGTTTACCCATGGTTTGTGTTCCTGAGATGGGAAAGGTGCTTGTGATTACTCTAACAACTCAACTGCTCTGATCTCTACAGCATCATGTCTAGCCTGGGGGTGGGGCTGAGGCCTGTTAGGGAGTCCTAGTCCACCTGCTCTGGTCTTGATCTCTTCTGAAGGGACCTCTAAATGAGAAAGGAGTGTGCAAAATCACAAAATTGTTAGGGTGCAGAAGGAGGCCATTTGGCCCATCATGTCTGCATTGCTCTTCAAATGAGTGTCATGAATTGGTACCATTCCCTGCCTTTTCCCTATACCCCAGCACATTGTTTCTACTCAAATACTCATCTAATGCCTCAACTGAATCTGCCTCCACCTCACTTCCAGGCAGTGCATTTCAGACCCAACCACTCACTGGGTGAAAACATTTTATCTCACATTTGCTTCTTTTGCAATTCACCTTAATATGTGCCCTTCTGTCCTTGATCTTTTTAACATTTTCTCCCAATCTACTTTGTCCAGCCCCCTTCTAATTCAGAACATCTTTATCAAATCTCCTCTTAGCTTCTCTCCAAGGAGAACAATTCCAACCTCTGCTCATAACTGAAGTTTCCCATCCCTGGAACCATTCTTGTAAACCTCTTCTGAATTCTCTCCAATGTGTTCACATCCTTCCTATAGTGTGGCAGCCAGAACTGTACACAATATTCCAGCTGAGGTCCAACTGTTGTCTTGTATAAGTTCAGCATAACCCATGCCCTGTTAATAAAGTTCATGAAACTATATTCTTAATTGCTCTCTCCACCTTCAATGGTTTATGCACAGATACACCCAGCAACCTGCACCCCTTTTAAGCATTTTACCCCTTATTTTGTATAGTCTCTTCATGTTCTTCCGACCAAAATGTATCATTTCACACTTCCACACATTGAACGCTACCCGTCACCTATCTGCCTACTCCAGCAACTAGCCTATAACCTTTTGAGGCTGTAAACTGTCCACAAAACAGTTTACAATCGTCTTGTTTCATCCACAAACTTTGAAATTGTCTTCTGTACACTAACGTGTAGATCATTAATATAAACCAGGAAAAGCAAGGATCCCAATCACAACCCCTGGAAACTCCACTATAAACCCTTCTCCAGCATGAAAAATATTCATTCACCACTACTCTGCACTTCTTATTATTCAGCCATCTTTGTATCCATGTTGGTATTGTCTCTTTGTCCCTTGTATTCGATGAGCTTTTCTTACAGTATGACACTGTATCCAAACCCTTTGAAAAATCATCGACCCTTTCTACTACCTGATCAGGAACTCCAGTAAGTTAGTTAAACACAATTTCCCCTTTAGAAATCCATGCTGGCTCTTTCTGATCAACCTACATTTTTCCATGTAACTACCAATTCTACCTTGAATAATTGGTCCTCAAATCTTTCCCAGCACTAATATTAAACTGACTGGTCTGTAATAACTTGGAGTATCCTTCCAACCCTTTTTGAACAAGAGCAGAAAAATTGCAATTCTCTAGTCCCCTGCATGAGCCAGAATTAAACTCGCGGAATTAAACAATTAAATCAATCCTCTTATCGTAAGTATCCTCAGGGAACCACGCATCCCTTCCAAAATCAATCGCTTTTTCCATGTGTATCCAAAAGAAAGTCAATGTTTTCATACTGAGGAGAGTTTTTCAGTACATTCGTTAACCAAGAATATTCACCAATAACTTATCTAAAAATGATTAACTCAAATTAAACTATTGGAGATTCTCACTGAATGAATTTTGTTAATTAAATTACAGATTTTGTAAGAAAACTGAAGCTTCAACAGTGACATCAGAGCAAAGGGAAGATAAATAA
>NC_137334.1:30000-50000 GCF_965287045.1 Carcharhinus amblyrhynchos | reverse complement strand
GATGGAGGCAGAGTGATCTGTGGGTGCATTGAGACAGCATCACCAGCAGATGGCGGCAGAGTGATCTGTGGGTGCATTGAGACAGCATCACCAGCAGATGGCGGCAGAGTGATCTGTGGGTGCATTGAGACAGCATCACCAGCAGATGGCGGCAGGGTGATCTCTGGGTGCATTGAGACAGCATCACCAGCAGATGGCGGCAGGGTGATGTCTGGGTGCATTGAGACAGCATCACCAGCAGATGGCGGCAGGGTGATGTCTGGGTGCATTGAGACAGCATCACCAGCAGATGGAGGCAGAGTGATCTGTGGGTGCATTGAGACAGCATCACCAGCAGATGGAGGCAGGGTGATCTCTGGGTGCATTGAGACAGCATCACCAGCAGATGGAGGCAGGGTGATCTCTGGGTGCATTGAGACAGCATCACCAGCAGATGGAGGCAGGGTGATCTCTGGGTGCATTGAGACGGCATCACCAGCAGATGGAGGCAGGGAGGGCTCTGGGTGCATTGAGAGAGCATCACCAGCAGATGGCGGCAGGGTGATCTGTGGGTGCATTGAGACAGCATCACCAGCAGATGGCGGCAGGGTGATCTCTGGGTGCATTGAGACAGCATCACCAGCAGATGGAGGCAGGGTGATCTCTGGGTGCATTGAGACAGCATCACCAGCAGATGGAGGCAGGGTGATCTCTGGGTGCATTGAGACAACATCACCAGCAGATGGAGGCAGAGTGATCTGTGGGTGCATTGAGACAGCATCACCAGCAGATGGAGGCAGGGTGATCTGTGGGTGCTTTGAGACAGCATCACCAGCAGATGGAGGCAGGGTGATCTCTGGGTGCATTGAGACAGCATCACCAGCAGATGGAGGCAGAGTGATCTGTGGGTGCATTGAGACAGCATCACCAGCAGATGGAGGCAGGGTGATCTCTGGGTGCATTGAGACAGCATCACCAGCAGATGGAGGCAGAGTGATCTGTGGGTGCATTGAGACAGCATCACCAGCAGATGGAGGCAGGGTGATCTCTGGGTGCATTGAGACAGCATCACCAGCAGATGGAGGCAGGGTGATCTCTGGGTGCATTGAGACAGCATCACCAGCAGATGGAGGCAGGGTGATCTCTGGGTGCATTGAGACAGCATCACCAGCAGATGGAGGCAGGGTGATCTCTGGGTGCATTGAGACAGCATCACCAGCAGATGGAGGCAGGGTGATCTCTGGGTGCATTGAGACAGCATCACCAGCAGATGGAGGCAGGGTGATCTCTGGGTGCATTGAGACGGCATCACCAGCAGATGGAGGCAGGGAGGGCTCTGGGTGCATTGAGAGAGCATCACCAGCAGATGGCGGCAGGGTGATCTCTGGGTGCATTGAGACAGCATCACCAGCAGATGGCGGCAGGGTGACCTCTGGGTGCATTGAGACAGCATCACCAGCAGATGGAGGCAGGGTGATCTCTGGGTGCATTGAGACAGCATCACCAGCAGATGGCGGCAGGGTGATCTCTGGGTGACTTTTGCTCCAAGTTTCACCGACAGTAGTGAACT
The DNA here is from genome assembly GCF_965287045.1 of Carcharhinus amblyrhynchos. NCBI lineage: Eukaryota > Metazoa > Chordata > Chondrichthyes > Carcharhiniformes > Carcharhinidae > Carcharhinus > Carcharhinus amblyrhynchos. Next base: position 48,451 of record NC_137334.1, on the reverse strand, counting down.
GAATATGATCCAGACAACCCGAATAATGGAACATATTTTCAATGTTTTGCTGTAGAAATGTATTTTATGTGAGGGGCACGGTGATATCAGGAGAGAGAATGTAATAATACATTGATGTATCTCAGAGACCTTAGGGACAGAACAGTTCAAACCCGGGGAGGAATCTATGACTTGTTTAAATTTGTATTGTGGGAAATCAATGCCAGCACATGGTTAACAGGAACAGGAGTGTTGAGACATTTTAAAATTATGTTGCATTAGTATATTTATACTTCAATGATTAAGATAATGATACTTCAAAATCTGTAGCAAGTAAACCGGAAACAAATTTGTACTGTTGGCAACTGGGTCCTTATAGTAGAGAACTGTTCCCTTCCAAACACAGGAGAGGGAGGAGAGTGAGCCCAGAGCTTCCCTCTCTCTACCCGGTGGTACAATGTCCCAGATGGTTCGAACCACTGAAGAGGTGGAGGTGAGTGGATTCAATAATGACATTCCTCCTCTTTTCATTGAGGAAGTTTTGGGACATGGATTAGCTCCTGCTCCTCCCCTCTCTCTGCTGGGTTAGTGGGAATCCAGGATGTTAACAATTTCACTCTCCCTCAATCCGATGGGGGGAATATTTCTCCATGGTTTTTTGTGTGTGACCCTCACTTCAGTTCCCAGTGGGTGCGGTGCAGCAGCTTAAAGAGGTGGTCAATGAGAGAAGCAGGGACACAGAGATCTAAATGTTGTGTTTGTGTGTCAGACATGTTAAAAATGTGGGATTGTTTCCCCCTCAGTGGGAGGAAAGTCAGTGAAGATATTTTGCAGAATCCTGTAATGAATGTGCTCTATTCTATCCCTGACCCAGTGTCTATCTCCGCTGGGAGCACTGGGTCAACAATGTTGGGTTCCAGACATGAAAATATCTGACTCAAATCAAAGATATGGAAGTAAAACTGAAAAACAACCAGCTCAGCAATTGGGTATTTCATTGATTGTTAGAGGAAAATGTTTTTATTCTTTTTATTGTAGTTTTTAATGCAAGTGAGTGACTCTCAGTGACATGAATGAACCGTGTCCATCAGTGCAAGGGAAATGTTCACAAAACTGGGTTTACCGCTGGATTTGTCAACTGTTTTGTTGGTGATCTTCAAGGGGATGGCTTCATGTCCCACCACACAGGAGTAAGAAGCGCCGCTGGACCATTCCTCTGCTGCAATGGATAACAGGCTGTACATGAAGAAGGAGCTATCGCCGTTCTCCGCCACCACCTCGGTGCTCCTGTAGTTGCCGGGATTCACCGGCTTGTCGTTGACGGTCCACTTGACGAAGATCTCTCGGGGGGAGAAACCTCTCACTAAGCAGCTGAGGGAGATGAAACAGTTAGGAAGAGCAAAAAGAAAAGGAGTTATAGCACTAGGACCGCCCCAGAGGAATGACCCCGGAATATCAAGGGTGGGGTGACAGCTGGGGTAGAGAAGGCAAGGCAGGGAGATCAGAATACCTCGGAGGAAGGGAAGAGTGCAGGGTGTGAGATAGTGGTGGGGGATGGGAAAGTCAAAGGGATTGACAGGCGGTTCTGTGGGCAAAAGCGGGACTCCAGGATGGTAGTCTGCCTCCCTGGAGCAGGGGTACAGGATGTTTCAGAAAGGGTAGAGGGAATTTTGAAGGGTGGAGGGACTGAGTCTGATGTGATAGTGCACGTAGGAGAGAAGGATGTAGGAACAAAGTGCAGGGGGGACATACGTAGGCAGTTCAGGGAGTTGGGGGCTAGGCTGAAATGTAGGGCCTCCAGGGTGGCGTTCTCTGGGCTGCTGCCGGTGCCTGGGGCTAGCAGGGCTAGAAATAATGAGATACTCCAACTAAATGCGTGGTTGAAGGATTGGTGTAGGGCAGAGGGTTTTAGATTCGTAGACCACTGGGAAGTCTTTATGAAAGAGGGGCAAATATACAAGAGGGATGGGGTACAGTTAACTGGGAAGGGCATGCATATCTTAGCTGGAAGGTTGGCTGGAGTGTTTCGGCAGGGTTTAAACTAATATTGAGGGGGGGTGGGGAGGTGGACAGAACTGGGATTGGGGATAGGGTAAGCCCGGAGGGTAGGAAGAAGGATCGGATTGTTTCTGAGGGTCTTCGGTACATGTGTTTCAATGCTAGGAGTGTGACTGGCAAAACAGATGAACTGAAGGCAATAATGTTCGAAAGGAAGTTGGAAGTCGTGGCGGTGACAGAGACTTGGTTAAAGGAAGGGCAGGACTGGCAGTTGAATGTTCCCGGGTATAAGTGCTTCAGGCGTGATAGGGGTGGGTCGCTGAGAGGTGGGGGAGTGGCGTTGTTAGTTAAGGATTGCATCATAGCAGTGCAGAGGGAGGGAGGTGTAGAGGATATAGGAATCGAGTTGCTATGGGTGGAGTTGAGGAATAGGAAGGGAGATGTTACTATGTTGGGTGTGTACTACAGACCGCCCAACAGCCCAAGGGCTGTGGAGGAAGGGATAAGCAGGGACATTCTAGATAAGTGCAGGAAGAATAGGGTGGTGGTAGTGGGAGATTTTAATCTCCCCGGGGTAGACTGGAAGGTGCCGAGATCAGAGGGTGCTGACGGGGAGGAATTTGTACAGTGTGTAATGGAAGGATCCCTGGAGCAGTATGTGGATAGCCCGACCAGAGAGGGGGCTACACTGGACTTGGTTCTGGGGAATGAGCCTGGGCAGGTGGTTGACGTTGAAGTAGGAGAGCATGTGGCTAACAGTGACCACAACTCTGTCTGGTTTAAGATATTAATGGATAAAGATGAAGCCTGTCCTAAGGGGAGGGTGTTAAACTGGGGGAGGGCTAAATACAACCGGATTAGGCAGGATCTTAAAGATACGGACTGGGGTAAGCTGTTTGATGGCAGGTCGACGCTGGGTATGTGGGAGTCTCTGAAGGGAAAACTAAAATATTTGCAGGAAAGACGTGCCGGTCAAGAGGAAGGATGGGAAGGGTAGGATTAGAGAGCCGTGGGTAACTAGGGATATTGAGGACCTGGTCAGGAGGAAGAGGGAGGCGTACATTAGATCTAGGCATTTGAGAACAGAGATAGCGTTAGAAGAATACAGAGAATGTAGGACAGAACTTAAAAGGGGCATCAGAAAGGCAAAAAGGGGCCACGAAATGGCTTTGGCGGGTAGGATTAAAGAAAATCCTAAGGCATTTTACTCCTATGTTAGAAATAAAAGGATGGTTAGAGGGAAGATTGGTCCTCTCAGGGACAGAGGAGGGGAACTATGCTTGGAGCCTGGGGGAATGGGGGAGATCCTGAATGAATACTTTGCGTCGGTATTCACGCAGGAGAGGGGCCTGATGTCTGGTGCTGTGCTTGAGGAGTTTGAGGATCCGTTGAGGGAAATAGTCATCACGAGGGAAGAGGTGTTGGGACTTTTAGACAGTATAAAGACGGATAAATCTCCGGTGCCTGATGGCATCTATCCCAGGCTGTTAAGGGAGGTGAGGGATGAAATTGCTGGGCCTCTGACGCAAATCTTTGTCTCTTCTTTGGACACTGGTGAGGTCCCAGAGGATTGGCGGATTGCAAATGTAGTACCGTTGTTTAAGAAGGGTCAGAGGGATAACCCAGGGAATTATAGGCCGGTGAGCTTGACTTCAGTTATAGGCAAGCTAATGGAGAGGATCCTCAAGGATAGGATGTATGAACATCTGGAGCGCTGCAATCTGATCAGGGATACGCAGCATGGCTTCGTTACAGGGAGGTCGTGCCTTACGAATCTAGTGGAATTTTTTGAAGAGGTGACAAAAACGGTTGACGAAGGACAAGCCGTTGATGTCGTCTATATGGATTTCAGTAAGGCGTTTGACAAGGTCCCTCATGGTAGGCTGATAGAAAAGGTGAAGGCTCATGGGATACAAGGCCAGGTATGTAGATGGGTGGAGAACTGGCTTGGGAGGAGAAGACAGCGAGTAGTAGTGGAAGGCTCCTTTTCCAATTGGAGGTCTGTCAACAGTGGTGTGCCGCAGGGCTCGGTACTAGGACCTCTTCTATTTGTGGTATATATTAATGACTTGGAAGAGGGGGTAGGTGGTGTGATCAGCAAATTTGCTGATGACACTAAGATGGTTGGATTGGCGGGTACTGAGGAGCAGTGCCTGGCAATGCAACAGGACATAGACAGGCTGGTAGATTGGGCAGATAGATGGCAAATGGAATTTAATCCGGAGAAATGCGAGGTGATGCACTTTGGCCGGAATAATGTGGAGGGGAGTTATACGATAAAAGGTAGAACTATCCGGAGCATAGATACGCAGAGAGACCTGGGGGTGCAAGTGCACAAGTCCCTGAAGGTGTCGGTGCAGGTGCAGAATGTGATGAGGAAAGCGTATGGTATGTTAGCCTTCATAGGAAGAGGTATAGAATATAAGAGTAGGAGTCTGATGTTGCAGTTGTATAGAACATTGGTTAGGCCTCACTTGGAGTACTGCGTCCAGTTCTGGTCGCCGTACTACCGGAAGGATGTAGAGATCCTGGAGAGAGTGCAGAGGAGATTTACCAGGATGCTGCCTGGTATGGGAGGGCTGTCTTACGAGGAAAGATTGAATGAACTTGGGCTGTTTTCCCTTGAGAGACGTCGGCTGAGGGGGGATCTAATAGAGGTTTATAAGATTATGAAGGGGATAGATAGAGTAAATGGTGGTAAGCTTTTTCCGCTATTAGAAATGGATAGAACGAGGGGTCACGGGCTTAGGGTGAGGGGGGCTAGGTATAAGACAAATATTAGAGGGCAGTTTTTCACGCAAAGGGTAGTGGGGGTGTGGAATGCACTGCCGAGTAAGGTGGTGGAAGCAGGCACGCTAGGGTTGTTTAAGAGTCACTTAGACAGCCACATGAGCGGGCTACATATAGGGGGATATAGTAGGCCTTACTAAACATTGCAGGCTTGGGAATACGTTTTGCCTCAGGGATGTTAGTCTTTGCCTGTTTAATAATGAATTTTTTTGTCTCCACAGGCATTTAAGTCCAGCAAGGGGCATGCATGCGGCAGGTTTTAGTGGGCTGCTCTTGGACGTTGCTTCGGGAGTTGCCTATTGCTTCATGTCGTTAGTGTGCTTAAACTGGACCATCTCGAGGGCAACATGACAGCTCAGAGACTATCTCTGTTGCTGTGCAGACACATGGATTTGGGCCTGTGTCTGTGGGAGTTTGCACGTTCTCCCCGTGGTTGCGTGAGTTTCCTCCGGGTGCTCCGGTTTCCTCCCACATCCCCAAAGATGTGCTTTTAGGCTGATTGATTGGGTAGTAAATTGTCCCTAAATTGGACCTCCCTGATCCTCGCACATTAGGCGTAGAGTAAAATCATGAATAGGTCACTGAGACAGTGGGACGGCGGCGCGGGCTCGTTGGGCCGAAGGGCCTGTTTCCCGTGCTGTGTTGTTCTTTGTTCTTTGTTCTGAGCGGAGACGTCTTCTGCCGAGGGCAGGAGGACAGAGACGACCGGTTCCCGCGGATTTGGGTCTGCAGAAAATGTACAATAAATGTCAATAAACTGGAGAATTCTGGAGACAATGAAACCAGTGGTTAGATATCAGGAAAACGTGCAACACTTACATGGTATTTCAACGCTCTTGACTGGGCTGATGTGTCGAACCTCACAGTCAATTCTGGGACATTCTCCCGCTGAGTCGCTGATGGTTAACTGGCTGCTCAGGGTGTAGCTTCCATCCGTATTTCTCACTGACGGGTAAGGCTTAAATCCACTGGGGACCGTTTGCCCATTTATCTTCCAGGTCACTTTGGAGACATCTGGAGAGTAATCCATCGCCAAACATACGAAGGTGATGGAGCCGTCGGAGTTGTGTCGCTGACAGGGGGAGACCAGGCCGTAGAGATTGGGCGGAGATTGTTTCGCTGGGAAAGAATGGCCAATTGAACAAGTTAGAGTCTTACTTGCATTTATTAAGTCATCAAACGTATTGTTACAAATAGGTTTCTATATTAGATGTAGCTCTTGGTGTTAAAGGGATGAAGGGATATGGGTAGTAGGTGTGATCAGGATAGTGATGAGCTCTGACCAAAGTGAATGGCGGAGTAGTCCCAAAGGGCCAAATGGCCTACTCCAGCTTGTATTTTCTATGTTTCTATCTCCAACACTGATTAGAATTATGAACTTATCCCTAATGTTTCCCGATGAAATCTTTCATCCACCTTTGAGATGATGTTACTTCTATCATTTGGGAATTGTCATCTCTGTAGAAACTCATATCCCTGTCTTCACTTCTATCAAATTGGGAAGAAAAAAAACACATTCTGTTAGTCTCACAATGACGTGTCATTCATTGGATTAACAGGGAACAGCAGAAATGTTCCCCATTATTGCAGCAACTATTTATTTCTCAACAACAGCAGTGTGTGACAAACTGCTGTTTATTTCTCAAACAACAACACTTTGTGATGAAGAAGTTCTCCCTTCATTCAGACTATCCACTCACCTGATGAGGGAGCTCCAACAGCTTGTGATTCCAAATAAACCTGTTGGACTTTAACCTGGTGTAGTGAGAATCCTTCCTGTGCCCACACCAACCTCACTCCGGCATCTCCACACTAGTTTTGGAAATTGCCTGGCTTCAAACTGATTGGTGCCCCTTCCTCTGTCCAACTCACTGCCTCTCACTGCACAAACCAGAGATTAGTGACTTTGCTTCAGAAATCCCTCCGGAATGAATACTTACTGAATGATCAGGAAACTCGCAATGTGATTATAAATTCAAATAAATCCAACATTGACTCATTGAAGGATCACACATTAATACCTAGAGTTTCCCATTCGGGCCCTGAAGTTTCCTCCATCATTCACTGAGATTACAGATGAGCTGATTGTGGTGCTAGCTCTATTCTGAACCCCCTCACTCCGCCCGTCCATCACCCGCTCTCTGCCCATTTCCCCAGCTCTTTGCCCTTTCCCCTGGCTGTCTGCCTGTCACAGTGGCTCTTTTCCCCTTTTATCCGGCTCTCTGTATTTGCACCTGGTTCTCTACACTTCCCTCCAGCTCTGTGCCCTCTCCCCCGGCTCTCTGCTCTTTCTCTGTATCTGTCTGTATCTCTGTCACACCCTACAAACACTTTCAACAGGATCAAGTATAACATTTACAGAAATGTTTAATATAAATTCCAATTAATGTTTAGAATAAGCAGAAAATATTACACAGCAGCACCAGCATTGTGAGTGAGTGGAACATTTTCACTGGATAAATATAGAAATTCTAGATTATTTTAATATTTTGGTTTAAATTTCAAACACTGGTGCAGTAGATGGTTCAACCCGCAGCCACTAGATGTCACCATATTTAAACATTTGGAAGGTAAAAGTTCCAGCCATCAAATGTCACCGAGATTAAACATTGCAGGGACCCCAAATTGTAAATGCAGTGACAAACTATGTTCTGAACGAGTGGCGTAAGCCGATATCGGTAAAGATTTTAAAAGTATAAACACAATAAAGCCTGCTTTATTTCTGTCTGCAGTCACGCATCAAACAGTTGCGAACCCGCAGAATGTTCATATTCAATCAAAGCGTGTAACAGCTCAGTGTCACTGAGTTCAAATAATGCAGAAACACTAAATTAATTCACAAATTTTACGTGTTTAGAGTCACCCAGATACATAATCTCTTCACCACAGAAAAAAAAACGCATCACTGACAGACTGAAGCCCGCTTCATGCAGAAGCAGCACAATTCTACAAACACTTTCAACAGAATCAAATGTAACATTTACAGAAATGTTCAATATAAATTCCAGCCAATTCGCCCATCACCAAACTAATTAATGTTTAGAATAATCAGAAAATATTGCACAGCAGCACCAGCATTGTGAGTGAGTGGAACATTTTCACTGGCTAAATATAGAAATTCTACATTATTTTAATTTTTTGGTTTAAATTTCAAACACTGGTGCAGTAGATGGTTCAACCCGCAGCCACTAGATGTCGCCGAGATGAAGCACTGCAGAAACGCTGAATTGTTTAACAGACATTTAGATTTGAAAGTAACCCTAACCACACAGTAACCTCAACAGATAAACACCAAATCCCAACAATTTGGGATTGAATCCCTCAGCAGCAGCTATTGTGCAGAAAGAACTGAATTCTAAAACCCCTTCGCAGCAGAGTCACAGGAAACATTGTAACAATTCTCAACCGAGAATCCGCCAAACTCACATTTCTGTTACCAAATGGATTATTAGTACAGATAAAAATATAAAACAAAGACACATGTAAACCAGTTACTCAATAAGTGGATGGTTCTTACCTGTAGTCACCGTCACCATGGTCCCTTGTCCCCAGTAGTCGAAAGCATCACAGTGTCACATTCCGTTGGCTGTGTCATAAAATAACCGTCCCTGCACAGAATAGACACAAAATCACCATTACTTTAAATATCCACAAACCCAAGGAAAAGCAAAGACAATTAACGTTCATTAGATTATAATTGGATCTTTGGATATCATTTGACATTCCTAAATGACCCTAATGTTTTATATTTCACAGAGTTACACGTGAACATGTTGTTGAAAACGCACATCGATAATTGAGTAACTATCAAGATTTTCCATGTTTATTCTTGCCATGTGGTCAGTGCTGGACATAAATAATATTGTACTGTGATTACAGTTTGGATGTAAAAGTGACACTGATCCAGTTTCAATCAATCAGTGCTGAGGGTTTTTTGTATTGACAGTAACTGCTGTGTAGCTCCAGCTATCACAGTGAGACACAGCATGACCAATACTGAGGCGGACGGACAGTTAGCTGTAAAATACAGACAGTTAATTTCACTGCTATTTCAAAAGCCTGTTTGCAGCTCGTTAAGGGTGACTCAGTGAGATATTTCAATTTCGACTGGTCATGATATTGATAAAGGGGGTTAGAAACTTTTACACTCTCTGGGCACATCCAGCGTGTAAATCAATAACAAAGAACTTGAAGCATTTTACATCATAAAAAAAGTACTGCTTCTAAGTATTATTTTGTTGAACCCTCATGTACTTTGGCATTCGGCAATAGCATTGGTCACAAATTTAAGCAAGGACCTTTTCTGAGGTTTCTGTATGAGGATGGCGCTTTTCTCAGCACTGTGACCCCCGTAGAATATCACAGTGACACACATCCATACAAAAACTGCACTCACTCTGTTCAGTCCTGCTGTTCAATATTCACTTCAAACGGACCATTGGTTTTGCTCGAATGGGAAATGTAGGCAACTGTTTATATAACACAATCTATGAGAAATATTAAAAAGAGTAATATATCGTATGTCGGATTGCTGAAACTACAATGAATATAAAGGCAGTGAAAAGCTGACCAGTTATATCGGTGAGTTTGGGAAGTTTTACTGTTAAATGCTTTCTGTGTTACTCTTTATTTTAAACACCATTATAGTTTGCTTCTGACCAGCCTCGATCATACTGCATTGAAAACAGATCCTGACCTTCAGGTTATGATGGAAGATGCTGATATCCCCAGTAATAGATGGCCGTGTCTCCAGTCTTCAGGCTCGTCATCTCCAAAGAGAAGATGTTGCTTGAAGTGTCTGTGGACGCAGTAAATCGACCCTGAATTGATGGCGTGTAGTAATTAGTGCTGGATGAACGATAGTAGGTAAGCAGACACTCGAGCCCCCTGTCCGGGAACCTGCCGGATCCAGTCCATCCAGTAGCTGCCAAGATTGAATCCGCTGGTTTTACAGCTCAGTTTCAGGGAGCCTCCGGGACGCCTTTGTACTTTCAGTTCTTTGACTTGATATTTTCCTTCCACCTTTCCGTATCCTGACAACCTGGTTTCTTCCAATTCTCACGCCACGTACATCCTTCTGGGTCCCAGTGAGTTTAAAATCCTGTATCTCTGTCTCTGCAGAGCTGCTGGTTAAAGACACATTTACAGCACTTAGCAGACAGAAACTTCACTCTGATTCTTTCCCTCCCCCTCCCCCAGCTAGTGCTTGTAACACACATTCAGACACCCGGACAGACAACAACAGACAGATGACATTGTAATTCAGGAGTGGAATTAGTAAATGAGACAACAAATAACTTTGCAAGAAATTGTTACAGTTCAAGCAACTTAAGGGAAAGGCAACTTTGCAGGAATCAGTAAAGGGGAGAAACCTGTAGCCGATGGAGCCCTGGGTGAACAAGTTGTACAGTCCACATTCAGACCTGGCCTGCCGGGCAGTGCAGAGCTGCGAGTTAGCCTTGGAATAAACCATTTACCTGGTGCTCACTAACCCACACACACAACCCCCCCACACACTCAGAGACAGGCTGGTGTTGGACTGGGCCATACCTGCAGGAGGTGTGTCCAGGTGAGGTGTAGGAGATGTGGTTGGATGGGGTTTGATTGGGGAGGTGTGGACAGTGTGCGTGGAGGTTACAAAAAGGCTGGGGTTCCATTGTTCTGTCTCTGTCTCCGCGTGGCTGGGTAAGTATCAGGTAAGCTGTGTGTCTGTGTGAGTGAGTCAGTGTGTGTGTGTGCGCAGCATGGAGTTCCAGCTCTGAGATTTTAACCCCCCTCCCCTTTATCCAGCACAAAGCCCCTGGCCCAGGATCTGTCTCCGCCACCATGGGAGAGGGAATGGAAGGAGTTGGAGAGATCACCGAGGGAAAAGATGTGCGCTGGTGAGTATGAACCTCTTCACTTTGTGTCTGCGTCTCTTTCCCACCTCAGCCCTGCTTTTCTCTGTCTGTTTGCAGCCTCCTCTCAATCTCCCTCTCAGTCTTTCTCAGTCTTAATCTTTCCCTCTCAATCTTAATCTTTCTCCTCTCAGTCTGAATCTTTCCCTCTCATTCTGAATCTTTCCCTCTCATTCTGAATCTTTCCCTCTCATTCTGAATCTTTCCCTCTCAATCTGAATCTTTCCCTCTCAATCTGAATCTTTCCCTCTCAATCTGAATCTTTCCCTCTCAATCTGAATCTTTCCCTCTCAATCTGAATCTTTCCCTCTCAATCTGAATCTTTCCCTCTCAATCTGAATCTTTCCCTCTCAATCTGAATCTTTCCCTCTCAATCTGAATCTTTCCCTCTCAATCTGAATCTTTCCCTCTCATTCTTAATCTTTCCCTCTCATTCTTAATCTTTCCCTCTCATTCTTAATCTTTCCCTCTCATTCTTAATCTTTCCCTCTCATTCTTAATCTTTCCCTCTCATTCTTAATCTTTCCCTCTCATTCTTAATCTTTCCCTCTCATTCTTAATCTTTCCCTCTCATTCTTAATCTTTCCCTCTCATTCTTAATCTTTCCCTCTCATTCTTAATCTTTCCCTCCGATTCTTAATCTTTCCCTCCGAATCTTAATCTTTCCCTCCGAATCTTAATCTTTCCCTCCGAATCTTAATCTTTCCCTCCGAATCTTAATCTTTCCCTCTCAGTCCTGTTTGTCTTTTTACTGTCTTTATGTTCCCTCTCTGTCTTTATTTTCCCTCTCTGTCTTTTATTTTCCCTCTCTGTCTTTTATTTTCTCTCCCTGCCTCTTTATTTTCTCTCCCTGCCTCTTTATTTTCTCTGCCTGACTTTTATTTTCTCTGCCTGACTTTTATTTTCTCTGCCTGACTTTTATTTTCTCTGCCTGACTTTTATTTTCTCTGCTTGACTTTTATTTTCTGTGCCTGACTTTTATTTTTTCTGCCTGACTTTTATTTTTTCTGCCTGACTTTTATTTTCCCTGACTTTTATTTTCCCTGACTTTTATTTTCCCTGACTTTTATTTTCCCTCTTTTATTTTCCCTCTCTTTTATTTTCCCTCTCTCTTTTATTTTCCCTCTCTCTTTTATTTTCCCTCTGTCTTTTATTTTCCCTCTGTCTTTTATTTTCCCTCTGTCTTTTATTTTCCCTGACTTTTATTTTCCCTGACTTTTATTTTCCCTGACTTTTATTTTCCCTGACTTTTATTTTCCCTGACTTTTATTTTCCCTGACTTTTATTTTCCCTGACTTTTATTTTCCCTGACTTTTATTTTCCCTGACTTTTATTTTCCCTCTGTCTTTATTTTCCCTCTGTCTTTATTTTCCCTCTCTTTTATTTTCCCTGACTTTTATTTTCCCTGACTTTTATTTTCCCTGACTTTTATTTTCCCTGACTTTTATTTTCCCTCTGTCTTTATTTTCCCTGACTTTTATTTTCCCTGACTTTTATTTTCCCTCTCTTTTATTTTCCCTCTGTCTTTATTTTCCCTCTCTTTTATTTTCCCTCTCTTTTATTTTCCCTCTCTTTTATTTTCCCTCTCTTTTATTTTCCCTCTCTTTTATTTTCCCTCTGTCCTTTTTTTTCCCTCTGTCTTTTTCTTTCTGTCTTTTTCTTTCTGTCTTTTTTCTTCTGTCTTTTTTCTTCTGTCTTTTTTCTTCTGTCTTTTTTCTTCTGTCTTTTTCTTTCTGTCTTTTTCTTTGTCTTTTTCTTTCTGTCTTTTTCTTTCTGTCTTTTTTCTTTCTGTCTTTTTTCTTTCTGTCTTTTTTCTTTCTGTCTTTTTTTTTCTGTCTTTTTTTTCTGTCTTTTTTTTTCTGTCTTTTTTTTTCTGTCTTTTTTTTTCTGTCTTTTTTTTTCTGTCTTTTTTTTTCTGTCTTTTTTTTTCTGTCTTTTTTTTTCTGTCTTTTTTTTTCTGTCTTTTTTTTTCTGACTTTTTTTTTCTGTCTTTTTTTTTCTGTCTTTTTTTTTCTGACTTTTTTTTCCTGACTTTTTTTTCCTGACTTTTTTTTCTGACTTTTTTTTTCTGACTTTTTTTTTCTGACTTTTTTTTTCTGACTTTTTTTTTCTGACTTTTTTTTTCTGACTTTTTTTTTCTGACTTTTTTTTTCTGACTTTTTTTTTCTGACTTTTTTTTTCTGACTTTTTTTTTCTGACTTTTTTTTTCTGACTTTTTTTTTCTGACTTTTTTTTTCTGACTTTTTTTTTCTGACTTTTTTTTTCTGACTTTTTTTTTCTGACTTTTTTTTTCTGACTTTTTTTTTCTGACTTTTTTTTTCTGACTTTTTTTTTCTGACTTTTTTTTTCTGACTTTTTTTTTCTGACTTTTTTTTTCTGACTTTTTTTTTCTGACTTTTTTTTTCTGACTTTTTTTTTCTGACTTTTTTTTTCTGACTTTTTTTTTCTGACTTTTTTTTTCTGACTTTTTTTTTCTGACTTTTTTTTTCTGACTTTTTTTTTCTGACTTTTTTTTTCTGACTTTTTTTTTCTGACTTTTTTTTTCTGACTTTTTTTTTCTGACTTTTTTTTTCTGACTTTTTTTTTCTGACTTTTTTTTTCTGACTTTTTTTTTCTGACTTTTTTTTTCTGACTTTTTTTTTCTGACTTTTTTTTTCTGACTTTTTTTTTCTGACTTTTTTTTTCTGACTTTTTTTTTCTGACTTTTTTTTTTTTTTCTGACTTTTTTTTTCGCCCCAAGTGCTGTCCTCCCGATAGATTCCTCTGAGCTGATGTGACCTCCCCTTTAAATGGACCTCCCCTTTAAATGGACCTCCCCTTTAAATGGACCTCCCCTTTAAATGGACCTCCCCTTTAAAGGACCTCCCCTTTAATGGACCTCCCCTTTAAATGGACCTCCCCTTTAAATGGACCCCTTTAAATGGACCTCCCCTTTAAATGGACCTCCCCTTTAAATGGACCTCCCCTTTAAATGGACCTCCCCTTTAAATGGACCTCCCCTTTAAATGGACCTCCCCTTTAAATGGACCTCCCCTTTAAATGGACCTCCCCTTTAAATGGGCCTCTCCCCTTTAATTGCCTCTCCCCTTTAATTGCCTCTCCCCTTTAATTGCCTCTCCCCTTTAATTGCCTCTCCCCTTTAATTGCCTCTCCCCTTTAATTGCCTCCCCCCTTTAATTGCCTCCCCCCTTTAATTGCCTCCCCCCTTTAATTGCCTCCCCCCTTTAATTGCCTCCCCCCTTTAATTGCCTCCCCCCTTTAATTGCCTCCCCCCTTTAATTGCCTCCCCCCTTTAATTGCCTCCCCCCTTTAATTGCCTCCCCCCTTTAATTGCCTCCCCCCTTTAATTGCCTCCCCCCTTTAATTGCCTCCCCCCTTTAATTGCCTCCCCCCTTTAATTGCCTCCCCCCTTTAATTGCCTCCCCCCTTTAATTGCCTCCCCCCTTTAATTGCCTCCCCCCTTTAATTGCCTCCCCCCTTTAATTGCCTCCCCCCTTTAATTGCCTCCTCCCTTTAATTGCCTCCTCCCTTTAATTGCCTCCTCCCTTTAATTGCCTCCTCCCTTTAATTGCCTCTTCCCTTTAATTGCCTCTTCCCTTTAATTGCCTCTTCCCTTTAATTGCCTCTTCCCTTTAATTGCCTCCTTCCCTTTAATTGCCTCCCCCCTAGACTGACAGAACCCCCCCCCTTTGTAATTACTGTACCCCCCCACCGCAATCAATCCCCCTCCACTCCCCCCGACACACAGACCACTAACCCTCAGTGTAAAAGCCCCACCCGTCTATCTGTGTATGAAAATGAATGACAAAGACACGGGGATTTTTATTAATATTTATCTCTCTGGTTATAGCTCTTGTCCGAGGATTCCTCACGGCAAAACTACTCGCTGTCTGCGTCGCCAAACTTTCCGAAAGAATTCTCCTCGGTCGGAAGAGAGAAAGAGAAAATAAAGTGAAATTTGATTAAAGACAAAACACAAAAGCTGATGGTAAACAATAAAAGGCACAGCAAGATCCCAGGACTTGCTGACATTCACAATCTCACTGAGGGGAACATTCGTTTTCACATCCTCGTTATTAAACCCTGACAAAATGGCAACAATTTTCAAATGAAATGAACTTCCAAACACCTCGTGACTGTCCTGATATTTAATTTATTAAAACACATCCAAGTATTCCGGGGGTGGGGGGGGATTTACTCCAGAGACAGGCCAGTCAATTAACACAGGATCCCCCAATGAAATTCCCACTTCTATCAGTCACCTCTCCTCCACTGCCCCCTCCTCTGTTTCTCCCTCTCTGTCTCTTAACACACTCCCCCCAGATCGATACCTGTCTCCCTGCCTCTCTCACTCTCTTCCTCTCTCTCTGTCTTCCTGTCTAATATTATGAAGTTGCATATATAAAGATCAAAGTGTGGTGTTTTACACATGTAAAAAATGTAACCAGAACTGGTTCATCCGAGGAAGTGAGATTAAAATTAAACCTGGATCGGGGACAATAAAGAGACAACAACTCACGTGTGGCCTATAGAACAGGACTCAGTCCATCCATCCATCCTCCTGGAGAAAAGCCCCTTGTCCAAGGATTCCCAGTCCCATTGCAGTCTTCACAATTCAAATCCCTGGGGAGAAGAGAAAATCATTCATTAAAATACAACAACAGGTTTAAATGAAACAGCACGAGAGCCCAGGATTCCCCCTTCTCAGATCTTACAGAGAGATTGTCTAACTAGACATTAGTTCTTTGGGGAACGAGAGAGAAATTTAATTGAATACAAGAAATGGTTTAAATTAAGTAGCACAGAAACCCAGACTTCCCCCGCCTCAGTAACATCTACATATTAATTCTTGGGGGAAGAAACAGAAATATATTAAAATAAAACAACATTTCTAAATTAAACAGCACACGAGCCCAGGATTCCCCCTTCTCAGTTACACTATCTCTCAGTAATATTCATTCTTGGGGAAAAGAGAGAGAAAATAATTAAAATACAAGAAAATATTTCTATGAACAAGCACAGCCAAACCCCCAGGATCTCCCCTCTCAGTGACACAATCTCTCAGTAGCATCCAAACACAACAAGTCCGTTGTGAAGCAGAGAGTAAGAAAGATTGGGACAGTTCGCTCCCTGTGTGTTTCTCTCTGTCTCTCTATCCCACTCCCATTCAGATCTCACTGCCTCTGATATTAAACATTAAATGCGGATCAGGGTCAGAAACAGACACAGCTCACCCCCCCAGCCCGGGGTGAAGCTGGGGGACAGGCCTCAGTCAGCCCTCCCTCTGGAAGATGCTCCTCTCCCTCGTCCCCGTCACACACATTCCCGTCCTTCGGATCCTAGACACGTCCCCCGCTTTCAAAATTCCTCAGGGAGAAAAAGATTAAAAACTGGTTATAAAGAGAGAGGAAAAAAAACACATGAGGCCATTTTCAGAATAAAACACACAAACTCTCAGAGCGCAGAGTTCCAGCATTTCCATTCAAATCCATTCAGCATCATATCCACACAAGCAAAGTGCAGGTTCAAAAGCGGATTGAGACACACACACTGAATCAGAGTGGGAATGTGTTCAGTACAGGGGGATTATTGGTGTGGGGACTGACAACTATCAGACTCCCATTTATCCTGAGTGAGCTGGATACAAGCCGACCAGCTTTTTTTGAAAAAAAACAACAACAACACTAACCCACTAATCTAAACCAATCCCATTTCGTCCATAAACCTATCCACGGATCTCTTAAACGCCCCCAAACTAGGCGCATTTACAACTGCAGCAGGCAGGGCATTCCAGTCCCTCACCACCCTCTGGGTAAAGAACCTACCCCTGACATCAGTCCTATAACTACCCCCCCTTAATTTAAAGTCGTGCCCCCTCGTGCTAGCTTTCTCCATCCTAGGAAAAAGGCTATCACTATCCACCCTGTCTAAACCTCTAATCATCTTATATGTTTCAATAAGGTCCCCTCTTAGCCGCCTTCTTTCCAGCGAAAACAACCCCAAATCTCTCAGTCTCTCCTCATAGGACCTCCCCTCCATACCAGGCAACATCCTGGTAAACCTCCTCTGCACCCTCTCCAAAGCCTCTACATCCTTCCTGTAATGTGGGGACCAGAACTGCACACAGTACTCCAAGTGCGGCCGCACCAGAGTCTTGTACAGTTGCAACATGACGCTGCGGCTCCTAAATTCAATCCCCCTACCAATAAACGCCAAGACACTGTATGCCTTCTTAACAACCTTATCTACTTGATTCCCAACTTTCAGGGATCTATGTACACATACACCTACATCCCTCTGCTCATCCACACTATTCAAAGTCCTCCCGTTAGCCCTATACTCAACACATCTGTTATTCCTACCGAAATGAATTAGCTCACACTTCTCCGTATTAAACTCCATCCGCCACCTCGCGGCCCAGCTCTGCAACCTTTGTAAGTCACCCTGCAAACTATGACACCCTTCATCACTATCTACCACACCTCCGACTTTGGTGTCATCAGCAAACTTACTAATCCACCCAACTATACCCTCATCCAGATCATTAATAAAAATTACAAACAGCAGTGGCCCCAAAACAGATCCCTGAGGCACACCGCTCGAAACCGAACTCCATGACGAATATTTACCATCAACCACCACCCTCTGTCTCCTATCTGCTAGCCAATTCCTGATCCAATTACCTAGATCACCCCCAATCCCATACATTTTCTGCAGATGTACTGCAGAAAATCATTGAATCGAATCATTTGGATTCGATTCAAACTGGCCGGTATATTCTCACCAGCTACTTTCTGTTAACTCTCCCTTTATCAACAGTGGGTTAGCACTGCTGTCTCACAACGCCAGGGTCCCCGGGTTCCATTCCCAGCTTGGGGTCACTGTCTGTGTGGAGTCTGCACCTTCTCCCCGTGTCTGCGTGGGTTTCCTCCCACAGTCTGAATGACGGCCTGGTTAGGGTGCGTTGGGCCGTGCTAAATTCACCCTCGGTGTAACCCGAACAGGAGCCAGAGTGTGGGGACTAGGGGATTTTCACAGTAACTTCATTGCTGTGTTAATGTCAGCCTGTTTGTGACACTTGTAAATAAACTTAAAGTTAACACTCCTGCACTCTCCCGCGCACACTCACTCACTCTTGTACACTTACTCAGTCTTACACACATTACACACTCTGTCTCTCTCTCACACACGCTCTCTCACACACACACTCTCTCTCACACACACTCTCTCACACACACTCTCTCTCACACACACTCTCTCTCACACACACTCTCTCACACACACTCTCTCTCACATACACTCTCTCTCTCACACACACTCTCTCTCACATACACTCTCTCTCTCACACACACTCTCTCTCACACACACTCTCTCACACACACTCTCTCTCACACACACATTCTCTCACACACTCTCACACACACACTCTCTCTCACACACACACTCTCTCACACACACTCTCTCTCTCACACATGCTCTCTCTCACACACGCTCTCTCTCACACACTCTCTCTCTCACACACGCTCTCTCTCACACACACTCTCACACACACACTCTCTCACACACGCTCTCCCTCACACACACTCTCTCTCACACACACACTCTCTCTCACACACACTCTCACACACGCTCTCTCTCACACGCTCTCTCTCTCACACACACTCTCTCTCACACACACTCTCTCTCTCACACACACTCTCACACACACACTCTCACACACACACTCTCTCTCTCACACACTCTCTCTCACACACACACTCTCTCTCACACACACTCTCTCTCACACA
>NC_137334.1:12500-27500 GCF_965287045.1 Carcharhinus amblyrhynchos | reverse complement strand
AAAGATGACAAACAGCAGTGTCCCCAAAGCAGATCCCTGAGGTACACCACTAGTAACTGAACTCCAGGTTGAATATTTCCTATCAACCATCACCCTCTGTCTTCTATCAGCGAGCCAATTCCTGATCCAAACTGCTAAATCACCCTCAATCCCATGTATCCGTATTTTCTACACTATCTTACCATGGGGAACCTTATCAAACACTCTCTCTATATATCTGTCTCTCTCTCTATCTGTCTGTCTGTCTGTCTCTCTATTTCTGTCTCTCTCTGTATTTCTGTGTGTGTCTCTCTCTCTGCACCTGTCTCTCTCTTTGTGTCTGTCTCTCTCTTTCTGTATCTGCATCTCTCTCTCTCCCTATCTGTATGTGTGTGTGTCTCTCTCTGCATCTGTGTGTCTCTCTCTGCACCTGTCTCTCTCTGTATATCTGTATCTCTCTCTCCCTCTCTCTGTGTCTGTCCGTATCTCTGTGTCTGTCTCTTTCTTTCTCTATTGTGTTTTTCTCTCTGTCTCTCTATCTGTATCTCTCTCCCTGCATCTGTGTGTGTCTCTCTCTCTGTATCTGTATGTCTCACTCTGTATCTGTGCATGTATCTCTCTCTCTCTCTCTCTACCTGTATCTATATTTGCCTCTCTCTATTGTGATTCTCATTCTCTCTATCTGTATCTCTCTCTGTGTATCTGTGTGTCTCTCTTTCTCTTTGTATCTGTGTGTGTATCTCTCTCTCTCTGTTTGTGTCTCTTTCTCTTTGTCTGTGTGTGTGTCTCTCTCTCTCTCTATGTGTGTCTCTCTCTATCTTTGTGTGTGTCTCTCTCTCTCTAACAGTATGTGTCTCTTTCTGTATCTCTGTCTGTCTCACTGTATCTGTGTGTGTGTCTCCCTTTCTCTTTCTATCCATCTGTGTCTTTCTCTATCTGAGTTTTTCTCTCCCTCTCTGTCTCTCTCTGTATCTGTATGTCTCACTCTGTATCTGTATGTGTGTCCCTCTCTCTATGTCTTTCTCACTCCCTGTCTCTCTCTATGTCTCTCCCTGCATTTCTCTCCATCTGTCTATCTATCTCTATCTCTCTCTTTGTGTGTGTCTCTCTCTGTCTATGTCTCTCTCACACTCTGTTGTGTGTCTCTCTCTGTCTCTGTGTGTGTGTCTCTCTCTCTTTGTCACTCTGTCTCTCTGTATCTGTGTGTTTCTTTATATATGTGTCCCTCACTGTATTTTTCTCTGTATCTGTTTGTCTCTGTCTCTGTATCGCTGTGTCTCTGTATCGGTGTGTCTCTCTTTGTATTTCTCTCTGTGTCTCTCTGTTTCCACGTCTGTGTGTGTGTCACTGTATTTCTCCCTGTGCTTCTCTCTTTCTGTCTGTATATGTGTGTCACTCTGTATCTGTGTGTCTCTCTCTCTGTATCTTTGTGTCTCTCTGTGTCTCTCTCTCTGTATCTGTGTGTCTCTGTATTCCGAAATTGCCCCTTAAGTGTCCCAAGTTGTGAAGATTGGGGGGATTGGCCAAGCTAAATTGCCCCAGAGATGGAGAGACAGGGACACAGGGGAGCCCGAAACACTACAGAAACAGGAGAAAGGTTTGAAAATGGAGGAATGTTTCTTATCCATCTATAAAAATAACCCACTCTGACAGCAGTTCCATTTCACACTCTCTGCTCAGTCGTGTGTTGGGGTGGGTTTAGTGTGGGATCAGTGTTTGCTTTTCTCAAACCGCAGTGAGATTCCCAACAAGGGCAAGAGGTTTCAGTGTTTAAAAATGTAAAGATTACAAAACCAAAGCAGACAGAGAGTGATGAGACCTCACACCTTCAATGTAGTGATTCCCCCAATCTTTCCTTTTGTATATTGCTTCCTTCCTCTGTCTGAAGTATTGGAGACGTAGACATTACTGAAACAATTCAATCTCTCGGGACAATCACAGCTTCTGGAAACAAATTAACATTTCAATCACCCAAAAAGCTGAATCTCTATTCAAACATCTCCCTCCCCATATCCTTGTAAATGTAAAGAGAACTCCCATTTCCCCAAAGCAGGAAGATATGAAATGGAATCACCTGAACCTCTCTATCAAAGATAGAAAGTTTCTTTTCTATAAAGTTTATTTATTAGTGTCACAAGTAGGTTCACATTAACACTGGAATAAAGTCACTGTGAAAATCCCCTAGTCCCCACACTCCGGCGCCTGTTCGGGTTACACTGAGGGAGAATTTAGCAGGGTCACAAGAACATAAGAACATAAGAAATAGGAGCAGGAGTAGGCCATCTAGCCCTTCGAGCCTGCCCCGCCATTCAATAAGATCATGGCTGATCTGTTGTGGCTCAGTTCCACTTTCCCGCCCTCTCCCCATAACCCTTAATCCCCTCTCTTATCAAGAACCCATCAACCCGCTTCTTAAAAATATTTAGCGAGGCAGCCTCCACCACTTCAACGGGCAGAGAATCCAATACACCCTAACCAGCACGTCTTTCAGATTGTGGGAGGAAACCGGAGCACCCGGAGGAAACCCACCCAGACACGGGGAGAACATACAGACTCCGCACAGACAGTGACCCAAGCTGGGAATCGAACCCGGGTCCCTGGAGCTGTGTACACAAGAACATAAGAAATAGGAGCAGGAGTAGGCCATCTAGCCCTTTGCGCGCGCACACACACACACACACAGACACACACACACACACACAAAGAGAAAGAAACACACACAAAGGGAGAAACACAGACACACAAAGGGAGAAACGCATGCACACACACACAGAAAGACAGAAACACACACAGACCAACACACACACACAGAAATACATACAGTCACAAAGAGAGAAACACACACACACGAGAGCAACACACAAAAAGAGAAACACACACAAGGAGAGAAACACTCACACACACAAAGAGAGAAACACACACACACACAAAGAGAGATACACACACAGAAAGAAACACACGCTCAAAGAAATACATGCACACAAAGAGAGAAAAACACACTCATACAAAGAGAGAAACACAGTAAGAGAGAAATACACACACAAAGAGAACACACACACACAAACAGAGAAGCACACACGCACACAAAGAGAAACACACACACACAAAGAGAGAAGCACACACACTCACAAACAGAGAAGCACACACACTCACAAAGAGAAACACACACACACACAAAGAGAAACACACACGCACACAAAGAGAAGCACACACACTCACAAAGAGAGAAGCACACACGCACACAAAGAGAAACACACACACTCACAAACAGAGAAGCACACACACTCACAAAGAGAGAAGCACACACGCACACAAAGAGAAACACACACAAAGAGAGAAGCACACACACTCACAAACAGAGAAGCACACACACTCACAAACAGGGAAGCACACACGCACACAAAGAGAAACACACACACACACAAAGAGAAACACACACGCACACAAAGAGAAACACACACACTCACAAAGAGAGAAGCACACACGCACACAAAGAGAAACACACACACTCACAAACAGAGAAGCACACACACTCACAAAGAGAGAAGCACACACGCACACAAAGAGAAGCACACACGCACACAAAGAGAAACACACACGCACACAAAGAGAAACACACACACTCACAAACAGAGAAGCACACACACTCACAAAGAGAGAAGCACACACGTACACAAAGAGAAACACACACACACACAAACAGAGAAGCACACACACTCACAAAGAGAGAAGCACACACGCACACAAAGAGAAACACACACGCACACAAAGAGAAACACACACACTCACAAACAGAGAAGCACACACACTCACAAAGAGAGAAGCACACACGCACACAAAGAGAAACACACACAAAGAGAGAAGCACACACACTCACAAACAGAGAAGCACACACACTCACAAACAGAGAAGCACACACGCACACAAAGAGAAACACACACACACACAAAGAGAAACACACACGCACACAAAGAGAAACACACACACTCACAAACAGAGAAGTACACACGCACACACAAAGAGAGAAGCACACACACACACACACACAAAGAGGGAAACACACACACACACACGTCAATATCTTTTCCCAAAGGTAGGGGAGTCTAAAACTATTTCTCTCCCTGTGAGATATGTAGTCACTAATTACTGAATCCAGGCAAAATCACATCCCATTCTTATCCCGGGATCTGCAATGGGATTTTACACTGAAATCCTCGGATATCAGGACTAGGGGATTTTCACAGTAACTTCATTGCTGTGTTAATGTCAGCCTGTTTGTGACACTTGCAAATAAAGTTAAAGTTAACACTCCTGCACTTTCCCACCCGCACTCACTCACTCTTGTACACTTACTCAGTCTTACACACATTACACACTCTGTCTCTCTCACACACACACTCTCTCTCACACACGCACTCTCTCGCACACGCGCTCTCACACTCTCTCTCCACACACACACTCTCTATCTCTCTCTCACTCTCAAACACACTCTCTCTCGCACACACTTTATCCCTTGCACACACACTCTCTCGCACACATATTGTCTCTCACACACAGACTCTGACACACACACACACTCTGACACACACTCCCACTCACACACACTCACACGCTCTCTCTCACATATTCTCTCTCACACACACACTCACACGCTCTCTCACTCTCTCTCTCTCACACACACTCTCTTCACCCACACACACTCTCACACACGCACTCTCTTTCTCACATACACTCTTTCTCACACAGTCTCTCTCTCACACACACACACACACACACACACACACACACACACACACACACACACACACACACACACACACATTAGCTTACACTATCACACACACACTCTCTCCTGCACACACTCTCTCCTGCACACACTCCCTCCTGCACACACTCTCTCCTGCACACACTCCCTCCTGCACACACTCTCTCCTGCACACACTCTCTCCTGCACACACTCTCTCCTGCACACACTCTCTCTCGCGCACTCTCTCTTGCACGCACACTCACTCTCGCGCACACTCTCTCTCGCACACACTCTCTCTCGCACACACTCTCTCTCGCGCACTCTCTCTTGCACGCACACTCACTCTCGCGCACACTCTCTCGCACACATACGCACTCCTTCTCACACACTCCCTCACATGTGCTCTCTCTCTCACACATACACTCTCTAACACACACAGTCTCTAACACACACACTCTCTCTCACACGCATACTCTCTCTCACACACACACTCTCTCTCTCACACACACTCTCTCTCTCACACACACTCTCTCTCTCACACACACTCTCTAACACACACACCCTCTCTCACACACACCCTCTCTCACACACACCCTCTCTCACACACACTCTCACTCACACACACTCTCTCTCACACACACTCTCTCTCACACACTCTCTCTCTCTCACACACTCTCTCACACACGCACTCTCTTTCTCACGCACACACACTCTCTCACGCACACACACTCTCTCACGCAAACACACTCTCATGCACACACACACACTCTCTCTCTCTCGCACACACACACACACAGACACACACTCTCTCACACTCTCTCTCCCTCCCTCTCTGTCTGTGTACGTCTCGCTCTCTCTCTCTCATAGAAGATAGAACAATACAGCACAGTACAGGCCCTTCAGCCCTCAGTGTTGTGCTGAGCTATGTCCAATCCCAAGATCAGGGTCATTTATAAAGATGACAAACAGCAGTTCTCCTAAACAGATCCCTGAGGTACACCACTAGTAACTGAACTCCAGGTTGAATATTTCATATCAACCACCACCCTCTGTCTTCTATCAGCGAGCCTATTCCTGATCCAAACTGCTAAATCACCCTCAATCCCATGTATCTGTATTTTCTACAGTATCTTAGGTAGGATGAGAGAAGAATTGGCGAATGTGGACTGGGGGAGCGCTTTGGAAGGTAGGTCTGTTGAGGAGCAGTGGAGGATCTTTAAGGAGATCTTTCTTGGTGCTCAACGGAAATTTATTCCGATGGTCAAAAAGGATAGTAGGAAGAGAGGTAATAAGCCGTGGATAACGAAGGAGGTGAAGGAAAGTGTTAAATTAAAAGCGGAGGCGTTTAGAGTAGCTAAGAGTAGTGGGCGAGAAGAGGATTGGGAGAGGTTTAAATGTCAACAAAGATTGACAAAGAAGTTGATAAAGAAGGGTAGGAGAAACTATGAAGCTGGGCTAGCGCTTAATATAAAAAAGGACAGCAAGAGTTTTTATAAAAAGGAAGAGGCTGGCTAGGGTGAACGTTGGTCCCTTAGAGGATGAGAAGGGGGACTTAGTGGTAGGGGATGGGGATATGGCTGAGGTCTTGAATAACTTTTTTGTTTCGGTCTTCACGGAGGAGGACGTGAATAATTTGCCGGATGTTAGAGATGGAAAGGTGGTAGGACTGGAGGGTCTCGATGACATTACTGTTACTAGAGAGGTGGTGCTCGACAGACTGGAGGGGGCTGATTGTGGACAAGTCCCCAGGACCGGATGGAATGCATCCGAGGGTTCTGAAAGAAATGGCGGAGGTTATAGTGGATGCCTTGGTGGTTATTTTCCAGAGGTCGCTGGATTCCGGGGACGTGCCGGAAGATTGGAAAACGGCTAATGTTATGCCGTTGTTTAAGAAGGGTGCCAGGCAAAAGGCAGGGAATTATAGGCCGGTTAGTTTAACGTCTGTGGTAGGTAAAATGTTAGAATCTGTCATTAAGGAGGAAATTGCGAGGCATCTTGAAGGGAATTGCTTGATAGAGCAGAAACACACACACACAAACAAAAAAACACACACACACACAGAAACACACACACACAGAAACACACACACACACAAACAGAGAAACACACACAGAGAAACACAGATGCACAAAGAGAGAAACACACACACACACACACACAAAGTGGGAAACGCACACACACAGTGAGAAACACACGCACACACACACACTGAAACACACACACACAAAGAGAGAAACACACACACACGCAAAGAGAGAAAAACACACACACACACTGAAACACACTCATACGCAAAGAGAGAAACACACACACAAAGAGAAACACACACACACATACACACTCACAAAGAGAGAAGCGCACACACACACACACACACACACACACACACACACACACACACTGAAACACACTCATACGCAAAGAGAGAAACACACACACAAAGAGACACACACATACACAGTCACAAAGAGAGAAGCACACACACACACACACACACACACACACACACACACACACACACACACACACACACACACACACACACACACACACACAGAAACACACACACACACACATCAATGTCTTTTCCCAAAGGTAGGGGAGTCTAAAACTAGAGGGCAGGGGTTTAAGGTGAGAGGGGAGAGATACAAAAGTGTCCAGAGGGACAATTTTTTTCACACAGAGGGTGGTGTCTGGAACAAGCTGCCAGAGGTAATAGTAGAGAGGGATACAATCTTGTCTTCTAAAAAATATTGAGACGGTTCCATGGGTAAGATGGGTACAGAGGGATATGGGCCAAATGTGGGCCATTGGGATTAGCTTAGGAGTTAAAAAAGGGGCAGCATGGGCAAGTGGGGCCGAAGGGCTTGTTTCCATGCTGTAAACCTCTGTGACTTTATGACTTAACCTCTCCCTCCCCCTGGTCTCTCTGCCTTCTCTCCTCACCCTCCACCACCCCCTCTCTCTGTATGTTAGTCTGTACGTCTATATGTGTGTGTGTAATTCTTTCTGTGTGTGTGTGTTTCCCTCTTTGTGTGTGTGTGTTCCTCTGCGTGTGTGTGTTTCTGTGTGTGCGTGTGTGTGTGTGTGTGTGTGTGTTTCCCTTTTTGTGTTTGTGTGTTTCTCTTTTGTCTGTGTGTGTGTTTCTCTCTTTGTGTGTGTGTGTGTTTCTCTCTTTGTGACTGTGTGTTCCTGTGTGTGTGCGCGTGTGTGTTGCTCTGTGTGTGTTTCTCGCTCTGTGCGTGTGTGTGTTTCTCGCTCTGTGCTTGTGTGTGTTTCTCGCTTTGTGTGTGTTCGTGTTTTTCTCTTTGTGTGTGTGTCTGTTTTTCTCTTTGTGTGTGTGTGTGTTTCTCTCTTTGTGACTGTGTGTTCCTGTGTGTGTGTGCGTGTGTGTGTTGCTCTGTGTGTGTTTCTCGCTCTGTGCGTGTGTGTGTTTCTCGTTCTGTGCTTGTGTGTGTTTCTCGCTTTGTGTGTGTTCGTGTTTTTCTCTTTGTGTGTGTGTCTGTTTTTCTCTTTGTGTGTGTGTGTGTTTCTCTCTTTGTGACTGCGTGTGTTTCTGTTTGTCTGTGCGTGTGTGTTGCTGTGTGTGTGTGTGTGTGTGTGTGTTTCTCTCTTTGTGTGTGCGAGTGTTTCTCTTTGTGAGTGTGTGTTTCTGTGTGTGTGTGTGTTTCTCTCTTTGTGTGTGTGTGTTTCTGTGTGTGTGTGTGTGTGTTGCTCTGTGCGTGTTTCTCGCTCTGTGCGTGTGTGTGTTTCTCGCTTTGTGTGTGTGTGTTTCTGTGTGTGTGTGTTGCTCTGTGCGTGTTTCTCGCTCGGTGCGTGTGTGTTTCTCGCTCTGTGCGTGTGTATGTTTCTCGCTCTGTGCGTGTTTCTCGCTTTGTGTGTGTGTGTTTCTGTGTGTGTGTGTTGCTCTGTGCGTGTTTCTCGCTCTGTGTGTGTGTGTTTCTCGCTCTGTGCGTGTGTATGTTTCTCGCTCTGTGCGTGTGTGTGTTTCTCGCTTTGTGTGTGTGTTTCTCGCTTTGTGTGTGTGTGTGTTTCTGTTTCTCCTTTTGTGTTTGTATGTTTTTCTCTTTGTGTGTGTGTTTTTCTCTCTTTGTGTGTGTGTTTCTCTCTTTGTGTCTGTGTGTTCTTCTGTGTGTGTGTGTGTGTGTGTTTCTTTCTTTGTGTGAGTGTGTTTTTCTCTTTGTGTGTGTGTATTTTTCTCTTTGTGTGTGTTTCTCTCTTTGTGTGTGTGCGTGTTTCTCTCTTTGTGTGTGTGTGTGTGTTTCTCTCTTTGTGTGTGTGTGTGTGTGTGTGTGTGTGTGTGTTCCTCTTTTTGTGTTTGTGTGTTTTTCTCTTTGGGTGTGTGTGTGATTCTCTCTTTGTGTGTGTGTGTGTGTGTTTCTCTCTTTGTGTGTGTGTGTGTTTCTCTCTTTGTGTGTGTGTGTGTGTTCCTCTTTTTGTGTGTGTGTTTCTCCCTTTGTGTATGTGTGTGTGTTTCTAATTTTGTGTGTGTGTGCGTGTTTTTCTCTCTTTGTATGTGCCTGTGATTCTCTCTTTGTGTGTGTGTTTCTCTCTTTGTGTGTGTGTGTGTGTGTTTCTCTCTTTGTGCATGTGTGTTTCTGTTCGTGTGTGTGTGTTTCTGTGTGTGTGTGTGTTTCTCTGTGTGTGTGTTTCTGTGTGTGTGTGTGTTTCTCTGTGTGTGTGTGTTTCTATCTTTGTGTGTGTGTGTGCTGCTCTCTTTGTGTGTATGTGTGATTCTCTCTTTGTGTGTGTGTGTATGTGAGTGTGTCTCTCTCTGTCTCTCATTCTGCTTCTCTCTCTCTGTGTCTCTGTATCTGTGTGTGTGTGTCTCTCTCTGTATCTGTGTGCGTATCTCTCTCTCTGTATCTATGTGTGTGTGTCTCTCTCTCTCTGCGTCTCTGTGTGTGTCTCTCTGTATCTGCGTGTGTCTCTCTCTCTGCATCTCTGTGTGTGTCTCACCGTATCTGTGTGTGTCTCTCTCTGTATCTGTGTGTGTCTCTCTCTATGTATCTGTGTGTCTCTCACTCTTATCTGTATGTCTCCATCTCTCTGCATCTGTGTGTGTCTCTCTCTTTCTCTCTGTCTCTCTCTTTCTCTCTCTCTCTCTCTCTCTCTCTCTCCCTGTCTGTCTGTCTGTCTCTCTCTCTGTCACCCTCTCTCTGTCTCTCTATGTGTGACACTCTCTCTCTGCATCTCTCTCTTTCACTCTCTGTGTCTCACTCTGTCTCTTTCTCTCTCTCTGGGTGGGTATCTCTCTGTCTCTGGGTGTGTGTGCCTCTCTCTCCCTCTCTGTTTATCTGTTTCTCTCTCTGTATCTGCGTCTCTCCATCTGTCTGTCTGTCTGTCCCTCTCTCTCTATCTGTGTCTCTCTGTCTGTATCTGTGTCTCCCCCTTTCACTCTGTATCTGTGTGTGTCTCTCTCTCTCTGTATCTGTCTCACTCTCAGCATCTCTGTCTCTCTCTCTCTGTGTCTGTGTGTCTCTTTCTGTGTGTGTGTCTCTCTCTGTATCTGTGTGTGTCTCTCTCTGTATCTGTGTGTGTCTCTCTCTTTCTCTCTCTCTCTCTCCCTGTCTCTCTCTCTCTGTCTCCCTCTCTCTGTCTCTCTATGTGTGACACTCTCTCTGCATCTCTCTCTTTCACTCTCTGTGTCTCACTCTGTCTCTTTCTCTCTCTCTGGGTGGGTATCTCTCTGTCTCTGGGTGTGTGTGCCTCTCTCTCTCTCTCTGTTTATCTGTTTCTCTCTCTGTATCTGCGTCTCTCTATCTGTGTCTCTCTCTCTCTATCTGTGTCTCTCTGTCTGTAACTGTGTCTCTCTGTATCTGTCTCACTCAGCATCTCTGTCTGACTCTCTCTGTGTCTGTGTGTGTCTCTTTCTGTGTGTATCTCTCTCTCCCTGTATCTGTGTGCGTGTCTCTCTCTGTATCTGTGTGTGTCTCTCTCCCTCTGTATCTGTGTGTGTGTCTCACTCTGTATCTGTGTGTGTCCCTCTCCGTCTCTGTCTGTCTGTCTTTCTCTGTATCTGTATTGTCTCTCTCTCTCTCTGTATCTGTCTGTCTGTCTCTCTGTCAGTGTCTGTGTCTCTCTCACACTCTGTGTCTCTCTCACACTCTGTTGTGTGTCTCTCTCTGTCTCTGTGTGTGTGTCTCTCTCTCTTTGTCACTCTGTCTCTCTGTATCTGTGTGTTTCTTTATATATGTGTCCCTCACTGTATTTTTCTCTGTATCTGTTTGTCTCTGTCTCTGTATCGCTGTGTCTCTGTATCGGTGTGTCCCTCTCTGTATTTCTCTCTGTGTCTCTCTGTTTCCACGTCTGTGTGTCTGTCACTGTATTTCTCCCTGTGCTTCTCTCTTTCTGTCTGTATATGTGTGTCACTCTGTATCTGTGTGTCTCTCTCTCTGTATCTTTGTGTCTCTCTGTGTCTCTCTCTCTGTATCTGTGTGTCTCTGTATTCCGAAATAGCCCCTTAAGTGTCCCAAGTTGTGAAGATTGGGGGGATTGGCCAAGCTAAATTGCCCCAGAGATGGAGAGACAGGGACACAGGGGAGCCCGAAACACTACAGAAACAGGAGAAAGGTTTGAAAATGGAGGAATGTTTCTTATCCATCTATAAAAATAACCCACTCTGACAGCAGTTCCATTTCACACTCTCTGCTCAGTCGTGTGTTGGGGTGGGTTTAGTGTGGGATCAGTGTTTGCTTTTCTCAAACCGCAGTGAGATTCCCAACAAGGGCAAGAGGTTTCAGTGTTTAAAAATGTAAAGATTACAAAACCAAAGCAGACAGAGAGTGATGAGACCTCACACCTTCAATGTAGTGATTCCCCCAATCTTTCCTTTTGTATATTGCTTCCTTCCTCTGTCTGAAGCATTGGAGACGTAGACATTACTGAAACAATTCAATCTCTCGGGACAATCACAGCTTCTGGAAACAAATTAACATTTCAATCGCCCAAAAAGCTGAATCTCTATTCAAACATCTCCCTCCCCATATCCTTGTAAATGTAAAGAGAACTCCCATTTCCCCAAAGCAGGAAGATATGAAATGGAATCACCTGAACCTCTCTATCAAAGATAGAAAGTTTCTTTTCTATAAAGTTTATTTATTAGTGTCACAAGTAGGTTCACATTAACACTGGAATAAAGTTACTGTGAAAATCCCCTAGTCCCCACACTCCGGCGCCTGTTCGGGTTACACTGAGGGAGAATTTAGCAGGGTCAATACACCCTAACCAGCACGTCTTTCAGATTGTGGGAGGAAACCGGAGCACCCGGAGGAAACCCACCCAGACACGGGGAGAACATACAGACTCCGCACAGACAGTGACCCAAGCTGGGAATCGAACCCGGGTCCCTGGAGCTGTGTACACAAGAACATAAGAAATAGGAGCAGGAGTAGGCCATCTAGCCCTTTGCGCGCGCACACACACACACAGACACACACACACACACAAAGAGAAAGAAACACACACAAAGGGAGAAACACAGACACACAAAGGGAGAAACGCATGCACACACACACACAGAAAGACAGAAACACACACAGACCAACACACACACACAGAAATACACACAGTCACAAAGAGAGAAACACACACACACGAGAGCAACACACAAAAAGAGAAACACACACAAGGAGAGAAACACTCACACACACAAAGAGAGAAACACACACACACACAAAGAGAGATACACACACACAGAAAGAAACACACGCTCAAAGAAATACATGCACACAAAGAGAGAAAAACACACTCATACAAAGAGAGAAACACAGTAAGAGAGAAATACACACACAAAGAGAACACACACACACAAACAGAGAAGCACACACGCACACAAAGAGAAACACACACACACAAAGAGAGAAGCACACACACTCACAAACAGAGAAGCACACACACTCACAAAGAGAGAAGCACACACACACACAAAGAGAAGCACACATGCACACAAAGAGAAACACACACGCACACAAAGAGAAACACACACGCACACAAAGAGAAACACACACACTCACAAAGAGAGAAGCACACACGCACACAAAGAGAAACACACACACACAAAGAGAGAAGCACACACACTCACAAACAGAGAAGCACACACACTCACAAACAGAGAAGCACACACACTCACAAACAGAGAAGCACACACACTCACAAACAGAGAAGCACACACGCACACAAAGAGAAACACACACACTCACAAAGAGAAGCACACACACTCACAAAGAGAAACACACGCACTCACAAAGAGAAACACACACGCACACAAAGACAGAAACACACACACAAAGAGAAACACACACGCACACAAAGTGAAGCACACACGCACACAAAGAGAAACACACACGCACACAAAGAGAAACACACACACTCAGAAACAGAGAAGCACACAAACTCACAAAGAGAGAAGCACACATGCACACAAAGAGAAGCACACACGCACACAAAGAGAAACACACACACTCAGAAACAGAGAAGCACACACACTCACAAAGAGAGAAGCACACACGCACACAAAGAGAAGCACACACGCACACAAAGAGAAACACACACACACAAAGAGAGAAGCACACACACTCACAAACAGAGAAGCACACACACTCACAAAGAGAGAAGCACACATGCACACAAAGAGAAGCACACACGCACACAAAGAGAAGCACACACGCACACAAAGAGAAACACACACGCACACAAAGAGAAACACACACGCACACAAAGAGAAACACACACCCTCTCTCACACACACTCTCTCTCACACACACTCTCTCTCACACACGCACTCTCTCTCTCTCACACACACTCTCTCTCTCACACACTCTCTCACACATGCACTCTCTTTCTCACGCACACACACTCTCTCACGCACACACACTCTCTCACGCAAACACACTCTCATGCACACACACACACACTCTCTCTCTCTCGCACACACACACAGACACACACTCTCTCACACTCTCTCTCCCTCCCTCTCTGTGTACGTCTCGCTCTCTCTCTCATAGAAGATAGAACAATACAGCACAGTACAGGCCCTTCAGCCCTCAGTGTTGTGCTGAGCTATGTCCAATCCCAAGATCAGGGTCATAAGAAATAGGAGCAGGAGTAGGCCATCTAGCCCTTTCCGCGCGCACACACACACACACACACACACACACACACACACAAAGAGAAAGAAACACACACAAAGGGAGAAACACAGACACACAAAGGGAGAAACGCATGCACACACACACACAAAGACAGAAACACACACAGACCAACACACACACACACAGAAATACACACAGTCACAAAGAGAGAAACACACACACACGAGAGCAACACACAAAAAGAGAAACACACACAAGGAGAGAAACACTCACACACACAAAGAGAGAAACACACACACACACAAAGAGAGAAACACGCGCACACATAAAGAGAGAAACACACACAGAAAGAAACACACGCTCAAAGAAATACATGCACACAAAGAGAGAAAAACACACTCATACAAAGAGAGAAACACAGTAAGAGAGAAATACACACACAAAGAGAACACACACACACAAAGAGAGAAGCACACACGCACACAAAGAGAAACACACACACACAAAGAGAGAAACACACACACTCACAAACAGAGAAGCACACACACTCACAAAGAGAGAAGCACACACGCACACAAAGAGAAACACACACGCACACAAAGAGAAGCACACACACACACACACAAAGAGAAACACACACGCACACAAAGAGAGAAGCACACACGCACACAAAGAGAAACACACACACAAAGAGAGAAGCACACACACTCACAAACAGAGAAGCACACACACTCACAAATAGAGAAGCACACAGACTGACAAACAGAGAAGCACACACACTCACAAACAGAGAAGCACACACACTCACAAACAGAGAAGCACACACGCACACAAAGAGAAACACACACGCACACAAAGAGAAACACACGCACACAAAGAGAAGCACACACACACACAAAGAGAAGCACACACACACACAAAGAGAAGCACACACACACACAAAGAGAAACACACACACACACAAAGAGAAGCACACACACACACAAAGAGAAGCACACACACACACAAAGAGAAACACACACACACACAAAGAGAAGCACACACGCACACAAAGAGAAGCACACACGCACACAAAGAGAAGCACACACGCACACAAAGAGAAACACACACACACACAAAGAGAAACACACACACACACAAAGAGAAGCACACACACACACAAAGAGAAGCACACACACACAC
>NC_137334.1:0-7500 GCF_965287045.1 Carcharhinus amblyrhynchos | reverse complement strand
TGTGTGTTTTTCTCTTTGTGTGTGTGTGTGTTTTTCTCTTTGTGTGTGTGTGTGTTTCTCTCTTTGTGTGTGTGTGTGTTTCTCTCTTTGTGTGTGTGTGTGCTTCTCTCTTTGTGTGTGTGTGTGTGTTCCTCTTTTTGTGTTTGTGTGTTTTTCTCTTTGTGTGTGTGTGTGATTCTCTCTTCATGTATGTGTGTGTGTTTCTCTCTTTGTGTGTGTGTTTTTATGTGCTTGTGTATTTCTCTCTTTGTGTATCTCTGTTTCCCTCTTTGTGTGTATGTGCTCCTCTGTGTGTTTGTGTGTGTGTGTTTTTCGCTTTGTGTGTGTGTTTCTCTCTTTGTGTGTGTGTTTTTTTTTCTCTTTGTGTGTCAGTGTTTCTGCGGGTGTGTGAGTGTGTTCCTCTTTGTGTGTGTGTTTTTCTCTCTTTGTGTGTATGAGTTTCTGTGTGGGTCTATGGGTGTGTTTCTCATCTGTGTGTGTGTGTGCGTTTGTTTCTCTGTGTGTGTATGTTCCTCTGTGTGTGCGTGTGTTTCTCATTGTGTGTGTGCGTTTCCCACGTTGTGTGTGTGTCTTTCTATCTCTGTGTGTGTGTGTGTTTCTCTCTTTGTGCATGTGTGTTTCTGTTTGTGTGTGTGTGTTTCTCTGTGTGTGTGTTTTTCTCTCTTTCTGTGTGTTTGTGTTTTTTTTCTCTTTATGTGTGTGTTTCTTTGTGTTTCTGTGTATGTGTGTCTGTGTGTGTGTGTGTGTGTGTTTCTCTCTTTTTGTGTGTTTGTGTTTTTTTCTCTTTGTGTGTGTGTGTTTCTATCTTTGTGCATCTGTGTTTATCTGTGTGTGTGTTTCTCTCTTTGTTTGTGTGTGTGTGTGTTTCTGTGTGTGAGTGTTTCTGTGTGTGTGTGTGTTTTTCTCTCTTTGTGTGTATGAGTTTCTGTGTGGGTCTGTGGGTGTGTTTCTCATCTGTGTGTGTGTGCATTTGTTTCTCTGTGTGTGCATGTTTCTCTGTGTGTGCGTGTGTTTCTCACTGTGTGTGTGCGTTTCCCACTTTGTGTGTGTGTGTGTTTCTCTCTTTGTGCATCTGTGTTTCTCTGTGTGTGTGTTTCTGTGTGTGTGTGTTTCTGTGTGTGTGTGTTTTTTTGTTTGTGTGTGTGTGTTTCTGTGTGTGTGTGTTTTTTTGGTTGTGTGTGTTTGTGTTTTTTTGTTTGTGTGTGTCTACGTGTGTGTGTGTGTTTCTCTGTGTGTGTGTGTGTTTCTCTGTGTGTGTGTTTCTGTGTGTGCGTGTGTGTGTGTTTCTGTGTGTGTGTGTGTGTTTCTATCTTTGTGTGTGTGTGTGCTGCTCTCTTTGTGTGTATGTGTGATTCTCTCCTTGTGTGTGTGTCTGTGTGTGTATGTGAGTGTGTCTCTCTCTGTCTCTCATTCTGCTTCTCTCTCTCTGTGTCTCTGTATCTGTGTGTGTGTGTCTCTCTCTGTATCTGTGTGCGTGTCTCTCTCTCTGTATCTATGTGTGTGTGTCTCTCTCTCTCTGCGTCTCTGTGTATGTCTCTCCGTATCTGTGTGTGTCTCTCTCTCTGTGTCTCTGTGTGTGTCTCACCGTATCTGTGTGTGTCTCTCTCTGTATCTGTGTCTGTCTCTCTCTATGTATCTGTGTGTCTCTCACTCTTATCTGTATGTCTCCATCTCTCTGCATCTGTGTGTGTCTCTCTCTTTCTCTCTGTCTCTCTCTCTCCCTCCCTGTCTGTCTGTCTGTCTGTCTCTCTCTCTGTCACCCTCTCTCT
The DNA here is from genome assembly GCF_965287045.1 of Carcharhinus amblyrhynchos. Lineage (NCBI taxonomy): Eukaryota > Metazoa > Chordata > Chondrichthyes > Carcharhiniformes > Carcharhinidae > Carcharhinus > Carcharhinus amblyrhynchos. Next base: position 5,731 of record NC_137334.1, on the reverse strand, counting down.
GTCTGTCTATGTGTGACACTCTCTCTCTGCATCTCTCTCTCTCTTTCACTCTCTGTGTCTCACTCTGTCTCTTTCTCTCTCTCTGGGTGGGTATCTCTCTGCCTCTGGGTGTGTGTGCCTCTCTCTCCCTCTCTGTTTATCTGTTTCTCTCTCTGTATCTGCGTCTCTCTATCTGTCTGTCCCTCTCTCTCTATCTGTGTCTCTCTGTATCTGTGTCTCCCCCTTTCACTCTGTATCTGTGTGTGTGTCTCTCTCTCTGTATCTGTCTCACTCTCAGCATCTCTGTCTCTCTCTCTCTGTGTCTGTGTGTCTCTTTCTGTGTGTGTATCTCTCTCTGTATCTGTGTGTGTCTCTCTCTTTCTCTCTCTCTCTCTCTCTCTCCCTGTCTCTCTCTCTCTCTCTCTGTCTCCCTCTCTCTGTCTCTCTATGTGTGACACTCTCTCTGCATCTCTCTCTTTCACTCTCTGTGTCTCACTCTGTCTCTTTCTCTCTCTCTGGGTGGGTATCTCTCTGTCTCTGGGTGTGTGTGCCTCTCTCTCTCTCTCTGTTTATCTGTTTCTCTCTCTGTATCTGCGTCTCTCTATCTGTGTCTCTCTCTCTCTATCTGTGTCTCTCTGTCTGTAACTGTGTCTCTCTGTATCTGTCTCACTCAGCATCTCTGTCTGACTCTCTCTGTGTCTGTGTGTGTCTCTTTCTGTGTGTATCTCTCTCTCCCTGTATCTGTGTGCGTGTCTCTCTCTGTACCTGTGTGTGTCTCTCTCCCTCTGTATCTGTGTGTGTGTCTCACTCTGTATCTGTGTGTGTCACTCTCCGTCTCTGTCTGTCTGTCTTTCTCTGTATCTGTATTGTCTCTCTCTCTCTCTATATCTGTCTGTCTGTCTCTCTGTCAGTGTCTGTGTCTCTCTCACACTCTGTTGTGTGTCTCTCTCTGTCTCTGTGTGTGTGTCTCTCTCTCTTTGTCACTCTGTCTCTCTGTATCTGTGTGTTTCTTTATATATGTGTCCCTCACTGTATTTTTCTCTGTATCTGTTTGTCTCTGTCTCTGTATCGCTGTGTCTCTGTATCGGTGTGTCCCTCTCTGTATTTCTCTCTGTGTCTCTCTGTTTCCACGTCTGTGTGTCTGTCACTGTATTTCTCCCTGTGTTTCTCTCTTTCTGTCTGTATATGTGTGTCACTCTGTATCTGTGTGTCTCTCTTTGTATTTCTCTCTGTGTCTGTCTGTTTCCACGTCTGTGTGTCTGTCACTGTATTTCTCCCTGCCTGCGCTTCTCTCTTTCTGTCTGTATACGTGTGTCACTCTGTATCTGTGTGTGTCTCTCTCTGTATCTTTGTGTCTCTCTGTCTCTCTCTGTATCTGTGTGTCTCTGTATTCCGAAATTGCCCCTTAAGTGTCCCAAGTTGTGAAGATTGGGGGGATTGGCCATGCTAAATTGCCCCAGAGATGGAGAGACAGGGACACAGGGGAGCCCGAAACACTACAGAAACAGGAGAAAGGTTTGAAAATGGAGGAATGTTTATTATCCATCTATAAAAATAACCCACTCTGACAGCAGTTCCATTTCACACTCTCTGCTCAGTCGTGTGTTGGGGTGGGTTTAGTGTGGGATCAGTGTTTGCTTTTCCTAAACCGCAGTGAGATTCTCAACAAGGGCAAGAGGTTTCAGTGTTTAAAAATGTAAAGATTACAAAACCAAAGCAGACAGAGAGTGATGAGGCCTCACACCTTCAATGTAGTGATTCCCCCAATCTTTCCTTTTGTATATTGCTTCCTTCCCCTGTCTGAAGTATTGGAGACGTAGACATTACTGAAACAATTCAATCTCTCGGGACAATCGCTGTAAACAGCTTTTGGAAACAAATTAACACTTTAATCACCCAAAAAGCTGAATCTCCATTCAAACATCTCCCTCCCCATATCCTTGTAAATGTAAAGAGAACTCCCATTTCCCCAAAGCAGGAAGATATGACATGGAATCACCTGAACCTCTCTATCAAAGATAGAAAGTTTCTTTTCTATAAAGTTTATTTATTAGTGTCACAAGTAGGTTCACATTAACACTGGAATAAAGTTACTGTGAAAATCCCCTAGTCCCCACGCTCCGGCGCCTGTTCGGGTTACACTGAGGGAGAATTTAGCAGGGTCAATACACCCTAACCAGCACGTCTTTCAGATTGTGGGAGGAAACCGGAGCACCCGGAGGAAACCCACCCAGACACGGGGACAACATACAGACTCCGCACAGACAGTGACCCAAGCTGGGAATCGAACCCGGGTCCCTGGAGCTGTGTACACAAGAACATAAGAAATAGGAGCAGGAGTAGGCCATCTAGCCCTTCGCACACTCACACACACACACACGCACAGAGAAACACACACAAAGGGAGAAACACAGACACACAAAGGGAGAAACGCATGCACACACACACACAAAGACAGAAACACACACAGACCAACACACACACACACAGAAATACACACTGTCACAAAGAGAGAAACACACACACACGAGAGCAACACACAAAAAGAGAAACACACACAAGGAGAGAAACACTCACACACACAAAGAGAGAAACACACACACACACACAAAGAGAGAAACACGCGCACACACAAAGAGAGAAACACACACAGAAAGAAACACACGCTCAAAGAAATACATGCACACAAAGAGAGAAAAACACACTCATACAAAGAGAGAAACACAGTAAGAGAGAAATACACACACAAAGAGAACACACACACACACACACACACACAAAGAGAGAAGCACACACGCACACAAAGAGAAACACACACACACAAGGAGAGAAACACACACACTCACAAACAGAGAAACACACACACTCACAAAGAGAGAAGCACACACGCAAACAAAGAGAGAAGCACAACGCACACAAAGAGAAGCACACACGCACACAAAGAGAAGCACACACGCACACAAATAGAAACACACACGCAAACAAAGAGAAGCACACACACACACACACACACACACAAAGAGAAACACACACGCACACAAAGAGAAGCACACACACACACACACAAAGAGAAGCACACACGCACACAAAGACAGAAACACACACACAAAGAGAAACACACACACTCACAAACAGAGAAGCACACACACTCACAAAGAGAGAAGCACACACACTCACAAAGAGAGAAGCACACACGCACACAAAGAGAAACACACACACACAAAGAGAGAAACACACACACTCACAAACAGAGAAGCACACACACTCACAAAGAGAGAAGCACACACGCACACAAAGAGAGAAGCACACACGCACACAAAGAGAGAAGCACACACACTCGCAAAGAGAGAAGCACACACGCACACAAAGAGAAACACACACACACACACACAAAGAGAGAAGCACACACGCACACAAACAGAAACACACACACACAAAGAGAGAAGCACACACACTCACAAACAGAGAAGCACACACACTCACAAAGAGAGAAGCACACACGCACACAAAGAGAAACACACACACACAAAGAGAGAAACACACACACTCACAAACAGAGAAGCACACACACTCACAAAGAGAGAAGCACACACGCACACAAAGAGAGAAGCACACACGCACACAAACAGAGAAGCACACACACTCACAAAGAGAGAAGCACACACGCACACAAACAGAGAAGCACACACGCACACAAAGAGAAACACACACACACAAAGAGAGAAGCACACACGCACACACACAAAGAGAGAAGCACACACGCACACAAAGAGAAACACACACACAGAAAGAGAGAAGCACACACGCACACAAACAGAGAAGCACACACACTCACAAAGAGAGAAGCCCACACGCACACAAAGAGAAGCACACACGCACACAAAGAGAAGCACACACGCACACAAAGAGAAACACACACACACAAAGAGAGAAGCACACACACTCACAAAGAGAGAAGCACACACGCACACAAAGAGAAACACACACGCACACAAAGAGAGGAGCACACACACTCACAAAGAGAGAAGCACACACGCACACAAAGAGAAACACGCACACACAAAGAGAGAAGCACACACACTCACAAAGAGAGAAGCACACACACTCACAAAGAGAGAAGCACACACGCACACAAAGAGAAACACACACACACAAAGAGAGAAGCACACACACTCACAAAGAGAAACACACACACAGAGAAGCACACACACTCACAAAGAGAGAAGCACACACACTCACAAAGAGAAACACACACACAGAGAAGCACACACACTCACAAAGAGAGAAGCACACACGCACACAAAGAGAAACACACACACACAAAGAGAGAAGCACACACACTCACAAAGAGAGAAGCACACACGCACACAAAGAGAGAAGCACACACACTCACAAACAGAGAAGCACACACACTCACAAAGAGAGAAGCACACACGCACACAAAGAGAAACACACACGCACAAAGAGAGAAGCACACACACTCACAAACAGAGAAGCACACACGCACACAAACAGAGAAGCACACACGCACACAAAGAGAAACACACACACACACAAAGAGAGAAGCACACACACTCACAAACAGAGAAGCACACACACTCACAAAGAGAGAAGCACACACGCACACAAAGAGAAACACACACACACAAAGAGAGAAGCACACACACTCGCAAAGAGAGAAGCACACACGCACACAAAGAGAAACACACACACACAAAGAGAGAAGCACACACGCACACAAACAGAGAAGCACACACACTCACAAAGAGAGAAGCACACACGCACACAAAGAGAAGCACACACACTCACAAAGAGAGAAGCCCACACGCACACAAAGAGAAGCACACACGCACACAAAGAGAAGCACACACGCACACAAAGAGAAACACACACGCACACAAAGAGAGAAGCACACACACTCACAAAGAGAGAAGCACACACGCACACAAAGAGAAACACGCACACACAAAGAGAGAAGCACACACACTCACAAAGAGAGAAGCACACACGCACACAAAGAGAAACACGCACACACAAAGAGAGAAGCACACACACTCACAAAGAGAGAAGCACACACGCACACAAAGAGAAACACACACACACAAAGAGAGAAGCACACACACTCACAAAGAGAAACACACACACAGAGAAGCACACACACTCACAAAGAGAGAAGCACACACACTCACAAAGAGAAACACACACACAGAGAAGCACGCACACTCACAAAGAGAGAAGCACACACGCACAGAAAGAGAAACACACACACACAAAGAGAGAAGCACACACACTCACAAACAGAGAAGCACACACGCACACAAAGAGAAGCACACACACTCGCAAAAAGAGAAGCACACACGCACACAAAGAGAAACACACACACACAAAGAGAGAAGCACACACACTCACAAAGAGAAACACACACACAGAGAAGCACACACACTCACAAAGAGAGAAGCACACACGCACACAAAGAGAAACACACACACACAAAGAGAGAAGCACACACACACACAAAGAGAACACACACACACAAAGAGAGAAGCACACACACTCGCAAAGAGAGAAGCACACACGCACACAAAGAGAAACACACGCACACAAAGAGAGAAGCACACACACTCGCAAAGAGAGAAGGACACACGCACACAAAGAGAAACACACACACACAAAGAGAGAAGCACACACACTCACAAAGAGAGAAGCCCACACGCACACAAAGAGAAGCACACACGCACACAAAGACAAACAC
>NC_137333.1:109239964-109449964 GCF_965287045.1 Carcharhinus amblyrhynchos | reverse complement strand
GAGAAAGGAAAATGTGCCGAAATTGGTAATAAATTCTGACAATTTGGCTAACAAATCTACATTAACAACAATAACCCACAGCTTAACCTTAACTCTAATCCCAAAACCTAATCCCAGTCATAAAACTAACCCTAACCCAAATCCAAACCCAAACCCTCACCTTAATTCTCATCCTTACCCTACCCTCAGTGTAACCCTAACCCTAATCCTCACCCTAACCTTAAAACCTAATCCTGACCATAAACCTAACTCTAGCCCTAAACCTAATCCTAATCCTCACCCTCACCTTAACTCTAACTTAATCCTAAAACCTAATGCACGCCGTATCTCCAACCCTAATGTTTAACGTTAACCCTAACCCTTACGCTTCTGTAACCCTTAACCTAACTAATCCTAAGCCGATTGGCCAATGCTAACCTGGATCCTGACCTTGAAGTATTTTACTAACCTGAACTTGACTCTCGTGCACTAACTCTAACCTTAACCCTAACTGTGGTATTTTAGACGACTCTTGGTAGTCCCAAATGCTAAATTTAATGTTCTTGAGAGCCAGTACCTGAACCTCAGTTGTCCATTGGATTTTTCTCGAATTTGTTTAGACTCTTTTGACCTTAAAGAAGTCACAAATCACTTTTAGTTTTTTTACAGTGATACAAAAGTTTTGTGTGGTAATCCTTCTTCACAATGGTTGGGACTTAGTGATTTGACAAATGTGCATTTTTCCCTGATGAAACCACAGAAATGGTGAAACATTTGGAAGTATCCTGAGGAAAGGTGATGTGCACCACACTGGAACTAATTGAGATCGCAACGTATATCGTGAGCGTAATTTTCATTTAATTTTGTAACATTAGGGTTTGTAACATCTTCAGAAAACAATGAATTTTTTGAAACAAAGAGAGATTTTCTTGGCAAATATCTGCTTCAACAGAAACTTTAACCTTACATTGAGCCTTTAATGAAGCATCATTTCAATTGGTGCCTGGTATGGAAGGACTGGGTTATGAGGAAAGATTGAGCAAATTGGGGCTGTTTTCCCTTGAAAGACGGCGACTGAAGGGGGATCTAATAGAGGTATATAAGATTATGAAGGGTATAGATAGAGTAAACAGAGGTAAGCTATTTCCTATGTTAGGGACGCACAGTACGAGGGGCCACGGGCTTAAGGTGAGGGGGGAGAGGTGTAACACGGATATTAGAGGGAGGTTTTTCACACAGAGGGTAGTGGGGAATGGAATGCTCTGCCAAACAAGGTGGTGGAGGCAGGCACGCTGGAGTTGTTGAAGAGTTACTTAGACAGGCACATGAGTGGGTTGGAGATGGGAGGATACAGGAGATTGTTTTAAATCAGGGTCATTAGCATTGGGACGTCCCTGGTAATGTATAAGGACGAGGAATTATACTAATGTTTTTCTCTTTTAATTCACAGGTTTTAAGTCGGTCCGCCTTGTTGTCCAACGAGAGGCATACACGCGGTGGGTCGTACAAGGGCTGCTCTTGGATGTTCGAGAGTAGCCTAGTCCTTCATGTCATTAGTGTGTGCTTAAACTGGACCAGATGCTGGGCAACACAACAGCTCAGTGACTATCACTGTTTGCTATGCAGACACATGGATTTGGGCCAGTGTCTGTGGGAGTTTGCGCATTCTCCCCGTGCTTGCGTGGGTTTTCCCCGGGTGCTCCGGTTTCCTCCCACACCCCAAAGATGTGCTGTTAGGCTGATTGGAGGTAACAAATTGTCCCTAAATTAGTTTCCCTCAATGTGGAATGCCATAATCATAGAACATAGAACATAGAACATTACAGCGCAGGACAGGCCCTTCGGCCCACGATGTTGCGCCGACCAGTTAAAAAAACAATGACCCACTAATCTAAACCAATCCCTTTTCGTCCATAAACCGATCCACGGATCTCTTAAACGCCCCCAAACTAGGCGCATTTACAACCGCAGCAGGCAGGGCATTCCAATCCCTCACCACCCTCTGGGTAAAGAACCTACCCCTGACATCCGTCCTATAACTACCCCTCCTTAATTTAAAGCCATGCCCCCTCGTGCTAGCTTTCTCCATCCGAGGAAAAAGGCTATCACTATCCACCCTATCTAAACCTCTAATCATCTTATATGTTTCAATAAGATCCCCTCTTAGCCGCCTTCTTTCTAACGAAAACAAATCATAGATAAGGGTCATGAGTGGAGGGGGGACTGGTAATGTTAAGATGGCGGCGCGGGCTCGTTGGGCCGAAGGGCCTGTTTCCCGGGCTGTTTTTGTTCTTTGTTTTTTGTTGTTGTTGAAGTTGTACAAAACATTGGTAAGGCCACACTTGGAATACTGTGTGCAATTCTGGTCACCCTATTATAGAAAGGATATTATTAAATTAAAAAGAGTGTAGAAAAGATTTACTAGGATGCTACCAGGACTTGATGGTTTGCATTATAAGGACAGGCTGGAAAGACTGGCAGTTTTTCCTCTGGAGCGTAAGAGGCTGAGGGATGGCCTTATAGAGGTCTATAAACTAATGAGGGGCACTAATGCAGAGTCAATAACTTTTCCCAAAGTTAAGGAGTCTAAAACTAGAGGGCATGGGTTTAAGGTGAGAGGGGAAAGATACAAAAGTGTCCAGAGGGGCAATTTTTTCACACAGAGGGTGGTGAGTGTCTGAAACAAGCTACCAGAGGTAGTAGTAGAGGCAGGTACAATTTTATCTTTTAAAAAGCATTGAGACAGTTACATGGATAAAATGGGTATAGAAGGATATGGGCTAAATGCAGGCAATTGGGATTAGCTCAGGGGTTTAAAAAAAAGGGCAGCATGAGCAAGTTGGGCTGAAGGGCCTGTTTCCATGCTGTAAACCTCTGTGACTCTAAGCAAGTAAATTACATCCAACCACTATATCCTGTCCCAAAACGAATTCCCCAATTCACCTGCTTGCCTCGTTATATCCCTGAAAAACATCTTTTAAAAACCTGTCAACACCCAGCATCACCAGCAGATGGTAATGCAACACTAGGAGAAAGCAAAACCTGAAAACTAGATGATGAAAACTTCTGATGAACCCAGATCACTGAACATGACCAAAATCAACCTTTCCTGCTAAGAGCTCCAAAGGACTTATGTGTTATTTATTATAGATAAAGCTGGAGTGAGAAATTAACTGGCCTTGTCACAGTATAACACCTGAAACATTGCAGAATGTGAGAAAAGCATTGATCAGCTGCCGAGCAAAGAATCAAAGACTCAAACACATAAACACATAGAAACCCCAAACATGACAAAACAGCCTGAACAAAGCAAATGATCAACTGTGAACAATATCCTTATAGGATGTCGGGGGAGTGGGGGGAGGGGGTGAGGAGGTGGGGGGTGAGGGGGTGGAGGGCTGCTGGTGGTTTCTCATGTTGTTAGGGAGGCTTTGAATTAGCTTGGCAGGACATGAGAACAAAAGAATACATTCAGAAAAGAAAGGAGGAAAGTTGGAAATGGAAGACAGAAAATTAGTCAGCGTTTGGACTGCAGAGGAAACAAAAGTCTGAATTTCAGACACCCCCATTGACAGGTTGTAAGGAGTGGAGAGAATATGAAAGGAACGTGCTTTCCGCCTCACACGGATTTCACACCAGGCCAAACAAGGCCTCAGATGGGTCATTTGTCCTTGCCCAATTCAGACCTTTATTGGTCAATTATGGGCCATCTAACAGCTGTTTATCATTCAGAATCAGGGGTCACAGAGGTGGGGTATGTAAGTGCAGTAGACTCCACCAGAAGCCCCCTTCCAACATTAGCTAATTCCCCTCTCCTTAAGGTACGTGACTGCTGGACCTCCCTTCCCCCCCACCCCGCCAACTTTTTCTACACTGAGACCCCAAAAACTGAAGCAGGATGATAAAATCTGATTCAAGAAGAGTGTAGGAGGGCATGGCAGGGGCATCACCTGACATTCTTAAAAGTATGGCATCAACCTGATGAAGTTACAAAATTTGACTACTTGTGTGCCAGACAATATAAGGAGCAAGAGCTAAGCTCTGCAGTCCTGCCACATCCAGCCATAATGGCGGTGGACAATTAAACAACTCACTAGAAGAGGACATCCAACAACGTCCCCATCTTCAATGATGGAGCAGCCCAGCACATCAGTATAAAAGATATTCACAGCAATCTTCAGCCAGAAGTGCCAAGTGGATCTCAACCTCCTCCAGTATCCCCATCATCTCAGACTCCAGTCTCCAGCCAATTCGATTCGCTCCACCTGATACCAAGTGACGGTTGGAGTCACTGGATTCTGCAAAGGCAATGGGCCCTGATAACGTTCCATCAATAGTACAAAGAACAATGAAAATTCCAGCACAGGAACAGGCCCTTAGGCCCTCCAAGCCTGCACCGACCCTGCTGTCTGTCTGAACTAAAATCCCCTACCCTTCCGGGCACCGTATCTTTCTATTCCCATCCTATTCTTGCATGCATGCAGATGCCCCTTAAAAGTCACTATCGTATCTGCTTCCACTACCTTCCCTGGCAGAAAAATTCCAACCTGGCCAATTATCGCCCAATCAGTCTACTTTTGATCATCAGCAAAATGTTGGAAGAGAGCGCTATCAGGTGGCACTGAATTGCAATAACCTGCTCAGTGACACTCAGTTTGTGTTCGGCCAGGGACCTCTCTACAGCCTTGGTCTAAACATGGACAAAAGAGCTGAACTCCAGAGGTGAGGTGAGAGTGACCGCCCTTAACTTCAAACAGCATTTGATTGAATGTGGCATAGAAACTAGAAGCAGGAGCAGGCCATCCAGCCCTTTGAGCCTGCTCCACCATTCATTTTGATCATGGCTGATCATCGAATTCAATATCCTGATACGATTTGACTTGATTTGATTTATTATTGTCACACGTATCAGTATACAGTGCAAATTATTGTTTCTCGCGTGCTAGTGTGCATAGAGAAGGAGAGAATGAAGAATGTAGTGTTACAGTCATAGCTAAGATGTAGAGAAAGATCAACTTAATGCAAGATAGGTCCATTCAAAAGTCTAACGGCAGCAGGGAAGAAGCTGTTCTTGTGTCGGCTGGTACATAACCTCAGACTTTTGTATCTTTATCCCAACAGAAAAAGGTGGAAGAGAGAATGTCTGGGGTGAGTGGGGTCCTTAATTATGCCAGCTGCTTTGCCGAGGCAGCAGAAAATGTAAACAGAGTCACAGAATGGGAGGCTGGTTTGCATGATGAATTGGGCTACGTTCATGACCTTTTGTAGTTCCTTGCAGTCTTGGGCAGAGCAGGAGCCCAGACCAAGCTGTGATACGATCAGAAAGAATGCTTTCTATGATGCATCTGTAAAAGTTGGTGAGAGTCATAGCTGACATGCCAAATTTCTTTAGTCTTCTGAGAAAGTTGGTGGGCTTTGATCCTCCCTACTCCCTGTATATCTCTTGATCCCTTTAACCCCAAGAACCATATCTAATTTCTTCTTGAAATCAGGCAACATTTTGGAGGCTTTGGAGAGGGTGCAGAGGAGGTTTACCAGGATGTTGCCTGGTATGGAGGGGAGGTCCTATGAGGAGAGGCTGAGGGATTTGGGGTTGTTTTCGCTGGAAAGAAGGCGGCTAAGAGGGGATCTTATTGAAACATATAAGATGATTAGAGTTTAGATAGGGTGGATAGTGATAGCCTTTTTCCTCTGATGGAGAAATCTAGCACGAGGGGGCATGGCTTTAAATTAAGGGGTGGTAGTTATAGGACGGATGTCAGGGGTAGGTTCTTTACCCAGAGGGTGGTGAGGGATTGGAATGCCCTGCCTGCTGCAGTTGTAAATGCGCCTAGTTTGGGGGCGTTTAAGAGATCCGTGGATAGGTTTATGGACGAGAAGGGATTGGTTTAGGTTAGTGGGTCATTGTTTTGTAACTGGTCGGCGCAACATCGTGGGCCGAAGGGCCTGTTCTGCGCTGTAATGTTCTATGTTCTATGTTCAACTACATTCTGTGGTAGCGGGTGAAGAAATTGCTCCTCACCTCAGCTCTACAAGGTTTACCCCCTATTCTCAAACAATGACTCCCAGTTCTGCACTCTCCCACCATTGGGAACATTCTAACCTTGTTAGATTTTTATAAGTGCCAATGGGATCCCTTCTCAATCTTCTAAACTCCAAGGAATATAATCCTAACTGACTTAGTTCCTCCTCATCTGACAGATCTGCATCCCAGGAATCAGCCTGGTAAATCTTCGCTGTACTCCCTCTATAGCAAGGACATCTTTCCTCAGATAAGGACAACAAAACTGCACACAATAATCCATGTGTGGCCTCACCAACGCCCTATACAATTGCAGCAAAACATCCCTATACTCAAATTCTCTCGTTATGAAGACCAATGTACTATTTTCTTTCTTTACTGCCAGCTGTACCTGTGCACTTACTTTCAGCGACTGATGCACGAGGAACATAGAACATAGAACATAGAACACTACAGCACAAACAGGCCCTTCGGCCCACGAGTTGCGCCGATCACATCAACACCTACCAATCTATAGACCTATCTATAACCCCCAATCCCATAAAACCCCATATACTCATCCAGAAGTCTTTTAAAAGACCCCAGCGAGTTCGCCTCCACCACCACTGACGGCAGCCGATTCCATTCACTCACCACCCTCTGAGTGAAAATCTTACCCCTAACTCCAAGGACTCCAAGGTCTCGTTGAGTATCCATCTCTCTCAATTTACACCCATTCCAATAATAATCTGTCTTCCTATTATTACTACCAAAGTGGATAACTTCACATTTATCTAGATTATACTGCATCAGTCATGCAGATGTCCCCACACATACTGTGTGTGGAATTCACTACCACAGAAATTAGTTGAGGACATACCGTTGACTGATTTCAAGAAGAAATTAAATATAGCTCTTGGGGCTAAAGGAATCAAGGGATATGGGAGGAAGGGGAGATCAGGACATTGAATTCAATGATCAGCTATGGTCAAAATGAATGGTGGAGCAGGTTCGAAGGGCTAGATAGCCTACTCCTGCTCCTATTTCTTATGTTCTATTTCTGATTCTAGTTTCTTTGTTTCTATGTATTATTTGCAAATTTGCAAATACAACATGATTTGCCAACTCTTGTACTCAATGCTTGGCCAATGAAGGCAAGCATGCCTTATTAATCACCTTGGCCACGTGTGTTGCCACTTTTAGGGAACTGTGGATCTGCGCGCTCAGATCCCTCTGTATGTTAATGTTCTGAAGGGTTCTGCCATTTACAGTATAACTCATACCTAAATTTGATCCTCCAAAATGCATCACCTCACATTGTCTGAATTAAACTCCATCTGCCATTTCTGTGCCCAAGTCTCCAATCTATCGATATCCTGTTGTATCCTCTGACAATCCTCTGCACTATTGGCAAGTCCACCAATCTTCATGTCATCTGTAAAATTACTAATTAAACCCCCACATTTTCTTCCTGATTATTTACATATACTACAAACAACAGAGGCCCCCAGCACTGATCTTTGCAGAATGTCACTAGCTACAGATCTCTATTCTGAAAAACATCTTTTCATCCCTACTTTCTGTCTTTTATCACCAGCTACGTCAAGGGCATCCTGTAACCCATTGTACAAAGAACCCCCAGCTTTTGTCGCGACACTACGGACTTCCTACAGAAACTCAGCACACATGCAGCAGTTGAACCAGGAGCACTGCTCGTCACAATGGATATCTCGGCGCTCTACACCAACATCCCCCATGACAATGGCATTGCTGCAACTGCCTTAGTACTTAACACCAACAACTGCCAATTTCCAGGTGCAATTATACAACTCATCTCCTTCATCCTGGACCACAACGTCTTCACCTTAACAACCAGTTCTTCATCCAGATACACAGAACAGCAATGGAATCAAATTCGCACCTCAATATGCCAACATTTTCATACACAGGTTCAAACAAGACGTCTTCACCATACAGGACCTTCAACTGACGCTATACCGTAGCTATATCGATGACATTTTCTTCCTTTGGACTCATGGTGAACAATCACTGAAACAACTATATGATGATATCAGCAAGTTCCATCCCACCATCAGACTCACCATGGACTATTCTCCGGAATCCGTTACATTCTTAGACACACGCATCTCCATCAAGGATGGTCACCTCATTACTTCACTGTATTGCAAGCCTACAGGTAACTTCACGATGCTCCACTTCTCCAGCTTCCACCCTGAACACATTAAAGAAGCCATCCCCTATGAACAAACCCTCCGTATACACTGGATCTGCTCAGATGAGGAGGATCGCAACAGCCATCTCCAGAGGCTGAAAGATGCCCTCATAAGAACAGGATATGGCGCTCGACTCATTGGTCAACAGTTATGACGAAATTCAATCCCTCTACCAATAAAAGCTAACACACTGTACGCCTTCTTAACAACCCTATCAACCTGGGTGCCAACTTTCAGGGAGCTATGCACATGTACACCGAGATCACAATGTTAGGAGTGTAGCATAGACCTCCCAACAACCTGCAGGATATAGAGGAGCAGGTGTGTAGCCAGATAATGAAAAAGTGTGAAAAAGCAGGATAGCTGTAGTGGGTGACTCTAACTTCCCCCATATTGACTGGGAATCCCTTACAAGATGATCAGAGGGTTAGATAGGGTGGACAGTGAGAGCCTTTTTCCTCGGATGGTGACGGTTAACACGAGGGGACATAGCTTTAAATGAAGGGGTGGTAATTATAGGACAGATGTCAGAGGTAGGTTCTTTACTCAGAGGGTGGTAAGGACGTGGAATGCCCTGCCTGCAGCAGTTGTGGACTCGCCAACTTTAAGGGCGTTCAAATGGTCAGTGGATAGGCATATGGATAACATTGGAATAGTTTAGGTTAGAGGGTCATTAGATTGGTTCCACTGATCGGCGCAACATTGAGGGCCGAAGGGCCCGTACTGCGCTGTAATGTTCTATGTTCTATGTTTCCTCCTTCAACACAGTTGTGATCTGCCGCCTAATCAGCAGTGTACCCAACGAGTCCAAAAGACGTGCTGGTTAGGGTGCATTGGCCGTGCTAAATTCTCCCTCAGTGTACCTGAGCAGGCGCCGGCATGCGGCAATTAGGGATTTTCACAGTAACTTCATTGCAGTGTTAATGTTAGTCTGTTTGTGACTCTAATAAATACAAAATTTTAAAACTAATCAGCAATGCAACTGCCCCAATATCCCGGAATGTTAAAAGTTGCCAACCCTGTCCCTCCTTTAACCATATCTGTTATTGCAACAAAATTCTTTCTGATAGGCATGTCTAGCCTCCACCCTCCCCGACAAGTGTGGGAACACTAAGCCTAAACTGGTATGCAGATGTCAACCGATTATTAATTCAGCAGGTGTGACCCCAGTGGTGGCATGAGGTTTCGTGTTGTAGGACAATGGTTAATGAGTCTACTTCTTAACGGCTTGCTCCACTAGCCCATTTGAGGCAGGACAAATGCCATTATATTTGACAAAAGTCTGAAATTTGTCAGCTGTGAATGCTGTTCTGTCGTCTGATAAGAACATAAGAAATAGGAGCAGGAGTAGGCCATCTAGCCCTTCGAGCCTGCCCCGCCATTCAATAAGATCATGGCTGATCTGTCGTGGCTCAGTTCCACATTCCCGCCCTCTCCCCATAACCCTTAATCCCCTCTCTTATCAAAAACCCATCAACCCGCGTCTTAAATATATTTAGCGAGGCAGCCTCCACCACTTCAACGGGCAGAGAATTCCAGAGATTCACCATCCTTTGAGTGAAGAAGTTCCTCCTCAACTCCGTTCTAAACCCTTTATCTTGAGGCTGTGCCCCCTAGTCCTATTATCCTTTCTGAGCGGGAAGAGTCTCTCCACCTCTATCCTATCCATCCCATTCATCATCTTATACGTCTCAATGAGATCTCCCCTCATTCTTCTCAACTCTAACGAGTACAAGCCTAGTTTATTCAGCCTCTCCTCATAGCTCAACCCCCTCAACTCCGGCATCAGCCTAGTAAACCTCCTCTGCACTCCCTCCAAGGCCAAAATATCCTTGCGTAAGTACGGCGACCAAAACTGCACACAGTACTCCAGCTGTGGCCTCACCAATGCCCTATACAGCCGCAGCAAGACCTCCCTACTTTTATATTCAATCCCCCTCGCTATGAAGGCCAGCATCCCATTCGCCTTCCTGACCACCTGCTGCACCTGCAAGCTGGGTTTTTGCGACACATGCACAAGGACCCCGAGGTCCCTCTGCACCGTCGCCTGCTGCAGTTTTTCGCCACATAAGTAATAGTCCTTCCTACCATTATTCCTACCAAAGTGGACCACCTCGCACTTGCCAACATTAAATTCCATTTGCCATTTCCTGGCCCATTCGCCCAGCCTATCTAGATCCTTCTGTAGACTCTCCACACCCTCCGCACAATTTGTCTGATAACAAAGTACGGACCACAAAGATCTGCCTCAGTTTTCCAACACAGTACGAAGTCTCGCAACACCAGGTTAAAATCCAACAAGTTTATTTGATAGTAAACCCACTAGCTTTCAGGGTTTGCCCCTTTGTCAGACATGGTGGTGAAATGTGAACCATAGAAATATTGCTGAGATTTTTACACTACATAGATAGCTGCTAAACTTTAATAGAACATAGAATATAGAACATACAACAGTGCAGCACAGTAAAGGACCTTCGGCCCACGATATTGTGCCAAGCTATGTCCAAACCCAAGATCAAGCTATCCCACTCCCTATCATTCTGGTGTGCTCCATGTGCCTATCTAATAACTGCTCAAAAGTTCCTAAAGTGTCCGACTCCACTATCACAGCAGTCAGTGTATTCCACACCCAAACCACTCTCTGAGTAAAGAATCTACCTCGGACGTCCCTCCAAAATCCCCCATCATGAACCTTATAGTTATGCCCGATCACAACAGCTACATCAACCCGAGGAAATAGCCTCTGAATGTCCACTCTATCAATCCTCCTCATCATCTTATAAACCTCTATTAAGTCGCCTCTCATCCTCCTCCACTCGAAAGAGAAAAGCCCCAGCTCCCTCAACCTTTCCTCATAAGACCTACCCTCCAAACCAGGCAGCATCTTGGTAAATCTCCTCTGCACTCTCTCCAGTGCTTCCACATCCTTCTTATAGTGAGGTGACCAGAACCACACCCAATATTCCAAATGTGGTCTCACCAACGTCCGGTATAGTTGTAGCATAACCCCATGACTGTTAAACTCAAACCTCCTGTTAATAAACGCTAACACACTATAAGCCTTCTTTACGGCTATACCCACTCGAGTGGCAACCTTCAGAGATTTGTGGATATGGACCCCGAGATCTCTTTATTCCTCCACATTCCTCAGAACCCTGCCGTTGACCCTGTAAACCCATGCTACTGTGCAGAGGGACCTGGGGGTCCTTGTGCATGAGTCGCAAAAACCCAGCCTGCAGGTGCAGCAGGTGATCAGGAAGGTGAATGGGATGCTGGCCTTTATAGCGAGGGGGATAGAATATAAAAGCAGGGAGGTCTTGCTGCAACTGTACAGGATACTGGTGAGGCCACAGCTGGAGTACTGTGTGCAGTTTTGGTCGCCGCACTTGCGCAAGGATATTTTGGCCTTGGGAGGAGTGCAGAGGAGGTTCACTAGGCTGATACCAGAGATGAGGGGGTTCGACTATGAAGAGAGGCTGAATAGACTGGGCTTGTACTCATTGGAGTTTAGAAGGATGAGGGGGGATCTTATAGAGGCGTGTAAGATAATGAAATGAATGGATAGGGTAGAGGTAGAGAGATTCTTCCCGCTCAGAAAGGACAGCAGGACTAGGGGGCACAGCCTCAAGATAAGGGAGGGGGGCAGTTTAGAACGGAGTTGAGGAGGAACTTCTTCACTCAAAGGGTGGTGAATCTCTGGAATTCTCTGCCCGTTGAAGTGGTGGAGGCTACCTCGCTAAATATATTTAAGACGTGGGTAGATAGGTTTTTGGTAGGCAAGGGAATTAAGGGTTATGGGGAGAAAGCAGGAAAGTGGAACTGAGCCACTTCAGATCAGCCATGATCTTATTGAATGGCGGGGCAGGCTCGAAGGGCTAGATGGCCTACTCCTGCTCCTATTTCTTATGTTCTTATGTAAACTGCATTCACGTTTGTCCTAGCAAAATGAATCACCTCACACTTATCAGGGTTAAACTCCATCTGCCATTTTTCGGCCCAGTTCTGCATCCTATCAATGTCTCTTTGCAGCCTACAAGAGCCCTCCACCACATCCACTATTCTACCAATCTTGATGTCGTCAGCAAATTTACTGACCCACCCTTCAGCCCCCTCTTCCAAGTCATTGATAAAAATCACAAATAGCAGAGGACCCAGCACTGATCCCTGTGGTACACTGCTGGTAACTGGCCTCCAGTCTGAAAATTTTCCATCCACCACCCTCTGTCTTCTATGAGGCAGCCAGTTACTTATCCAAGCGGCCAAATTTCCTTCTATCCCACACCTCCTTACTTTCTTCATGAGCCTACCATGGGGAACTTTATCAAACGCCTTACTAAAATTGCATGCAATGTGCTGCATTGTAATTACTATATTTTGACTTAATTCTAGTTCGAGAGGGTTTTTTGATTATTTTGGCGCTCCGTAGCGGGAGATAGGCGCGGGGGCTGCTGGGAAGGGAGCGCGGGAGTATAAAAAGAAGGCCAAGGTAGATAGCGGGCAGCGGAGTGAGGCGGGAAGCAGAGTGAGAGGTAAAAGGGCTTAAGCTCACTGGGCTTGGGCGAGAGTAGGCTTGGTAACAGGAATTAATAGGACAACTTAATAGGGGGCAAACATAATGGCAGGGTCTAGGGTTACACGTGTTCACTGTGTTCGTTGTCATATGTGGACATTTCTGGAGACAGCACATCTCCCGAAAGCCCACATATGCGGGAAATGTCTAGAGGTGCAGAGATTAAGGGCCCGGGTGAGGCAGCTGGAACTGAGGCTGGAGGATATGTTTTTAGTTAGGGAAAATGAGGAAATAATGGATAGGGACAGTAACACTGAGCAGATACCAGGACCTGGGAGGAGAGACGGATGGGTCACAGTTAGGAAGAGCAAAAAGAAAAGGAGTCGTGGCACTAGGACCGCCCCAGAGGAATTACCCCGGAATATCAAGGGTGGGGTGACAGCTGGGGTAGAGAAGGCAAGGGAGGGAGATCAGAATACCTCGGAGGAAGGGAAGAGTGCAGGGTGTGAGATAGTGGTGGGGGATGGGAGAGTCAAAGGGATTGACAGGCGGTTCTGTGGGCAAAAGCGGGAATCCAGGATGGTAGTCTGCCTCCCTGGGGCAGGGGTACAGGATGTTTCAGAAAGGGTAGAGGGAATTTTGAAGGGTGGAGGGACCAAGTCTGATGTGATAGTGCACATAGGAGAGAAGGATGTAGGAACAAAGTGCAGGGGGGACATACGTAGGCAGTTCAGGGAGTTGGGGGCTAGGCTGAAATGTAGGGCCTCCAGGGTGGCGTTCTCTGGGCTGCTGCCGGTGCCTGGGGCTAGCAGGGCTAGAAATAATGAGATACTCCAACTCAATGCGTGGTTGAAGGATTGGTGTAGGGCAGAGGGTTTTAGATTCGTAGACCATTGGGAAGTCTTTATGAAAGAGGGGCAAATATATAAGAGGGATGGGGTACAGTTAACTGGGAAGGGTGTGAATATCTTAGCTGGAAGGTTAGCTGGAGTGTTTCGGCAGTGTTTAAACTAATATGGAGGGGGGGTGGGGATGTGGACGGAACTGGGATTGGGGATAGGGTAAGCCCGGAGGGTAGGAAGAAGGATCGGATTGTTTCTGAGGGTCTTCGGTGCATGTGTTTCAATGCTAGGAGTGTGACTGGCAAAACAGATGAACTGAAGGCAATAATGTTCGAAAGGAAGTTGGAAGTGGTGGCGGTGACAGAGACTTGGTTAAAGGAAGGGCAGGACTGGCAGTTGAATGTTCCCGGGTATAAGTGCTTCAGGCGTGATAGGGGAGGGTCGCAGAGAGGTGGGGGAGTGGCGTTGTTAGTTAAGGATTGCATCATAGCAGTGCAGAGGGAGGGAGGAATAGAAGATATAGGAATCGAGTCGCTATGGGTGGAGTTGAGGAATAGGAAGGGAGATGTTACTATGTTGGGTGTGTACTACAGACCGCCCAACAGCCCGAGGGCTGTGGAAGAAGGGATAAGCAGGGACATTCTAGATAAGTGCAGGAAGAATAGGGTGGTGGTAGTGGGAGATTTTAATCTCCCCGGGGTAGACTGGAAGGTGCCAAGATCAGAGGGTGCTGACGGGGAGGAATTTGTACAGTGTGTAATGGAAGGATCCCTGGAGCAGTATGTGGATAGCCCGACCAGGGAGGGGGCTATACTGGACTTGGTTCTGGGGAATGAGCCTGGGCAGGTGGTTGACGTTGAAGTAGGAGAGCAGGTGGCTAACAGTGACCACAACTCTGTCTGGTTTAAGATATTAATGGATAAAGATGAAGCCTGTCCTAAGGGGAGGGTGTTAAACTGGGGGAGGGCTAGATACAACCGGATTAGGCAGGATCTTAAAGATACGGACTGGGGTAAGCTGCTTGATGGCAGGTCGACGCTGGGTATGTGGGAGTCTCTCAAGGGAAAACTAAAATCTTTGCAGGAAAGGCACGTGCCGGTCAAGAGGAAGGATGGGAAGGGTAGGATTAGAGAGCCGTGGGTAACTAGGGATATTGAGGACCTGGTCAGGAGGAAGAGGGAGGCGTACATTAGATCTAGGCATTTGAGGACAGAGATAGCGTTAGAAGAATACAGAGAATGTAGGAGAGAACTTAAAAGGGGCATCAGAAAGGCAAAAAGGGGCCATGAAATGGCTTTGGCGGGTAGGATTAAAGAAAATCCTAAGGCATTTTACTCCTATGTTAGAAATAAAAGGATGGTTAGAGGGAAGATTGGTCCTCTCAGGGACAGAGGAGGGGAACTATGCTTGGAGCCTGGGGGAATGGGGGAGATCCTGAATGAATACTTTGCGTCGGTATTCACGCAGGAGAGGGGCCTGATGTCTGGTGCTGTGCTTGAGGAGTTTGAGGATCCGTTGAGGGATATAGTCATCACGAGGGAAGAGGTGTTGGGACTTTTAGACAGTATAAAGACGGATAAATCTCCAGGGCCTGATGGCATCTATCCCAGGCTGTTAAGGGAGGTGAGGGATGAAATTGCTGGGCCTCTGACGCAAATCTTTGCCTCTTCTTTGGACACAGGTGAGGTCCCAGAGGATTGGCGCATTGCAAATGTAGTACCGTTGTTTAAGAAGGGTCAAAGGGATAACCCAAGGAATTATAGGCCGGTGAGCTTGACTTCAGTTATAGGCAAGCTAATGGAGAGGATCCTCAAGGATAGGATGTATGAACATCTGGAGCGCTGCAATCTGATCAGGGATACGCAGCATGGCTTCGTTACAGGGAGGTCGTGCCTTACGAATCTAGTGGAATTTTTTGAAGAGGTGACAAAAACGGTTGACGAAGGACAAGCCGTTGATGTCGTCTATATGGATTTCAGTAAGGCGTTTGACAAGGTCCCTCATGGTAGGCTGATAGAAAAGGTGAAGGCTCATGGGATACAAGGCCAGGTATGTAGATGGGTGGAGAACTGGCTTGGGAGGAGGAGACAGCGAGTAGTAGTGGAAGGCTCCTTTTCCAATTGGAGGCCTGTCACCAGTGGTGTGCCGCAGGGCTCGGTACTTGGACCTCTTCTATTTGTGGTATATATTAATGACTTGGAAGAGGGGGTAGGTGGTGTGATCAGCAAATTTGCTGATGACACCAAGATGGTTGGATTGGCGGGTACTGAGGAGCAGTGCCTGGCAATGCAACAGGACATAGACAGGCTGGTAGATTGGGCAGATAGATGGCAAATGGAATTTAATCCGGAGAAATGCGAGGTGATGCACTTTGGCCGGAATAATGTGGAGGGGAGTTATACGATAAAAGGTAGAACTATCCGGAGTATAGATACGCAGAGAGACCTGGGGGTGCAAGTGCATAAGTCCCTGAAGGTGTCGGTACAGGTGCAGAATGTGATGAGGAAAGCGTATGGTATGTTAGCCTTCATAGGAAGAGGTATAGAATATAAGAGTAGGAGTCTGATGTTGCAGTTGTATAGAACGTTGGTTAGGCCTCACTTGGAGTACTGCGTCCAGTTCTGGTCGCCGTACTACCGGAAGGATGTAGAGATCCTGGAGAGAGTGCAGAGGAGATTTACCAGGATGTTGCCTGGTATGGAAGGGCTGTCTTACGAGGAAAGATTGGATGAACTTGGGCTGTTTTCCCTTGAGAGACGTCGGCTGAGGGGGGATCTAATAGAGGTTTATAAGATTATGAAGGGGATAGATAGAGTAAATGGTGGTAAGCTTTTTCCGCTACAAGAAATGGATAGAACGAGGGGTCACGGGCTTAGGGTGAGGGGGGCTAGGTATAAGACAAATATTAGAGGGCAGTTTTTCACGCAAAGGGTAGTGGGGGTGTGGAATGCACTGCCGAGTAAGGTGGTGGAAGCAGGCACGCTAGGGTTGTTTAAGAGTCACTTAGACAGCCATATGAGCGGGCTACATATAGGGGAATATAGTAGGCCTTACTGAACATTGTAGGCTTGGGAATACGTTTTGCCTCAGGAATGTTAGTCTTTGCCTGTTTAATAATGAATTTTTTTGTCTCCACAGGCATTTAAGTCCAGCATGGGGCATGCAGGCGGCAGGTTGTAGTGGGCTGCTCTTGGATGTTGCTTCGGGAGTTGCCTATTGCTTCATGTCGTTAGTGTGCTTAAACTGGACCATCTCGAGGGCAACATGACAGCTCAGAGACTATCTCTGTTGCTGTGCGGACACATGGATTTGGGCCTGTGTCTGTGGGAGTTTGCACGTTCTCCCCGTGGTTGCGTGGGTTTCCTCCGGGTGCTCCGGTTTCCTCCCACATCCCCCAAAGATGTGCTTTTAGGCTGATTGATTGGGTACTAAAATTGTCCCTAAATTGGACCTCCCTGATCCTCGCATGTTAGGCGTAGACTAAAATCATGAATAGGACACTGAGATAGTAGGACGGCGGCGCGGGCTCGTTGGGCCGAAGGGCCTGTTTCCCGTGCTGTGTTGTTCTTTGTTCTTTGTTCTAAAATCCATGTATACAACACCAACTGCTCTACCTTCGTTTACACACTTAGTTACCTCCTCAAAGAATTCAATCAAATTTGTGACTTAAGACTTACCCCTCACGAATCTGTGCTGACTATCCCGGATTAAAGTGCATCTTTCCAAATGGTCATAAATCCTAACTCTCGGGACCCTTCCCATTAACTTACTGACCACCGAAGTAAGACTAACTGGCCTATAATTACCAGGGTCATTCCTATTTCCTTTCTTCAAGACAGGAATAACATTTGCCACTACCCAGTCCTCTGGCACAATCCCTGTGGACAGTGAGGACCCAAGGATCAAAGCTAAAGGCTCTGCAATCTCATCCCCTGCCTCCCAAAGTATCCTAGGATGTAGAACATAGAACATTACAGTGCAGTACAGGCCCTTCGGCCCTCGATGTTGTAGCGACCAGTGGAACCAATCTAATGACCCTCTAACCTAAACTATTCCAATATTATCCATATGCCCATCCAATGAAAGATGGATGTATCCCATCTGGCCCAGGGGACTTATCGACCCTCAGGTTTTTCAAAATTGCTAATACATCTTCTCACAGAACATCTACCTCCTCCATCCTATCAGCCTGTATCACAGTCTCATCCTCAAAAACATGGCCCCTCTCCTTAGTGAACACTAAAGAAAAGTATTCATTCAACACCTCACCAAACTCTTCTGACTCATGCACAAGTTCCCACTACAACCCTCGACTGGCCCTATCCTCACCCTGGTCATTACTTTATTTCTCACATAAGAGTAAAAAGCCTTGGGGTTTTCCTTTATCTGGCCCACCAAGGACTCATGCCCCCGCTGGCTCTCCTAAGCCCTCTTTTTTAACTCATTCCTGGCTACCTTGTAACCCTTGTCAATTTTTGAGTATCTTTTCCCAGCATCTGACCAAGTCCTTGAAGCAAACATGATTTGCCTCTCCACCCCATCTGCCACTCAGTGCGATAGAATCGTTCCAATTCCACATGGCAAGACATCACAAGTAATTACTAGAGGTTTGCTTCGGTCAAAGAGCATGAGCAATGAGATGACTACAAAGCTTATTCAACTTTACATAGAAACATAGAACAGTACAGCACAGTACAGGCCCTTTGGCCCTCAATGTTGTGCCAAGCTATGTCCAAATTGAAGATCAAGCTATCCCACTCCCTGTCATTCTGGTGAACTTTGACAAAAGCTTCTTTCCGAATTCCTTCTGAAGGCTTTCGACAAGGCCACACATAAAGTTAAAAATACATTGGATTGCAGGTAATGTCTTGAGATGGATAGAAAACTAGTTAACAGGTAGGAAGTGAAGAGTTGGCGTAAATGGACCTTTTTCTGATTGGCAGTCAGTCAGTAGTGGGGTTCTGCAGGGATCTGTGCTCGGACCCCAACTGTTCACATTATATATTAATGATTTGGAAGAGGGAACTGAATGTATTATCTCCAAATTTGCAGATGATACAAAGTTGGGTGGGAGGGTGAGCTGTGAGGAGGATGCAGAGATGCTTCAGTGTGATTTGGACAGGCTGAGTGTGTGGGCATCTGCATGGCAGATGCAGTACAATGTGGATAAATGTGAGGTTTTACATTTTGGTAGAAATAACAGAAAGACAGATTATTACTTGAATGGGTGTAAATTGAGAGAGGTTGATACTCAATGAGACCTTGGTGTCCTTGTGCATGAGTTGCTGAAAGTAAGCGTGCAGGTACAGCAGGCAGTAAAGAAGGCAAATAGTGAGAGGATTTGAGTATAGGGATAGGGATGTTTTGCTGCAACTGTATAGGGCATTGGTGAGGCCACACCTGAAGTATTCTGTGTAGCTTTGGTCTCCTTATCTGAGGAAGGACGTCCTTGCTATAGAGGGAGAACAGCAAAGGCTGATTCCTGGGATGGCAGGTCTG
The DNA here is from genome assembly GCF_965287045.1 of Carcharhinus amblyrhynchos. Lineage (NCBI taxonomy): Eukaryota > Metazoa > Chordata > Chondrichthyes > Carcharhiniformes > Carcharhinidae > Carcharhinus > Carcharhinus amblyrhynchos. The sequence goes on along the minus strand of NC_137333.1, from coordinate 109,430,899 downwards.
TCACATATGGAGAGACCAAGTCGGTTAGGATTATATTCATTGGAGTTTGGAAGAGTGAGGGAGGATCTCATAGAAACTTCTAACATTCTAACAAGGTTATAGGGTAGATTCAGAAAGAATGTTCCCGTTGGTGGGGGAGTCCAGAACTAAGGTCATAGTTTGAGGGTAAGGAGTAAACCTTTTAAAACTGAGGTGAGGAGAAATTTCTTCACCAAGAGGGTGGTGAATGTGTGGAATTCACTCCCACAGAATGTAGTTGAGGCCAAAATGTTGTCTGATTTCAAGAAGAAATTAGATATGGCTCCTGGGGCTAAAGGGATCAAAGGATTTGAGGAGAAGGGGGGATCAGAGTATTGAATTCGATGATCAGCCATGATCAAAATGATTGATGGAGCAGGCTTGAAGGGCCAAATGGCCTCCTTCTGCTTCTAGTTTCTATGTTTCTATGTATGTGCCTCCACTTCCATTGCTGATGCTTTTTTAAAAGCTGGTGTAGGGGGACCTGAATTGCTGCTGTGTTTATTTGAAATCATCCATGGTAATTGAGGGGCACGGTGGCACAGTGGTTATCACTGATGCCTCACTGATCATATCACTGATGACCCAAGTCGGACACGGTGGGCTTGAGGAAGAGTTCTTGGAATGCTATCGGGATAGTTTCCTTGAACAGTGTGTAACGGAGCCTTCAAGGGAGCAAGCTATCTTAGATCTGGTGCTGTGTAACGAGGCAGGTAAAATTAGGGATCTTCTTGTGAGGGATCCTCTTGGGACGAGTGATCATAGTATGGTTGAATTTCTGATGCAGATGGAGGATGAGAAAGTAGGGTCCCAAACCTGTGTCCTCTGTTTGAACAGAGGGGAGTATGATAGGATGAGAGCAGAGTTGGCGAATGTAGATTGGGGACGCAGATTGGTCGGTAGGACAGCTGAGGAACAGTGGAGGATTTTTAAGGAGATCTTTTTCAGTACTCAGCAGAAATATATTCCGATGGTAAAGAAGGACTGTAGGAGAAGGGATAACCAGCCGTGGTTATCAAAGGAAATAAAGGAGAATATTAAATTAAAAGCTGATGCGTTCAGACTGGCTAAAAATAGTGGGCGATTAGAAGATTGGGAAAGATTTAAAAATCAACAAAGAATGACTAAGAAGGTGATAAAGAAAGGAAAGATAGACTATGAAGCTAAACTAGCTCTGAATATAAAAAATGACAGTAAAAGTTTTTACAAATATATAAAGAAGAGGAGGCTGGCTAGAGTGAATGTTGGACCCTTGGAAGATGAGAGGGGGGATTTAGCGGTGGGCAATGAGGAAATGGCTGAGGCTTTAAATAAGTTTTTTGCCTCGGTCTTCACGGAGGAGGACACGAATAGTTTGCCGGATATTAAAGATAGAAGGATGGTAGGAGTTGAGGGCCTGAATGCGATTACTATCACTAGAGAGATAGTGCTTGATAGTCTAACGGGACTGAAGGTGGACAAGTCCCCAGGTCCGGATGGAATGCATCCCAGGGTTCTAAAAGAAATGGCAGAGGTGATAGTGGATGCCTTAGTAATTATTTATCAAAATTCGCTGGACTCCGGGCAAGTGCCAGAAGATTGGAAAATGGCTAATGTTACGCTGCTGTTTAAAAAAGGTAACAGACAAAAGGAAGGGAATTACAGGCCGGTTAGTTCAACGTCTGTAGTTGGAAAAATGCTAGAATCTGTCATCAAAGAAGAAATAGTGAGGCACTTAGAAAAGAATGGTTTGATCGAGCAGACGCAGCACGGATTCGTTAAGGGGAAGCCGTGTTTGGTGAATTTATTGGATTTCTATGAGGATGTGACTAGTGCGGTAGACAGAGGGGAACTGGTGGATGTGGTGTTTTTAGATTTCCAAGAGGCATTTGATAAGGTGCCTCATAAAAGGTTGCTACAGAAGGTTAGGGTGCACGGAGTTGGGGGTAAGGTGTTAGCGTGGATAGAGGATTGGCTGTCTAATAGGAAGCAGAGAGTTGGTATCAATGGGTGCTATTTTGGTGACCAGTGGAGTTGGTGACTAGTGGAGTGCCGCAGGGATCGGTGCTGGGGCCTCAACTATTTACCATTTATATAGATGATCTGGAGGAGGGGGCTGAGTATAGGGTGACGAAATTTGCTGATGACATGAAGATGAGTAGAAAAGCAAATTGCGTGGAGGGTGTGGAAAGTCTGCAGAGGGATCTGGATAGGCTGAGCGAGTGGGCGAGGACCTGGCAGATGGAGTATAATGTTAGCAAGTGTGAGGTTATCCACTTTGGCAGAAATAATAGTAGGAGGGATTATTATTTAAAAGGCGAAAAGCTGCAGCACGTTACAGTGCAGAGGGACCTGGGAGTCCTTGTGCATGAGTCGCAAAAACCCAGTCTGCAGGCACTGCAGGTGATCAAGAAGGTGAATGGTATGCTGGCCTTTATAGCGAGGGGGATACAATATAGAAGTAGGGAGGTCTTGCTGCAACTGTACAGGGCACTGGTGAGGCCACAGCTGGAGTACTGTGTGCAGTTTTGGTCGCTGCACTTGCGGAAGGATATATTGGCCTTGGAGGGAGTGCAGAGGAGATGAGGGGGTTAGCCTATGAAGAGAGACTAAATAGACTGGGCCTGTACTTGTTGGAGTTTAGAAGGATGAGGGGGGATCTTATAGCGATTTATAAGATAATGAAGGGGATAGATAGGGTAGAGGTAGAGAGATTCTTCCCGCTTAGAAAGGACAGCAGGACTAGAGGTCACAGCCTCAAGATAAGGGGGGAGTGCAGTTTAGAACGGAGTTGAGGAGGAACTTCTGCACTCAAAGGGTGGTGAATCTCTGGAATTCTCTGCCCATTGAAGTGGTGGAGGCTACCTCGTTAAATATATTTAAGTCACGGGTAGATAGGTTTTTGATAGACAAGGGAATTAAGGGTTATGGGGAGAAAGCGGGAAAGTGGAACTGATCCACTTCAAATCAGCCATGATCTTATTGAATGGTGGGACAGGCTCGAAGGGCTAGATGGCCGACTCCTGCTCCTATTTCTTATGTTCTTATGTTCTCACAGCACAGGGACCTGGGTTCAACTCCCAGCTTGGTGACTTCCGTCTGGAGTTTGTATGTTCTCCTCATGTTTGCGTGCATTTCCTCTGGGTGCTCCATTTCCTACCACACTCCAAAGATATAAAAAGCAAAGTAAAGTTTATTTATTAGTCACAAGTAAGGCTTCCATTAACACTGTAATGAAGTTACTGTGAAATTTCCCTAGTTGCCAGTCCAGCGCCTGTTCGTATTACACCTAACGTATTGTAGGTTAGGTACCTTGGCAGGTGAATACGTGGAGTTATGGGGATAGGACAGAGGGTGAGCCTGGGTGGGACATTCTATCAGAGTGTTGGTGCATACTCAATGGGCCAAATGGCCTTCTTCTGCACCAGAGAGATTTTATGACCATTCATAAATGGAAAGACAATGAACAAAGAACAGAACAGCACAGGAAACAGGCCCTTCGGCCCTCCAAGCCCATGCTGCTCATTGGTCCAACTAGACGATTTGTTTGTCTCCCTCCATTCCCAGTCTGCTCATGTGACTATCCAGATAAGTCTTAAATGATCCCAGCGTGTCCGCCTCCACCACCCTACTTGGCAGTGCATTCCAGGCTCCCACCACCCTCTGTGTAAAAAACATCCCTCTGATATCTGAGTTAAACCTCACCCCTCTCACCTTGAACCTGTGACCCCTCGTGATCGTCACCTCCGACCTGGGAAAAAGCTTCCCACTGTTCACCCTATTTACACACCTCTATTAGGTCTCCCCTCATTCTCCGTCTTTCCAGGGAGAACAACCCCAATTTACCCAATCTCTCCTCATAGCTAAGACCCTCCATACCAGGCAAAATCCTGGTAAACCTCCTCTGCACTCTCTCCAAAGCCTCCACGTCCTTCTGGTAGTGCAGCGACCAGAAATGGACGCCGTACTCTAAATGTGGCTTAATCAATATTCTATACAGCTGCAACATCAGACTCGAGCTTTTATACTTTATACCCCATCCTATAAAGGCAAGCATGCCATATACCTTCTTCACCACCTTCTCCACCTGTGCTGCCACCTTCAAGGATTTGTGGACTTGCACACCCAGGTCCCTCTGTGTTTCTAAACTCTTGATGGACTTCAGTTCTGTCACATTTCTCAGTTCTGACACTCCTTTATCAACTTTCACTTTATCTTCAAGAGGATGGAGCATCTTTGCATCCACTTTGAACCCGAAATATGCAACATCTTCAGCTTGGAAAACACATTTCTCCCATTTCAACCACATCCAGGCTTCCTTAAACTTCTTGAAGACCTCTTTGAGGTTAGCTGCATATTCCTCAGGAGACGCATCTGTAATTAGGACATTATCCAAGTATGCACCACTTTGGGGATTCCCTATAACAGGCGCTGAAAAATGGCTCAGGCTGACAAAACATCAAATGAGAAGCAGGTGAACTGATGTAAATCTTTGTAGGTATTTATTGTAACTAACCTGCTGGAGAAGTAGAATCTACAGCACGGAGACAGGCCCTTCAGTCCAAACTTCTCCATGCTGACCAAAATGCCCACCTAAGCTAATCCCATTTGCCTGCATTTGGCCCATATCTCTCTCCAAGTTTCCTATCCATGTATCTGTCCAAATGCTTTTTAAATGTTGTCAATACCCTGCCTCAACCACTTCCTCCGGCTACTCATTCCACACACGTATCACTCTCTGGATAAAAATATTGCTCCTCAGGCTCCCATTAATTCTTTCCCCTCTTAACTTAAACCTGTGCCCTCTAGTTCTCGACTCCCCAACCCTGGGAAAAAGAATGAGTGCATTCACCCTATCCATGCCTCTCATGATTTTATATGCCTCTGTAAGGTCATCTCTCAATCTCCTACACTCCAAAGAAAAATGTCCTAGCCTGTCCAATCTCTCCCTATAACTCAGTCCTGGCAACATCCTTATAAATCTCCTCTGCACTCTCCTCAGTTTAATAACATCTTTCCTAAGCAAGGCGACCAAAACTAAACACAATACTCCAGCTGCAGCCTCACCAACATCCTGTACAACTGCAGCCTAACTTCCCAACTTCTATACTCAATGCCCTGACTGATGCAGGCCAAAAGCCTTCTTCACTGTCCCATGTACCTATGACTCCACCTTTAGAGAACTACGCACCTGAACTCCAAGATCGCTCTGCTCCACAATAATCCCTAAGGTCCTACCATTGATACTGAACGTACTACCTTGATTTGACTTTCCAAACTGCAGTACCTCACACTTAGAATCACAGAGTCATAAAGTCATAGAGGTTTACAGCATGGAAACAGGCCCTTTGGCCCAATTTGTCCATGCCACCCTTTTTTTAAAACCCCTAAGCTAATCCCAATTGCCCACATTTGGCCCACATCCCTTTATCCTCACCATACCCATGTAACTATCTAAATGCTTTTTAAAAGACAACATTGTACCCGCCTCTGCTACTATGTGTAGCAGCTTGTTCCAGATACTCATCACCCTCCATGTGAAAAAATTGCCCCTCTGGACACTTTTATATCTCTCCCCCTCACCTTAAACCTGTGTCCTCTAGTTTCAGACTCCCCTACCTTTGGGGAAAGATATTGACTATCTAGCTGATCTCGGCCCTCATTATTTTATAGACCTCTAAAAGATCACCCCTCAGCCTTCTACACTCCAGAGAAAAAAGTCCCAGTCTATCCATTATAATTATAATTCAATCCATCAAGTCCCTGTAGCATGCTAATAAATCTTTTCAGAATTGCACACAGTATTCCAAGTGTGGCCTTACTAATGTCTTGTACAACTTCAACAAGATTTCAACAACTTATCTGTATTGAACTCCATTTGCCATTTCTCAGCCCACTTCCCCAACTGATCAAGATCCTACTGTAATTTTTGTTAACAAGGAACAAAGAAAATTACAGCCAAGGAACAGGCCTTTTGGCCCTCCAAGCCTGCACTGAATATGCTGCTTGACTTAACTAAAACCCCCTATGCTTCCGGGAACCACATCCCTCTATTCCCATCTCATTCATGTATTTTACGCCCCTTAAAAGTCACTACCGTATCCACTTCCACTACCTCCCTCGGCAATGAGTTCCAGGCACCCACCAATCTCTGTGCAAAAAATCTGCTTCATACATCTCTTTTAAAACTTGTCCCTCGCACCCTAAACCTATGCCCCCTAGAAATTGCCGCTTCCACCGTGGGAAAAAGCTTCTAACTATCCACTCTGTCCATGCCTCTCATAATCTTGTAGACTTCTATCAGGTTTCCCCTCAACCTCCGTCACTCCAGTGAGAACAAACCAAGTTTCTCCAACCTCTCCTCATAGCTAATGCCCTCCATACCAGGCAACATCCTGGTAAATCTTTTCTGTACCCTCTCCAAAACCTTCACATCCTTCTGGTAGTGTGGCAACCAGAATTGAACACTATATTCCAAGTGCAACCCCACTAACATTCTATAAAGCACCAAAATGACTTGCTAATTTTTAAACTCAATACCCTGGCAGATGAAGCAAGCATGCCGTATGCCTTCTTGACTACCTTTCAGTGACCTGTGTACCTATATGCCCAGATCCCTTTGCCTATCAATACTCCTAAGGGTTCTATCATTTACTGTATATTTCCTATATGTAGCAGACCTTCAAAAATGCATTACCTCACATTTTGTTAACCTTCCTCATTGTCTACAACACCACTTATTTTAGTGTCATTTGCAAACTTACTGACTATGCTATGTACATTCTCATCCAAATTGTGGATATAGATAACAAACAGCAATGGGCCCACTGACCCCTGAGGCACACCACTAGTTACAGGCTTCCAGTCCTCTTCCAGGTGTTCATAACTGTGACTCAGGTCTAGCTTATTGAATTTGAGGTCTCCTGCTAGCTTAACATCAAGTTCCTCTATTCTGGCAATAGGGTCATGATCCAGTTGGGCTCCTCTGTTCTTATCAGAGTTAGAGTTCTCACAGATCAGATGTTTTAGGTGTGACAGAGGAGGGTTGAAGAGAGGTGGTGGGGTGGCGCTGTTAGTAAAGGAGCACATCACAGCAGTGCAGAGGGAGGATAATATGGAGGAGTTAGGGATTGAGTCGCTGTGGGTGGAGTTGAGGAATAAAAAGGAAGAGATTACGATGCTAGGGGTATACTATAGGCCACCCAACAGCCCGAGGTCAGTGGAGGAAGGTATTTGCGGAGGCATTTTAGATAGGTGCAGAAAGAATAAGGTGGTTGTAGTGGGTGATTTTAATCTTCCTGGAGTGGATTGGAAGGTGCCTAGAGCTGGAGGTACGGATGGGGAGGAGTTTGTAAAATGTGTTTTGGAAGGGTCCTTGGAGCAGTACGTAACTAGCCTGACTAGGGAAGGGGCTATACTGGATTTAGTGTTGGGTAATGAGCCGGGGCAGGTGGTTGAGGTTGAGGTAGGCGAACATGTGGCTAACAGTGACCACAAGTCCATCTACTTTAGGATAAAAATGGAAAGGGATGAGTGCCGTCCGAAGGGGAGGGTTCTGAACTGGGGGAAGGCGAGCTATAGCCAGATCAGAAGGGAGCTGTAGGACACTGATTGGGAGGGGTTGTTAGCCAGCAAGTCCACGGTTGGTAAGTGGGAGGCTTTTAAGGGCAAACTGATAATGTTGCAGGAAAGGCATGTGCCGGCAAAAAGGAAGGATGGGAAAAGCAGGATTAGAGAGCCGTGGATTACAGGGGGTGTTGAAGACTTGGTCAGGAAGAAGAGAGAGGCATATGTTAGGTCAAAAGAACTGGGAACGGAGAGAGCGCTGGAGGAATATAGAGAGAGCAGGAGGAAGCTTATAAGGGGAATTAGAAGGGCAAAAAGAGGGCATGAAATGGCTTTGGCTGATAGGATTAAGGAAAATCCAAAGGCATTTTACTCTTATATTAGGAGCAAGAGAGCGGTTAGAGGGAAAATTGGTCCTCTTAGGGACAAAGGAGGGGAGCTATGCATCGAGTCTGAAGGAATGGGGGAGCTCCTGAATGAATACTTTGCGTCGGTATTCACGAAGGAGAGGGGTTCGGTGTCGTGCAGTGTCTTGGAGGGAGCTGTAGATCAGTGGAAGGAAATATCCATTACGAGGGAGGAAGTGCTAAGGCTTTTAGGTAGCATAAAAACGGATAAAGCTCCGGGGCCTGATGGTATTTATCTCAGGCTGCTTAGGGAGGTGAAAGATGAAATTGCTGGGCCTCTGACGCAAATCTTTGTCTCTTCTTTGGACACAGGTGAGGTCCCAGACGACTGGAGGGTAGCTAATGTGATACCGCTGTTTAAAAAGGGCAGTAGGGATAACCCTGGTAATTATAGACCAGTGAGTTTGACATCAGTGGTAGGAAAATTATTGGAAAAAATTCTTAGGGATAGGATGTATAAGCAATTGGAGCGTTGCGATCTGATTAGGGATACACAACATGGCTTTGTTCGGGGAGGTCTTGCCTTATGAATCTGGTAGAATTTTTTGAGGAGGTGACAAAAACGGTTGATGATGGGCGAGCCATTGATGTCGTCTATATGGATTTCAGTAAGGCGTTTGACAAAGTCCCTCACGGTAGGCTGGTAGAACATAGAACACTACAGCACAAACAGGCCCTTCGGCCCACGAGTTGCGCCGATCACATCAACACCTACCAATCCATAGACCTATCTATAACCCCCAATCCCACTAAATCCCATATACTCATCCAGAAGTCTTTTAAAAGACCCCAGCGAGTTCGCCTCCACCACCACTGACGGCAGCCGATTCCATTCACTCACCACCCTCTGAGTGAAAAACTTACCCCTAACATCACTTCTGTACTTGCCTCCCCGCACCTTAAATCTGTGTCCTCTCGTAGCGACCATTTCAACCCGGGGAAATAGCCTCTGAGAATCCACCCTATCTATTCCTCTCAACATCTTATAAACCTCTATCAGGTCGCCTCTCAACCTTCGTCTCTCCAGGGAGAAGAGTCCCAGCTCACTCAACCTAACTTCATAAGGCATGCCTCCCAGTCCAGGCAACATCCTTGTAAATCTCCTCTGTACCCTTTCAATAGCTTCTACGTCCTTCCTATAGTGAGGCGACCAGAACTGCGCACAGTACTCCAAGTGAGGCCTGACAAGGGTCTTATAAAGTTGCAGCATTACCTCCCGACTCCTAAACTCAATCCCTCGATTAATGAAGGCCAGTACACCATACGCCTTCTTGACCACATCCTCCACCTGCGAGGCCGATTTAAGAGTCCTGTGGACCCGGACCTCAAGATCCTTCTGCTCTTCAACACTACTAAGACTCCTGCCCTTGATAGTGTACTCGTTCATCCCGTTGGTCCTGCCAAAATGGACGACTAGAAAAGGTTAAGGCTCATGGAATACAAGGACAGGTAGCTAGATGGATTGAAAACTGGCTGGGCAACAGGAGACAGAGAGTAGTAGTGGAAGGGCCCTTTTCTGGCTGGAGGTCAGTCACCAGTGGTGTGCCGCAGGGCTCAGTACTGGGACCTCTCCTCTTTGTAATATATATAAACGACTTGGAAGGGGGTGTACGTGGTGTGATCAGCAAGGTTGCAGATGACACCAAGATGGCAGGATTGGCAGATACTGAGGAAGATTGTCAGGTGACACAGCAGGATATAGATAGGTTGGTATATTGGGCAGATAGATAGCAGATGGAATTTAATCCTGACAAATGCAAGGTGATGCATTTTGGAAGGAATAATGCAGGGAGGAGTTACATGATAAAAGGTAGACCGACTAACAGTATAGAAATACAGAGGGACCTGGGAGTGCAGGTGCACAAGTCTCTGAAGGTGTCAACACAGGTAGAGAAGGTTGTGAAGAAAGCTTATGGAATGCTAGCCTTTATAGGAAGGGGTATAGAGTATAAGAGCTGTCGTCTAATGCTTCAGTTGTACAGAACGTTGGTTAGACCGCATTTGGAGTACTGCGTCCAGTTCTGGTCACCTTACTACCGGAAGGACGTGGAGACCCTGGAGAGAGTGCAGAGGAGGTTTACCAGGATGCTGCCTGGTATGGTAGGACTGAGTTACGAGGAAAGATTGGTAAAACTGGGGCTCTTCTCCTTAGAAAGATGGAGATTAAGGGGGGATCTGATAGAGGTGTATAAAATAATGAAGGGAATAGATAGAGTCAACAGTGGCAGGCTTTTCCCTAGATTGGGGACAACTATTACAAGAGGTCACGATCTAAGGTTGAGGGGGGCGAAGCATAATTTGGATACTAGAGGAAGGTTTTTCACGCAGAGGGTCGTGGGGGTATGGAACGCGCTACCAAGTAAGGTGGTGGAGGCAGGCACGTTGGATTTGTTTAAGGTTTACTTAGATAGACACATGAGTGAAACAGGGATGGAGGGTTATAGTAGACGGTATTAAAAAGGGTCAGAGCCTCGGGATGACACTGGAAATGTAATATTACACGTTAATATTTTGTCTCTTTAATCCACAGGTGTTGGTCCACCTTGTTGTCAAACGAGGGGCATGCACACGGTGGGTCGTGTGTGGGCTGCTCTTGGAGGTTTCGAGAGTGGCCTAGTACTTCGTGTCGGTGTGTGTGCTTAATCCTGGACCAGCAGACGGGCACCACAACAGCTCAGTGACTATCACTGTTTGCTGTGCAGATACATAGATTTGGGCCTGTGTCTGTGGGAGTTTGCGCATTCTCCCTGTGGTTGCGTGGGTTTCCTCCGGGTGCTCTGGTTTCCTCCCACACTCCAAAGATGTGCTCTTAGGCTGATTGGTGTACCAAATTGACCCTACACTATTCTCCCCTGAATCTGGCTACATTAGGGGTACCATTCACATACACACGGGGCAGGGTAGGTGTAGGAAAATGCTTTGTTGAAATGGCGGCACGGGCTCGTTGGGCCTGTTTCCCGTGCTGGGTTGTTCTTTGTTCTTTGTTTATCCTCATGGTGCAGACATTTGAACACCTGCACATGCTCAATGATGCCCAAATCTTCCACCTCTTAAATTTGACCTCCACTTTCTGATGTGGTACAGGGGCGAGCTAGGAAAATCCAGGTGTAGCCTTAGCGTTTAGCTTTAACCCCATTAATTCCACCAAATTCCATTTGGAACAACTCCTGATATTTACAAAGGAGTTCCTGGAATCGTCCATCCTAATATTAAATATTTCTAACCAGTTCAGTTTTAAGAAGAACAAAGAACAAAGAAAAGTGCAGCATAGGAACAGGCCTTATAGCTCTCCAAGCCTGTGCTAATCGTAATGCCCGAACTAAACTAAAAAAAACTTTGTCTTTACTTGGTCCATATCCCTCTATTCCCTCCCTGTTGATTTACCCATCCAGATGCCTCTTAATGTGCCTGCTTCCACCACCTTCTCTGGCAGTGTGTTCCAGGCACCCACCACTCTCTGCATGAAAAATTTGCCATGCACATCCCCCTTAAACTTTCCCCTTCTTACCTTGTAACTGTGCCGTCTTGTATTTGACACTTCTATCCTGGGAAAAAGCCTCTGAGTATCCAGCCTTGTCTATGACTCTCATACTTCCATAGACCTTCGTCAGGTCCCTCCTCAGCCTCTGACTTTCCAATGAAAACAATCGTAGTTTATTCAACCTCTCATCATAGCCAACAACCTCAAGACCAGGCTACATCCTGGTGAACCTTCTTTGCATTCTCTCCAAAGCTTCCATGTCCTTCCGGTAGTGTGGTGACCAGAAATGCACACAATATTCCAAATGCGGTTTTATATATCTTCAACATGATTTCCCAACTCTTGTACTCAGTGCCCTGGCTGATGAAGGCAAGCATGCCATATGCCTTCTTAATCACCTTGGCCACCAGTGTTGCCACTTTTAGGGAACTGTGGATCTGCACGCCCAGATCCCTCTGTACGTTAATGTTCTGAAGGGTTCTGCCATTTACAGTATAATTCACACCTAAATTTGAACCTCCAAAATGCATCACCTCACATTTGTCTGGATTAAACTCTGTCATTTCTGTGTCCAAGTCTCCAATCTATCTATATATTATTCTCATTTATATTAATGACTTGGATGAGAATTTAGGAGGCATGGTTAGTAAGTTTGCAGATGACACAAAGATTGGTGGCATAGTGGACAGTGAAGAAAGTTATCTCCAATTGCAACAGGATCTTGATCAATTGGACCAATGGGCTGATGAATGGCAGATGGAATTTATAGAACATAGAACACTACAGCACAAATAGGCCCTTCGGCCCACAAGTTGTGCCGATCATTTCCATACCTACCAGGCCTATCTATAACCCTCAATCCCATTAAATCCCATGTACTCATCCAGAAGTCTTTTAAAAGACCCCAGCGAATTCGCCTCGACCACCACCGATGGCAACCGATTCCATTCACTCACCACCCTCTGAGTGAAAAACTCACCCCGACATCTCCTCTGTATCTGCTCCCCAGCACCTTAAACCTGTGTCCTCTTGTAGCGACCATTTCAGCCCTGGGAAATAGTCTCCGAGAATCCACCCTATCTATACCTTTCGACATTTTATAAACCTCTATCAGGTCGCCTCTCAATCTTCATCTCTCCAGAGAGAAGAGACCTAGCTCCCTCAACCTATCTTCATAAGGCATGCCTCCCAATCCAGGCAACATCCTTGTAAATCTCCTCTGCACCCTCTCAATAGCTTCCACATTCTTCCTGTAGTGAGGCGACCAGAACTGCGCACAGTACTCCAAGTGGGGTCTGACAAGGGTCCTATAAAGTTGCAGCATTACCTCCCGACTCCTAAACTCAATCCCTCGATTAATGAAGGCCAGTACACCACACGCCTTCTTGACCACTTCCTCTACCTGCAAGGCCGATTTAAGAGTCCTATGGACCAGGACCCCAAGATCCTTCTGCTCCTCAACATTTAATTTAGATAAATGCGAGGTGATGCATTTTGGTAGATTGAATTAGGATAGGACTTACTCTTTCAATGGTAAGGCATTGGACAGAGTTACAGAACAAAGAGATCTAGGGTGAAAATGGAGTCACAGGTGGACAGAGTGGTGAAGAAGGCATTCGGCATGCTTGGTTTCATCGGTCAGAACATTGCATACAGGAGTTAGAACATAGAACATAACAACACAGTACAGGCCCTTCGGCCCTCAATGTTGCACCGACCAGTGGAACCAATCTAATGACCCTCTAACCTAAACTATTCCAATGTTATCCACATGCCTATCCACTGACCATTTGAACCCCCTTAAAGTTGGCGAGTTGGGACATCTTGTTGAAGTTGTACAAGACATTGGTAAGGTCACACTTGGAATACTGTGTACAGTTCTGGTCATCCTATTATAGAAAGGATATTATTAAACTAGAAAGAGTGCAGAATAAATTTACCATGTTGCTACCGGGACTTGGAGGTTTGTGTTATAAGGAGAGGCTGGATAGACTGGGACTTTTTTCTCTGGAGCGTAGAAGGCTGAGGGGTGATTTTATAGAGGTCTATAAAATAATGAGGGGCACAGATCAGCTAGATAGTCAATATCTTTTCCCAAAGGTAGAGGAGTCTGAAACCAGAGGGCATAGGTTTAAGGAGAGAGGGGGGAGATACAAAAGTGTTCAGAGGGGCAATTCTTTCACACAGAGGGTGGTGAGTGTCTGGAACAAGCTGCCAGAGGTACAATTTTGTTTTTTAAAAAGCATTTAGACAGTTACATGGATATGATGGATATAGAGGGGTATGGGCAAAATGTGGGCAATTGGGGCTAACTTTGGGGTTTAAAAAAAGGACAGCATGGACAAGTTGGGCTGAAGGGCCTGTTTCCATGCTGTAAACCACTATGGCTCTATGACTTTATGATACTAAGAGGCTGCATGGACAAATACTTGGCAAATGCAATTTAATGTGGATAAATGTGAGGTTATTCACTTTCGAGGCAAAAACAGGAAGGAAGATTACTATCTGAATGGCGGCAGTTTAGGGAAAGGGGAAGTACAATGTGCATCGTGACCTGGATGTTATGGTGGAACAGTCGCTTAAAGTTGGCATGCAGGTACTGCAGGCAGTGAGGGAAGCTAATGGCATGCTGGCCTTCAAAGCAAGAGGATTCAGAATAGGAGTAAGGATGTCTTGTTGCCGTTATACAGGTCCTTGGTGAGGCCACACAAAGAACAAAGAAAATTCCAGCACAGGAACAGACCCTTTGGCCCTCCAAGCCTGCACTGACCATGCTGCCCGAATGAACTAAAACCACCTACCTTTCCGGGGACCATATCCCTCTATTCCCATCCTATTCACGTATTTGTCAAGATGCCCCTTAAAAGTCACTACCATATCCGCTTCCACTCCCTCCCCCGGCAGCGAGTTCCAGGCACCCACCACCCTCTATGTAAAAAAAACTTGCCTCGTACATCGTGAGAGGGCATGGGATCCAAGGGCCTTTGGCCTTGTGGATCAAGAACTGGCTTGCCTGCAGAAGGCAGAGAGTGGTTGTGGATGGGTCTTTTTCTGAATGGAGGTCAGTCACCAGTGGAGTGCCCCAGGGATCTGTTCTAGGACCCTTGCTGTTTGTCATTTTCATAAATGACCTGGATGAGGAAGTGGAGGGATGGGTAAGTAAGTTCGCTGATGACACGAAGGTCGGTGGTGTTGTGGATGGTCTGGAAGGATGGCAAAAGTTGCAGCAGGACATAAATAGGATGCAGGACTGGGCGGAGAAGTGGCAGATGGACTTCAACGCGGATAAATGCGTAGTCATCCATTTTGGCAGAACCAACGGGATGAACGAGTACACCATCAAGGGCAGGAGTCTTGGTAGTGTTGAGGAGCAGAAGGATCTTGGGGTCCGGGTCCACAGGACTCTTAAATCAGCCTCGCAGGTGGAAGAGGTGGTCAAGAAGGCGTATGGTGTACTGGCCTTCATTAATCGAGGGATTGAGTTTAGGAGTCGGGAGGTAATGCTGCAACTTTATAAGACCCTTGTCAGGCCTCATTTGGAGTACTGTGCGCAGTTCTGGTCGCCTCACTATAGGAAAGACGTAGAAGCTATTGAAAGGGTACAGAGGAGATTTACAAGGATGTTGCCTGGACTGGGAGGCATGCCTTATGAAGTTAGGTTGAGGGAACTGGGTCTCTTTTCCCTGGAGAGACGTAGGTTGAGAGGCGACCTGATAGAGGTTTATAAAATGTTGAGAGGAATAGATAGGGTGGATTCTCAGAGGCTATTTCCCCGGGTTGAAATGGTCGCTACGAGAGGACACAGGTTTAAGGTGCGGGGAGGAAAGTACAGAAGTGATGTTAGGGGTAAGTTTTTCACTCAGAGGGTGGTGAGTGAATGGAATCGGCTGCCATCAGTGGTGGTGGAGGCGAACTCGCTGGGGTCTTTTAAAAGACTTCTGGATGAGTATATGGGGTTTTATGGGATTGGGGGTTATAGATAGGTGTTGATGTGATCGGCGCAACTCGTGGGCCGAAGGGCCTGTTTGTGCTGTAGTGTTCTATGTTCTATGTTCTGTCTCTTTAAACCTAACCCCTCACACCTTAAACCTATGCCCCTTTATAATTGACTCTTCCACCCTGGGAAAAGACTTCTGACTAGCCACTCTGTCCATGCGTCTCAATCTTGTAGACTTCTATCAGGTCTCCCCTCAACTCCGTTGTTCCAGTGAGAACAAACTAAGTTTCTCCAACCTCTCCTCATAGCTAATGCCCTCCATACCAGGCAACATCCTGATAAATCTTTTCTGTACCCTCTCCAAAGCCTCCACATCCTTCTGGTAGTGTGGCAATCAGAATTGAACACTATAATCCAAGTGCGGCCTAACTAAGGTTCTATAAAGCTGCAACATGACTTGCTAATTTTTAAACTCAATACCCCGGCTGATGAAGGCAAGCATGCCGTATGCCTTCTTGACCACCTTCTCCACCTGCATTGCCACTTTCAGTGATCTGTGTACCTGTACACCCAGATCCATTTGCCTATCAATACTCTTAAGGATTCTGCCATTTACTCTATATTTCCTATCTGTATTAGACCTATCAAAATGCATTACCTCACATTTGTCCAGATTAAACTCCATCTGCCATCTCTCCGCCCAAGTCTCCAACCGATCTACATCCTGCTATACCCTTCAACGGCCCTCATCACTATTCACAGTTCTACCAATCTTTGAGTCATCTGCAAATTTACTAATCAAACCAGTTACATTTTCCTCCAAACCATTTATACGTATTACAAACAGCAAAGTTCCCAGCACTGATCCCTGAGGAACGCCACTTGTCACAGCCCTCCATTCAGAAACACACCCTTCCACTGCTACCCTCTGTCTCCTTTGACCGAGCTAGTTCTGTATCCATCTTGCCAGCTCACCTCTGATCCCATGCAACTTCACCTTCTGTACCAGTCTGCCATGAGGGAACTTGTCAAAGGACTTACTGAAGTCCATGTAGACAACATGGGTTCATGAAGGGAAGGTTATGTTTGACTAATTTGGGGGAATTCTTTAAGAACATTACATGTGCAGTGAACGATGGGGAACCTGTGGATGTGGTGTATCTGGATTTCCAGAAGGCAGTTGACAAGGTGCTGCACCAAAGACTGCTACATAAGATAAAGGTTACTGTGGGAGGTGAGGGAAGTGATTGCAGAGCCCCTGGCGATGATCTTTGCATCGTCGATGGAGACGGGAGAGGTTCCGGAGGATTGCAGATGTGGTTCCTATTTTCAAGAAAGAACATAAGAACATAAGAACATAAGAAATAGGAGCAGGAGT
The DNA here is from genome assembly GCF_965287045.1 of Carcharhinus amblyrhynchos. Classification (NCBI taxonomy): domain Eukaryota; kingdom Metazoa; phylum Chordata; class Chondrichthyes; order Carcharhiniformes; family Carcharhinidae; genus Carcharhinus; species Carcharhinus amblyrhynchos. The sequence goes on along the minus strand of NC_137333.1, from coordinate 109,414,133 downwards.
AGGTCATCTAGCCCTTCGAGCCTGCCCCGCCATTCAATAAGATCATGGCTGATCTGTCGTGGCTCAGTTCCACTTTCCCGCCCTCTCCCCATAACCCTTAATCCCTTCTCTTATCAAAAACCCATCAACCCGCTTCTTAAAAATATTTAGCGAGGCAGCCTCCACCACTTCAACGGGCAGAGAATTCCAGAGATTCACCACCCTTTGAGTGAAGAAGTTCCTCCTCAACTCCGTTCTAAACCGCCTCCCCTTTATCTTGAGGCTGTGCCCCCTAGTCCTACTGTCTTTTTTGAGCGGGAAGAGTCTCTCCATCTCTATCCTATCCATCCCATTCATCATCTTATACGTCTCAATGAGATCTCCCCTCATTCTTCTAAACTCTAACGAGTACAAGCCTAGTTTATTCAGCCTCTCCTCATAGCTCAATCCCCTCAACTCCGGTATCAGCCTAGTAAACCTCCTCTGCACTCCCTCCAGGGCCAAAATATCCTTGCGCAGGTGCGGCGCCCAAAACTGCACACAGTACTCCAGCTGCGGCCTCACCAATGCCCTATACAGCTGCAGCAAGACCTCCCTACTTTTATATTCAATCCCCCTTAGCCTGGGAAATTACCATCCAGTGAGTCTGACCTCAGTGATTGGTAAGTTGATGGAGAGGATCCTGAGGGACAGGATTTATGAGCATTTAAAGAAGTTTAGAATGATCAGAAATAGTCAGCATGGTTTTGTCAAGGGCAGATCGTGCCTTACGAGCTTGGTTGAGTTGTTTGAAAATGTGACTGAACACATTGACGAAGGAAGAGTAGTGGATGTGGTTTACGTGAACTTCAGCAAGGCGTTTGATAAGGTCCCCCATGCAAGACGTCTTGAGAAGGTGAGAGGGCATGGGATCCAAGGGGCTTTGGCCTTGTGGATCCAGAACTGGCTTGCCTGCAGAAGGCAGAGAGTGGTTGTGGATGTGTCTTTTTCTGCATGGAGTTCGGTCGCCAGTGGAGTGCCCCAGGGATCTGTTCCAGGACCCTTGCTGTTTGTAATTTTCATAAATGACCTGGATGAGGAAGTGGAGGGATGGGTTCGTAAGCTCACCGACGATACGAAGGTTGGTGGTGTTGTGGATAGTCTGGAGGGATGTCAGAAGTTGCAGCGTGACATAGATAGGATGCAAGACTGGGCAGAGAAGTGGCAGATGGACTTCAATGCAGATAAACGTGTAGTGGTCCATTTTGGCAGGACCAATGGGATGAAGGAATACAATATCAAGGGTAAGACTCTTAGCTGTGTTGAAGAGCAGAAGGATCTTGGGGTCCGGGTCCATAGGACTCTTAAATCGGCCTTGCAGGCAGAGGATGTGGTCAAGAAGGCGTATGGTGTACTGGCCTTCATTAATTGAGGGATTGAGTTTAGGAGTCAGGAAGTAATGCTGCAACTTTATAAGACCCTAGTCAGACCCCACTTGGAGTACTGTGCGCAGTTCTGGTCGCCTCACTACAGGAAGGATGTGGAAGCTATTGAGAGGGTGCAGAGGAGATTTACAAGGATGTTGCCTGGATTGGGAGGCATGCCTTATGAAGATAGGTTGAGGGAGCTAGGTCTCTTCTCCCTGGAGAGACGAAAGTTGAGAGGCAACCTGATAGAGGTTTATAAAATGTTGAGAGGAATAGATAGGGTGGATTCTCGGAGGTTATTTCCCAGGGCTAAAATGGTCGCTAAGAGAGGACACAGGTTTAAGATGCTGGAAAGCAAGTACAGAGGAGATGTTAGGGGTACGTTTTTCACTCAAAGGATGGTGAGTGAGTGGAATCGGCTACCGTCGGTGGTGGTGGAGGCGAACTCGCTGGGATCTTTTAAAAGACTTCTGGATGAGTATATGGGATCTAATGGGATTGGGAGTTACAGATAGCTCTATGGCTTGGTAGGTATAGATGTGATCGGTGCAACTTGTGGGCCAAAGGGCCTGTTTGTGCTGTAGTGTTTTATGTTCTATGTTAAAGGTGCACAGTGTTACGGGTAATGTATTAGCATGGATAGAGGGTTGGTTAACTAACAGAAAGCTAACAGTGGGGTAAATGGGTGTTTTTCTGGTTGGTGATCAGTGACTAGTGGTGTGCCTCAGGGATCAGTGCTGGGACCGCAATTGTTTACGATTTACATAGATGATTTGAAATTGGGGACCAAGTGTAATGTGTCAAAATTCACAGATGACATTAATCCATGTATATGAAGGACACTGTATTTTTGTAGACCTCTGGCCCATTGAACCACCTTGTCCTTGGATTTCAAATCTACAGATTCCATCGGTTTGCCTTGCTGTTGACCAAAGATCTCAAGGAGGTTATCATAGTTTGTGGTGAGAACCATTGTCCCCCGATCCATAAGTTGGAGAATAGCATCCAAGAGCATGGGATTCTGAATGTGACAGTTAAGATTATCAAACACTTCCATCAGACAATCCTGGAAGAAATTTGGCTTTGTATCTCCAGTGCGCTGCTTTTTCGAAATGTTTGAAACACCTGCAAATTGCAACTCTTTGGTTTATTAAGATGTTAATATTAAGACATTAAGATGGGTGGCAGAGCAAAGTGTGCAGAGGACGCTGAAAGTCTGCAAAGGGATATAGATAGTCTAAGTGAGTGGACGAGGGTCTGGCAGATGGAGTACAATGTTGGTAAATGTGAGGTCATCCATTTTGGTAGGAATAACAGCAAAATGGAAGATTATTTAAATGGTAAAAAATTGCAGCATGCTGCTGTGCAGAGGGACCTGGGTGTCCTTGTGCAGGAATCTCAAGGAGTTGGTTTGCAGGTGCAGCAGGTAATTAAGAAGGCAAATGGAAATTTGTCCCTCATTGCTAGAGGGATGGAGTTTAAAAACAGCGAGGTTATGTTGCAGCTGTATAAGGTGCTGGTGAGGCCACACTTGCAGTACTGTATACTTTCCTTACTTGAGAAAGGATATACTGGCACTGGAGGGGGCGCAGAGGAGCTTCACTAGATTGATTCCGGAGTTGAGAGGATTGGTTTATGAGGAGAGACTGAGTAGACTGGGGCTATACTCTTTGGAATTCAGAAGAATGAGGGGAGATCTTAAAGAAACATAGAAGATTATGAAGGGAATAGATAAGATAGAAGCAGGGAAGTTGTTTCCACTGGTGGGTGAAACTGGAACTAAGGGGCATGGCCTCAAAATAAGGGGGAGCAGATTTAGGACTGAGTTGAGGAGGAACTTCTTCACACAAAGATTTGTGAATCTGTGGAATTCCCTGCCCAGTGAAGCAGTTGAGGCATTGAATGTTTTTAAGGCAAGGATAGATAAATTTTTGAACAGTAAAGGAATTAAGGGTTACGGTGAACGGGTGGGTAAGTGGAGCTGAGTCCACGAAAAGATCAGCCATGATGTTATTGAATGGTGGAGCAGGCTCGAGGGGCCGAATGGCCCGTTCCTGGTCCTAGTTTTTCTGTTCTTATGTTCTTATGTAACATCCACTGCCCTACCCTATCAATCATCTTCGTCATTTCCTCAAAAAACTCAATCAAGTTAATGAGACACGACCTCCCCTTCTCAAAACCATGTTGCATCTCGCTAATATGTCCACTTATTTCTAAGTCGGAGTAAATCCTGTCTCAAAGAATCCTGTCCAATAATTTCCCTACCACTGATATAAGGCTCACTGGCCTGTAATTACTTAGAATATCCTCGCCACCCTTCTTAAACAAAGGAACAACATTGGCTATTCTCCAATACTCTGGGACCTCTCCTGTAGTGGGTATGCCGGCGTTGGACTGGCGTAAACACAGTAAAAAGTCTGACAACACCAGGTTTTAGTCCAACCTATTTATTTGATAATATACTCACAAGCTTTCGAGGGACACCCTCTTCGTCAGGTGAATGGAGAGTTCTGGCCTCAGACAGAGCGGTTGGACTAAAACCTGGTGTTGTCAGACTTTTTACTGTGTTTACCTCTCCTGTAGCCAGTGAGAATACGAAGATTTCTCTCAAGGCTCCAGCAATTTTCTCCCTTGTCTCTCTCAATGTCCTAGGATATATCCCATCAAGCCCTGGGGACTTGTCTGCCTTAATGTCTTTCCAGAACCCTAACACCTCCTCTTTTTTGATCTTAACATGACCTAACTATCTACTCGCCCTTCCCCAGAATCACCATCCACCAAGTCCTTTGGTGAATACTGACGCAAAGTACTCATTTAATACCTCACCCATTTCCTCTGGCTCCACACGTAGGTTCCCTCCCCTGTCCTTGAATGGGCCAACCCTCTCCCTGGCTACCTTCTTGCTCTTTATATATGTATAAAAAGCCTTGGGATTTTCCTTAATCCTGTTACCCAATGCTCTTTCATGACCCCTTTTAGCCCTTCTTACTCCTTGCTTAAGTTTCTTTCTACTTTCCTTGTATTCCACACTTGCTTCATGTGTTCCCAGCCTCCTAGCTTTGACAAATGCTTCCTTTTCCTTTTTGACTAGGCTCATAATATCTCTCGTTACCCAAGGTTTCTGAAATTTACCACGCTTATCCTTCATCGTTACAGGAACGTGCTGATTGTTGATTTGCCCTCCAGATGTTGATTTGCCCTCAAACATCTGCCCCCAATCTACATTCTTCAGTTGCTGCTTAATATTGTTGTAATTAGCCTTCCCCAGTTTAGCACCTTCACTTGAGGACTAGACTTATCTTTATCCACCAGTACCTTAAAGCTTACTGAATTGTAGTTAGTCACTGTTCCAGAACTACTTCCCGACTGAAACAATGTGTGACACACATTGTCTGTGCCTTTAGGACTTGATTACCTGTAAAGACTTGCATTCCAACCATTATCTTGTAAACTGAGTTTGTGAACACAAGTCCTCACTTACCTGATGAAGGAGTAGCGCTCCGAAAGCTTGTGGCTTGTCCTGCCAAATAAACCTGTTGGATTTTAACCTGGTGTTGTGAATCTTTTTACTGTGCTTACCACAGTCCAACCCCAGCATTTCCACATCATTCCTCAATGCCAAGTCCAGGAGGGCCCTCCCCTAGTTGGACCATCTGCATGCTGTTTCAAGAAGCCCTCCTGGTTGCCCTTTACAAACTCTGCCCCATCCATGCCAGGAGCACTAAGTGAATTATAGCTTATTTTGTTAGTCACAAGTAAGGCTTACATTAATACTGCAACGAAGTTACTGTGAAATTCTCCTGGTCGCCACACTTCAGCGCCTTTCCAGGTTAACGCACCTAACCAGCACATCTTTCAGAATGTGGGAGGAAACCGGAGCACCCAGAGGAAACCCACACAGAGGGAGAATGTACAGACTCCACACAGACAGTAACCCAAGCCAGGAATTGAACCTGGGATCCTGATGCTGTGAGGCAGTAGTGCTAAACACTATGCATCCGTACCACCCCAATCCTATTCAATATATGGGAAGTTAAAATCTCTCACTACAACCTTGTTACTTTTACACCTTGCCAAAATTTGCCTACATATCTGTTTCTCTATCTCCCGCTAACTGTTGAGAGGCCTACAGTAAACTCTCAACATTGTGACTATATCCCTCCTATTCCTGAGCTCTACCCAAATTGCCTTACTGTCTGAGGTATCCTCCTGGAGTACAGCTGTGATATTCTCCTTATGTGGAGATGCTGGTGTTGGACTGGGGTAAATACAGTAAGAAGTCTCACAACACCAGGTTAAAGTCCAACAGGTTTATTTGGTAGCAAACACCACTAGCTTTCAGGGCTCTGCCCCTTCGTCAGGTGATTGGGGCGTTCTGATCACAAACAGGGCATATGAAGGCACACACTCAGTTTACAGAATACTGATTAGTATTAGACATATAAATATAGACTGGATCGATTGGGCTTGTACTCACTAGAATTTAGAAGAATGAGAGGGGATCGCATAGGCTAGATGTGTGAAGAATGTTCCTGATGGTGGGGAAATGCAGAACTAGGGGTCACAGTCTCAGAATAAGGGGTAAGTCATTCAGGACTAAGATGAGGAAGATCTTCTTCGCTCAGAGTGTTGTGAACCCGTGGAATTCTCTCCCACAGAAAGCTGTTGGGACCAGTTTGTTAGATATGTTCAAGAGGGAGCTGGACGTGGCCCTTGCGGCTAAAGGGATCAAGGGGTATAGCGACAAAGCAGAAGTGAGATACTGACAGTGCCTGATCAGCCAGGATCATATTGAATGGTGGTGCAGGCTCGAAGGGCCGAATGGCCTACTCCTGTTCCTATTTTCTATGTTTTGTGTTCCCCTGCCTTTTCCCTGTACCCCTGCACATTGTTTCTGTTCAAATAATCATCTAATAGCCTCCTTTATGCCTCGATTGAACCTGCCTCTATCATACTTCCAGGCAGGGCATTCCAGACCCAAACCACTCACTGCGTGAAAAAGCTTTTTCTCACATAACATTTGCTTAGTTTATAAATCACTTTACATCTGTGCTCCCTTGTTCTTGATCCTTTTATGAGCAGGAACAGTTTAGAAACATAGAAACATAGAAAAACGACAGCACAATATAGGCCCTACGGCCCACAAAGTTGCGCCGAACATGTCCCTACCTTAGAGATTATTAGGTTTACCTATAACCCTCTATCTCACTAAGTTCCACGTACTTATCTAAAAGTCTCTTAAAAGACCCTGTCGAAACTGCCTCCACCACCGACAGCAGCCGATTCCATGCACCCACCACCCTCTGAGTGAAAAACTTACCCCTGACATCTCCTCTGTACCTACTCCCTAGCACCTTAAACCTGTGTCCTCCTGTGGCAACCATTTCAGCCCTGGGAAATAGCCTCCGACTATCCACTCAATCAATACCTCTCAACATCTTATAAACCTCTATCAGGTCACCCCTCATCCTTCGTCTCTCCAAGGAGAAAAGGCCGAGCTCCCTCAACCTATCCTCATAAGGCATGCCACCAATCCAGGCAACATCCTTGTAAATCTCCTCTGCACCCTTTCTATGGCTTCCACATCCTTCCTGTAATGAGGCGACCAGGACTGAGCACAGTACTCCAAGTGGGGTCTGACCAGGGTCTTATAAAGTTGCAGCATTATCTCCCGACTCCTAAACTCAGTCCCTTGATTGATGAAGGCCAGTACACCTTATGCCTTCTTAACCACAGCTTCAACCTGCGCAGCTGCTTTGAGCGTCCTATGAACTCGGACCCCAAGATCCTTCTGATCTTCCACACTGCCAAGAGTCCTACCATTAATATTATATTCTGCCATCCTATTTGACCTGCCAAAATGAACCACTTCACACTTATCTGGGTTGAAGTCCATCTGCCACTTCTCCGCCCAGTCTTGCATCTCCCGGTCTATCCTGTTCAGCCCCCTCATGATTTTGAACAATTCAATCAAATCTTCTCTTAGCCTTCTTCTCTCCAAGGAGAAGTGCCCCAACCTCTCCAATCTATCCTCAGAACTGTAGTTTCCCATCCCTGGTGCAATTTTTGTAAACCTGTTCTGCACTCTCTCCAATGCATTCACAACTTGCCTGTAGTATAGAGCTCCAAAAGCTTGTGGCTTGTGCTAATAAATAAACCTGTTGGACTTTAACCTGGTGTTGTGAGATTTCTTACCGTGCTTACTCCAGTACAATGCCGGTATCTCCACATCATGTAGTGTGGCACCCAGACAGCACAATATTCCAGCTGAGGCCTAACTGGTGTCCTGTATAAGTTCAGCATTAATTCCTTGCTCTTGTACTCAATGTCCCCTTTAATAAAGCCCATAATACTATCAGCTCTATTAACCATTTTCTTAACCTGTCTTGCCATCTTTAATGCCTTATGCACACACACATCCCAGACCCTCTGCTCCTGCACCTTTAGAGTGGCCCCCTTTATTTTGTAGTGTTTCTCCATGTTCCTCCTAGCAAAATAAATCACTTCACGTTTCTCCACGTTGAACTTTATCTGCCACCTATCTGTTCATTCTATCAACTTGCCTACGTCCTTTTGAAGTTCTGCGCTGTCCTCCTCAAACTCTGAAATTGTTCCCTGTACACCAAGATCTAGATCATTAATATATATCCCTGATATATGTGTGTCTTTCTCTTTCTATTGTGGGGTCTCCCTTTCTATGAGTGTGTGTCTTTCTGTCTCTCTCTCTGTTCTGTGTGTGTATCTCTCTCACTCTGTCCTGGGGTCTTTCTCTCTGGGGCTGGATATATGATGTGTATTTCTCCCTATCTGTGTCTCTTCCTCTGTATGTCTGTGTGTGTGTGTGTGTGTGTGTGTCTGTTCTGGGGTCATTGTTTGTATGTGTGTGTGTCTCTCTCTGTGTGCATGTGTGTAAGGATCTCTGTGTATTTCTGTCTCTCTGTGTGTGTCTCTCTTTATGAGTGTCTCTCTCTCTCTCTTTCTGTGTGTGTGTGTGTCTTTGTCTCTCTGTGTCTGTATCTCTGGGGATGGATATATTTCTGTGTGTGTGTGTGTTTCTCTCTCTGGGGATGGATATCTGTGTGTGTCACACTGTGTGTCTCACTCTGGGGATGGATATATCTCTGTGTCTGTACGTGTGTCTCTCTCTGGGGTGGATATATATGTGTGTCTCTGGGGTGAATATATTTCTGGGGTGGATATATCTCTGTGTCTGTGTTGTGTGTGTGTGTCTCTCTGGGGCTGGATATATCTCTCTCTGTGTCCAACTGTGTATTTCTGTCTGTGTGTGTGTCTCTTTCTCTGAGTGTCTCTGTCTGTGTGTGTGTCTCTCTGTCTGTGTGTCTTTGAATCTGTGTCTATCTGTGTGCGTGTGTGTGTGTGTGTGTGTGTGTCTCTCTGGGGGTGATGTCACTCTATGCGTCTTGCTGTCTGTGTGTTTGTGTGTGTCTGTGTATATCTCTGTCTATCTCTGTGTGTGTCTCTCTGGGGGTGATGTGTGTCTGCGTGTGTATTTCTCTTGGGGTGATCTCTTGTCTCTGTGCATGTGTGTCTCTTTCTGTATCTTTGTCTCTCTCTGGCTCTGTGTGTCTGGGGATGATGTCTCTTTTTGTGTCTCTCTGTCTGTGTCTCCCTGTGTCTCTCTCTGAGTCTTTTTGTCTCTCTATGTGTTTCACAGTGTTTTTCTCTGTGTTTCTCTGTCTCTCTCTCTCTCTCTATGTCTCTGTGTGTCTCTGTCTCTCTCTCTATGTCTCTGTGTGTCTCTCTCTGTCTCTGTGTGTGTGTGTCTCTGTCTCTCTATGTCTGTGTGTGTCTCTGTCTCTCTGTGTGTCTCTCTCTGTCTCTCTATGTCCCTGTGTGTGTCTCTGTCTCTCTCTCTCTCTATGTCCATGTGTGTGTCTCTCTCTGTATGTCCCTCTATGTGTCTCTCTCTGTATGTCTGTGTGTGTGTATCTCTCTATGTCTCTATGTGTGTGTCTCTCTCTATGTCCCTGTGTGTGTATCTCTCTCTACGTCTCCGTGTGCCTGGGGGGGTGGGCTGTCGGGCGGGTCCACTTGCTGACGTGTTGCTCAGGCGGAGCGGATCTGATTCTCAGCCCCATCCCAGCGCTCCGGCTCCGGCTCCGCTCCGGGATGTGAGTCGCTGCCGGATTGCGGCGACTGTCCGGGATTCACCTCGGGATTGTCCAGAGAGAGAGATCGGAGAAGAGAAAAGGAGCGAAAAGCTGCGTGAGTAAGAGAGAGAGAAAGGGGGAGAAAGGGAAAGGGAGAAGAGGGGAAGGGTGGAGGAAGAACAGAAAGAGGAAAGGAGAAAGAAGCTGGACTTGGATAATAGATAATGGAGGCAGAACCCGGAGAGAGAGAAGGTGAGAGCAGGTAGGAGGGAGAAAGAGAGAAGGAATGGCAGAGGGAAGAGGAGGAGAATGGAGAAGTGAGGCGAGGAAAAGGTAGTTAGGGTGAGGGGGGAGAAAGGGGTTGAGCTGAGGGAGGTTTTGGGGGGGCAGCCGGCGGGGGGGGGGGGGGGAGGGAATGTAGCCTAAAGGGGCCCCAAAGGTCGGTATTGAGAGCATTGTTCTTTTTATTATTAATTATCTGATTCAAGTGTAATTGGAGATTATTCCAAAGTTTGTAGATCGCTTGGAAGCGGCGCAGTGACAGATTGAAGGTGAATTTTAACAGGGGAAGTGCAAAGTGGTTCATTTTGGGAGGGAGAATGAAGAGGATACATCAGTGAAATAGGAAAAACTGAGCAAGAAGCAAAGCTGGAGTTCAGATTGGCGAAGGAGATTTTCAAAGCTCCGACAAAACAGGAGACCTGCGGTTTAACGAAGAGGATAAATGTAAGGAAGTTAGCTTTTATTAAACAGTTATTCAATGCATTTATTAATTGCAGCTGCTGGCTCGGTTTTATCCATATCTGTGTTAGCCAATGATACAAAGATAGGTGGCACTCTTAGCAGCGTACAATACAAGTATTACTTTACAAAGAGATATTCAGAGATTAAGTGAATGAACTAAACTGTGACAAATTGAATTCCATGCAGACAAACGTCAGATCACCTACTTTCAACCAAAAAAAGATGTAACAAGATACTTTGTCAAAGATGAACATTTAGAAAGAGGGGCTGTTTGAGGAACCTTCACAGGTCCAGGTTCAGAAACTATTAACATTTCATAATCAGCTACAGAAAAACATCAGAAAGATTAGCAGAATGCCATGAAGATCAGGATCGGAGTGAAGCAGACCGGGAGGGGAGTGAAGCAGGTCAGGAGCACTCTCAAAAGGTTAGGGAGTTTTAAGACTAGAGGACATAGATTTAAGGTGAGAGGGGAGAGATACAAAAGTGTCCAGAGGGACAATTTTTTCATACACAGGTAGGTGAATGTCTGTGCAAAGGTGGTAGTAGAGGTGGGTACAATTTTATCTTTTAAAAAGCATTTAAATATTTACATGGGTAAGATGGGTATAGAGGGCAATTGGGATTAGTTTAGAGGTTTTTAAAAAAAGGGCAGCATGGATAAGTTGGGCCGAAGGGCCTGTTTCCGTGCTGTAAACCTCTCTGACTCTGAGTGTGAAGCAGGGAGAGGGAAAATAAAATCAATCGGTGACATCAGGGCAAAGTCATGAGTTGATTGGCTGGTGAATATTACTGCTGCTTTTCTTTTCTGCAAACTTAGATTGAGTGAGCAATGAGAAAGTTCCACTCTGTTTCTGCTCTATCTGTAACCACCAAGAACCACTCTGGTTCAGAGCCCACCTTCAGAATGAAGGGAAGCAAGTAGGGGATTAGCTGGTGTGTATTTTCTACTTATCTAAACAAGGGTCTAGACAGCTCAGGCTATTTTTTTTAAATTATGGTTTACTGTTGCTAGTTAAATATAGGGATTATTAAGATTTGTCAGTATTAGTAAGGTTTATCAGTGTTGGGAAAGTTTATTCACAATATTGAGTGTTTGGCTCATATCCATTTTACCCATGTAACTGACTAAATGCTTTTCAAAAGACAAAATTGTACCCGCCTCTACTACTGCCGTTGGCAGCTTGTTCTAGACACTCACCACCCTCTGTGTGAAAACATTGCCCCTCTGGACGCTTTTGTATCTCTCCCCTCTCACTTTAAACCTATGCTTTCTACATAGAACATAGAACAGTACAGACCCTTCGGCCCTCAATGTTATGCCGAGCTTTGTCTGAAACCAAGATCAAGCTATCCCACTCCTCGTCATTCTGGTGCACTCCATGTGCCTATCCAATAACCGCTTGAAAGTTCCTAAACTGTCCAACTCCACTATCACAGCAGGCAGTCTATTCCATACCCCAACCACTCTCTGAGTAAAGAACCTATCTTGGACATCTCTCATATCTCCCACCGTGAACCTTATAGTTATGCCCCCTAGTAACAGCTACCCGAGGAAATAGTCTCTGAACGTCCACTCTATCTATCCCCCTCATCATCTTATAAATCTCTCTGCACTCCAGAACATAGAACATAACAGCGCAGTACAGGCCCTATGGCCCTCGATGTTGCGCCAACCAGTGGAACCAATCTAATGAGCCTCTAACTTAAACTATTCCAATAGATGATCTGGAGGAGGGAACCGAGTGTATGGTATCGAAATTTGCTGATGACACCAAGATTGGTGGAACGGCAAATTGCGCGGAGAGTCTACAGAAGGATCTAGATAGGCTGGGCGAATGGGCCAGGAACTGGCAAATGGAATTTAATGTTGGCAAGTGCGAGGTGGTCCACTTTGGTAGGAATAATGGTAGGAAGGATTATTACTTACGTGGCGAAAAGCTGCAGCAGGCGACGGTGCAGCGGGACTTCGGGGTCCTTGTGCATGAGTCGCAAAAACCCAGCTTGCAGGTGCAGCAGGTGGTCAGGAAGGCGAATGGGATGCTGGCCTTCATAGCGAGGGGGATTGAATATAAAAGTAGGGAGGTCTTGCTGCGGCTGTATAGGGCATTGGTGAGGCCGCAGCTGGAGTAGTGTGTGCAGTTTTGGGCGCCGTACTTACGCAAGGATATTTTGGCCTTGGAGGGAGTGCAGAGGAGGTTTACTAGGCTGATGCCGGAGTTGAAGGGGTTGAGCTATGAGGAGAGGCTGAATAAACTAGGCTTGTACTTGTTAGAGTTTAGAAGAATGAGGGGAGATCTCATTGAGACATATAAGATGATGAATGGGATGGATAGGATAGAGGTGGAGAGACTCTTCCCGCTCAGAAAGGACAGTAGGACTAGGGGGCACAGCCTCAAGTTAAAGGGGGGGCGGTTTAGAACGGAGTTGAGGAAGAACTTCTTCACTCAAAGGGTGGTGAATCTCTGGAATTCTCTGCCTGTTGAAGTGGTGGAGGCTGCCTCGCTAAATATTTTTAAGACGCGGGTTGATGGGTTTTTGATAAGCGAGGGGATTAAGGGTTATGGAGAGAGGGCGGGAATGTGGAACTGAGCCACGACAGATCAGCCATGATCTTATTGAATGGCGGGGCAGGCTCGAAGGGCTAGATGGCCTACTCCTGCTCCTGTTTCTTATGTTCATATGCCTATCCAATGACCATTTGAATGCCCTTAATGCTTCCACACCCTTCTTATAGTGAGGTGACCAGAACTGCACACAGTATTCCAAATGTGGTCCCACCAATGTCCTGTACAGTTGCGGTGTAATCCCACAGCTCTTAAACTCAAACCCCCTGTTAAAAAAGGCTAACACACTATAAGCCTTCTTCATGGCTCTATCCAGTTGAGTGGCAACCTCCAGAGATCTGTTCAGATGAATCCCAAGATCTCACTGTGCCTCCACATTCCTCTGTTGTTGAACCCTACTGTTAACCTGTAATCCTCCTTCAAATTTGTCCTACCAAAATGAATCACCTCACGCTTATCAGGGTTAAACTCCATCTGCCACTTTTCAGCCCAGCTCTGCATCCTATCTAGATTTAGACTCCCCTACCTTTGGGAAAAGATATTGACTATCTAGCTGATCTGTGCCCCTCATTAGTTTATAGACCTCTATAAATTAACCCCTCAGCCTCCTATGCTCCAGAGGAAAAAGTCCCAGTCTACCCAGTCTCTCCTCATAACTCAAACCATTAAGTCCCTGTATCATCCTAGTAAATTTTTTTTGCACTCTTTCTAGTTTAATAGTTTAATATCCTTTCTTTAATGGAGTTACCACAGCTGAACACAGTATTCCAAATGTGGTCTTACCAATGTCTTCTACAACTTCAATAAGATGTCCCAACTCCTTTATTCAACGTTCTAACCAATGAAACCAAGTATGCCAAACACCTTCTACACTACTGTTCACCTGTAACTCCACTTGCAAGGAGCTATGAACCTGTATCCCTAGGTCTCTTTTCTTTGTAACTCTCTCAAACACCGTAACATTAATTGAGTAAATCCTGCCCTGATTCGATCTACCAAAATGCATCACCTCCTATTTATCAAAACTAAGCTCCATATGCCATTCATCAGCCCACTGACCCAATTGATCAAGATCCCGTTGTAATCCTAGATAACTTTCTTCACTGTCCACTGTGCACCAATCTTGGTTCGTAGATTTGCAAATGACACCATGTCTCCGAAATTCTCATCCAAATCATTAATATAAAGGACAAATAACAGTGGACCCAGCACAGACTGTGAGGCACACCACTGGTCACAGGCCTCCAGTCTGAAAAACAATCCTCTACAACCACTGTCTGCCTTCTGTCATCAAGCCAATTTTGTATCCAATTGGCTACCTCACCCTGGATTCCATTAAGAACATAAGAAATAGGAGCAGGAGTAGGCCATCTAGCCCTTCGAGCCTGTCCCACCACTCAATAAGATCATGGCTGATCTGAAGTGGCTCAGTTCCACTTTCCCGCTTTCCCCCCATAACCCTTAATTCCCTTGCCTACCTAAAATCTATCTACCCGTGTCTTAAATATATTTAGCGAGGTAGCCTCCATTGCTTCAACGGGCAGAGAATTCCAGAGATTCACCACCCTTTGAGTGAAGAAGTTCCTCCTCAACTCTGTTCTAAACTGCCCCCCCCTTATCTTGAGGCTGTGCCCTCTAGTCCTGTTGTCCTTTCCGAGCGGGAAGAATCTCTACCTCTACCCATCCATCCCCTTCATTATCTTATACGTCTCTATAAGATCCCCCCTCATCCTTCTAAACTCCAACGAGTACAGACCCAGTCTATTTAGTCTCTCTTCATAGTCCAATCCCCTCATCTCTGGTATCAGCCTAGTGAACCTCCTCTGCACTCCCTCCAAGGCCAAAATATCCTTCTGCAAGTGCGGTGACCAAAACTGCACACAGTACTCCAGCTGCGGCCTCACCAATACCCTGTACAATTGCAGCAAGACCTCCCTGCTTTTATATTTTATCCCCCTTGCTATAAAGGCCAGCATCCCATTTGCCTTCTTGATCACCTGCTGCACCTGCAGACTGGGTTTTTGCAACTCGTGCACAAGGACTCCCAGGTCCCTCTGCACCGTAGCACGCTGCAGCTTTTCGCCCTTTAAATAGTAATCCCTCCTACTATTATTCCTGCCAAAGTAGATAACCTCACACTTGCTAACATTGTACTCCATCTGCCAGGTCCTCACCCACTCGCTCAGCCTATCCAGATCCCTCTGCAGACTTTCCACACCCTCCGCACAATTTGCTTTTCCACTTATCTTTGTGTCTTCAGCAAATTTTGTCACCCTACGCTCAGCCCCCTCCTCCAGATCATCTACATAAATGGTAAATAGCTGAGGCCCCAGCACCGATCCCTGCGGCACTCCACTAGTTACCAACCGCCAATCTCTCTCTTTTCATTCACAGGTTTTAAGTTGGCCGGCCTCGTGTCCAACGAGGGGCATACACACGATGGGTCGTACTGGGGCTGCTCTTGGTTGTTCGGGATTGGCCTAGTGCTTCATGTCGTTAGTGTGTACCTAAACTGGACCAAATACTGGGCAAGATGACAGCTCAGTGACTATCGCTGATTGCTGTGCAGACACATGGATTTGGGCCGGTGTCTGTGGGAGTTTGCGCATTCTCCCCGTGCTTGCGTGGGTTTCCTCCAGGTGCTCTGGTTTCCTCCCACACCCCAAAGATGTGCTGTTAGGCTGATTGGCAGGAATAAATTGTCCCTAAATCAGATTCCCTCAATCTGGATGGCCATAAAACATTAGACAGGGGTCGTGGGTGGAGAGGGGGACTGGTGGTGTTGAGATGGCGGCGCGGGCTCGTTGGGCCGAAGGGCCTGTTTCCCGGGCTGATTTTGTTCTTTGTTCAATCAGAATAGCACCCATTGATACCAACTCTCTGCCTCTATTAGACAACCAATCCTCTATCCACACTAACACCTTACCCCCAACTCCATGCCCCCTAACCTTCTGAAGCAACCTTTTGTGCAGCACCTTATTAAACACCTTTTGAAAATCGAGAAACACTACATCCACCGGTTCCCCTCACTCTACCGCACTAGTCACATCCTCATAGAATTCCAATAAATTTGTCAAACACGACTTCCCCTTAACGAATCCGTGCTGCGTTTGCTCTATCAAACCATTTTTCTCAAGATGCCTCGCTATTTCTTCTTTGATGACGGATTCAAGCATTTTTCCAACTACAGACGTTAAACTAACCGGCCTATAATTCCCTTCCTTTTGCCTGCTACCTTTTTTAAACAGCGGCGTAACATTAGCCATTTTCCAATCTTCCGGCACTTCCCCAGAATCCAGCGAAGTTTGGTAAATAATCACTAAGGCATCTACTATCACCTCTGCCATTTCCTTCAGAACCCTGGGATGCATTCCATCCGGTCCTGGGGACTTGTCCACCGTCAGTCCCACTAGTCTATCAAGCACTACCTCGCTCGTGACAGTAATCGCATTCAGGCCCTCAACTCCTACCATCCTTCTATCTTTAATATCCGGCAAACTATTCGTGTCCTCCTCTGTGAAGACCGAGGCAAAAAACTTATTTAAGGCCTCAGCCATTTCCTCATCTCCCACCACTAAATCCCCCATCTCATCCTCTAAGGGTCCAACATTCACTCTAGCCAGCCTCCTTCTCTTTATATATTTATAAAAACTCTTACTGTCTTTTTTTATATTTAGTGCTAGTTTAGCTTCATAGTCTATCCTTCCTTTCTTTATCAACTTCTTAGTCAATCTTTGTTGATTTTTAAACCTCTCCCAATCTTCTACTCGCCCACTACTTTTCGCCACTCTAAAAGTATCAGCTTTTAATTTAATACTCTCCTTTATTTCCTTCGATAACCACGGCTGATTATCCCTTCTCCTACATTCCTTCTTTACCATCGGAATATATTTCTGCTGAGCACTGAAAAAGATCTCCTTAAAGATCCTCCACTGTTCCTCGGCAGTGCTACTGACCAATCTGTGCCCCCAATCTACATTCGCCAATTCCTCTCTCATCCTATCGTACTCCCCTCTGTTCAAACAGAGGACACAGGTTCGGGACCCTACTTTCTCATCCTCCATCTGCATCAAAAACTCAACCATACAATGATCGCTCGTCCCAAGAGGATCTCTCACAACAAGGTCCCTAATTCTACCTGCCTCATTACATAACACCAGATCTAAGATAGCTCGCTCCCTCGTTGGTTCCGTCACACGCTGTTCAAGGAAACTATCCCGGCAGCATTCCAAAAACTCTCCCTCAAGCCCACCGCGTCCGAGATGGGTCAACCAATCAATATGCAGATTGAAATCCCCCATAATTATCGCCGTTCCATTTCTGCACGCATCATTTATTTGCTTGTTTATAGCCCACCCCACCTCCAAGTTATTATTTGGGGGCCTATGGACCACACTCACCAGCGTCTTCCCCTTATTGTTCCTTATTTCCACCCACAACGATTCCACGTTCTGCTCTTTGGAGCCTATATCTTACCTTACTACCTCCCTGATATTATCCTTAATCAGCAGAGCTACCCCCCCGCGCCACCCGCCCCCCGCCAACTTTTTCCTCCTGTCTATCCTTCCTAAACACTTGATACCCCTGGACATTCAGCTCCCAGTCCTTGTCACCCTGCAGCCACGTCTCTGTAATGGCCACCAGATCATATCCATTTTACTGATCTGCGCCACCAACTCATTCACTTTGTTCCGAATGCTTCGTGCATTCAGATAAAGTGTCTTTATTCAGCCTTTATCTGGACCCTATTTGAAGGAACGCCACCAACCTTTCTCATGCCCCCTACTCCCTTTGTTATTGGGACATCCTCCACATTTTCCCGCACCCGTACCCTCTCTTTTACTTTAGATATTGTAATTTCTCCCACCCCTGCACCCTCCCCCCCCTCTAATTAGTTGAAAGCCCTATCTACAGTCCTAGTTATACGATTCGCCAGGACTCTGGTTCCAGCACGATTCAGGCGAAGACCATCCCATCTGAACAGATCCCATCTGAACAGGCCCCATCTTCCCCAATACTGGTGCCAATGTCCCATGAATTCAAACCCATTCCTCCCACACCAATCCCTGAGCCACCCATTCATCTCTTTAATCCTATTTACCCTTTGCCCATCTGCATGTGGTTCAGGTAGTGATCCAGAGATAACCACCTTGTCGGTTCTGCTTTTTAATTTCATTCCAAGCTTTGCATACTCCCTCTGCAGATCCTTAGTTCCCATTTTGCCTATGTCGTTGGCACCCACATGTACCACAACGACCGGATTCTCACCCTCCCACTCCAGGTTCCTCTCAGCCCAGATGAGACATCCTGGACCCGAGCACCAGGCAGACAACACACCCTTCTGTATTCTTTATCATTGTGACAAAAGATGGTGTCAATACCCCTAACTACACTATCCCCAATTACCACTACATTCCTCTTTACTTCTTCCTCTTTGTCCTGTGTCTGCATCATTGTACCGTGGGCAGTTTGCTCATCAACCTTACAGCCCTCGTTCTTGTCCACACTGGGATCAAGAACCTCAAACCTGTTGTGCAGATTGAGACACTGAGGCCTTTGAGTCCCCCCATCCTTCCTCCCCGCTCCCCCCTCCTTCCTCTCACCCTTCCTCCCCGCTCCCCCCTCCTTCCTCTCACCCTTCCTCCCCGCTCCCCCCTCCTTCCTCTCACCCTTCCTCCCCGCTCCCCCCTCCTTCCTCTCACCCTTCCTCCCCCCAGCAGCACCCTCTTGTTCCTGACCCTTAGAGTTAGCCAGTCTAGGGGGTGTGAATATCACTTGTACCCCATTATCCAGGTTACACTCCCTCTCCCTGATGAGCCTCAGTGTTTGAAGCTCAGAGTTCAGTTCGTCTACTTTGAGCTGGAGCTCTTCAAGCAACCAGCACTTACTGCAGACATGGTCACTGGGAAGGACCTTGGGGTCCACCAGCTCCCACATCATACAGAAACAGCACATCACATACTCCTCCATCACAGTCTCTTAGTGATTTCTAAACACAGTTCAGAATTTAAACTTACCTCGCCCTTTTCTCCCAAGCCCTTTGATCCAAAGCCCTTACTGCTCACTCTTAGATTTAAACTCTTAGATTAGATTTAAACTCTTGCAACAACCTACCATGTGGTATCTTGTCAAAGGCTAAAGTCCATGTGGACAATGTTAACTGCACTGCCCTCATTTCCATTCTTGGTTACGCCCTTAAAAAACTCAATCCAATTTGTGAGGCATGGTTTTCCACTCACAAAGCCATGCTGATTGTTGCTAATCAATCTTTGTGTCTCAAAATGCCCGTTTCAAATATCTCTACTGGGGACCCTCTTATACTCTATACTACGAGTGATAAAAGCAAGTGTCCCATTTGCCGCCTTAACTATCCTGTTCACCTGCTCTGCAGGTTCAGGGATCTGTGAATAATTATCCCAATATCACTCTGTTCCCCAGCGCCCTGACATTCATAAAATATTCCCTCGTTTTGTTTCTTCTTCCAAAGTGCATCACCTCACACTTATCAGGGTTAAATACCATCTACCACTGTGCTGCCCATCTGACAATTCCATCTAGATCTTCCTGAAATCACAGTGTGTGTGTCGTGGAGTGATTATCACACTCACATCACAGGCAGGAGGTCTGCCATTCGAGCCTGGAAAGGAACATTTCCAAATGCTTTTAGGGCAGCTTTGTGACACAGTGGGTTAGCACTGCTGCCTCACAGCCCCAGGGACCCGGGTTCAATTCCTGGGGGCACAGTGGGTTAGCACTGCTACCTCACAGCGCCAGGGACCCGGGTTCGATTCCCGGGGGCACGGTGACACAGTGGGTTAGCACTGCTGCCTCACAGCGCCAGGGACCCGGGTTCGATTCCCGGGGGCACGGTGACACAGTGGGTTAGTGCTGCTGCCTCACAGCGCCAGGGACCCGGGTTCGATTCCCGGGGGCACGGTGACACAGTGGGTTAGCACTGCTGCCTCACAGCACCAGGGACCTGGGTTCGATTCCCGGGGGACACGGTGACACAGTGGGTTAGCACTGCTGCCTCAGAGCCCCAGAACCTGGGTTTGATTCCCAGGGGCATGGTGGCAGAGTGGGTTAGCACTGCTGTCTCACAGCCCCAGGACCCGGGTTCGATTCCCAGCGGCACGGTGACACAGTGGGTTAACACTGCTGTCTCTCAGCCCCAGGACCCGGGTTCGATTCCCAGCAGCACGGTGACACAGTGGGTTAGCGCCGCTGTCTCACAGCGCCAGGGATCCGGGTTCGATTCTCAGGGGCATGGTGGAAGAGTGGTTAGAACTGCCACCTCACAGCCCCAGGGACCCGGGTTTGATTCCCGGGGGCACGGTGGCACAATGGGTTAGCACTGCTCCCTCACAGCCCCAGGGACCTGGGTTCGATTCGCAGGGGCATGGTGGCAGAGTGGTTAGTACTGCTGCCTCACAGCAACAGGGACCCGGGTTCAATTCTGGTCTTGGGTCACTGTGTGGAGTTTGCACTTTCTCCCCATGTCCATGTGGGTTTCCTCTGGGTGCTCTAGTATCCTCCTACAGTCCAAAGGTGTGTGGATTAGGTTGATTAACCATGCTAAATTGACCCTAGTGTCAAGGGATTAGCAGGATAAATGTGTGGGGTTATAGTAATAGGGCTGGGTGGGATTCTAGTTGGTACAGACTCAATTGGCCAAAAGGCCTCCTCCTGCACTGTTATGATTCTATGAAACTGTAACCATCTTCTACACTTTTACCCACCCAACCAATCTTGGTGCCATCTGTAAACTTGCTTAACATCCCCCTCCACCACCTCCACATTTTCATCTATATCTTTTATGTATATAGCACATAAAGGGAGGTGATGGCCTAGTGGTATTATCACTGGACTATTAATCCAGAAACTCAGCTGTTCTGGGACCCGGGTTTGAATCCCGCCACGGCAGCTGGTGTAATTTGAATTCAATAAAAAACGTCAGAATTAAGAATTTACTGATGACAGGGAGGTTTAAACTGATTCGGAAGGGGGGTGGGATCGTGAGTAGAGGGGGTGAAAGTGAGGGGGGCATAGTTGGGGAATGCAAGGCACGGCATAGTGGGGGTGGGGCGGAGCAGGGTTTGAAATGCGTGTACTTGAATGCGAGGAGTATTCGCAATAAAGTGGATGAACTTGCAGCGTGGATCAGTACCTGGGACTTTGATGTTGTGGCCATTTCAGAGACATGGATAGAGCAGGGTCAGGAATGGTTGTTGCAGGTTCCGGGGTACAAATGCTTTAGTCGGAGTAGAGAAGAAGGTAGAAGGGGGGGTGGGGTAGCATTGCTAGTCAAGGACTGTATCACAGTGTCGGAGAGGAAGTTTGATGAGGACTTGTCAGTTGAGGTAGTATGGGCGGAGATTAGAAATAGGAGAGGAGAGGTCACCCTGTTGGGAATCTTTTATAGACCTCCTAAAAGTTCTAGAGAGGTTGAGGAAAGGATTGCGGAGACAATCCTGGTTAGGAGTGAAAGTAATAGGGTATTTGTTATGGGGGACTTTAACTTTACGAATATTGATTGGAATTGCTATAGTTCTAGCTCGTTAGAGGGGTCAGTGTTTGTACAAAGCGTGCAGGAAGGTTTTTTGACTCAGTATGTAGATAGGCCAACTAGAGGTGAGGCTATATTGGATTTGGTGCTGGGAAATGAGCCAGACCAGGTGCTAGACTTGGAAGTTGGTGTGCATTTTGGTGATAGTGACCACAATTCGGTTACGTTCACCTTAGTGATGGGAAGGGATAGGCATGAACCTCGGGTCAGTAGTTTTAGCTGGGGTAAGGGTAATTATGAGGCTATTAGGAGTGAATTAGGAAGCATAGATTGGACTAGGAGATTACAGGGACTGGGAATGTCCGAAATGTGGAGTTTTTTCAAGGAGCAGCTACTGCGAGTCCGTGATAGGTATGTCCCTGTCAGGCATGGAGGAATTGGTAGATCAAG
Organism: Carcharhinus amblyrhynchos; assembly: GCF_965287045.1. Taxonomy (NCBI): domain Eukaryota; kingdom Metazoa; phylum Chordata; class Chondrichthyes; order Carcharhiniformes; family Carcharhinidae; genus Carcharhinus; species Carcharhinus amblyrhynchos. The sequence goes on along the minus strand of NC_137333.1, from coordinate 109,392,370 downwards.
GGAACCGTGGTGCACTAAAAGAGTTGAGTCGATGGTTAAAAAGAAAAAGGAGGCTTATGTTCGGATGAGAATTGAGGGCTCAGGTAGTGCACTTGAAAGCTTTAGATTGGCTAGGAGGGAGTTGAAGAGTGAGTTAAGAAGGGCTAAAAGAGGACATGAGAAGACATTGGCTGATAGGATTAAGGAGAATCCTAAGGCGTTCTATAGGTATGTCAGGAACAGAAGGTTGGTCAGGGCAAGATTAGGGCCAGTTACAGACAGCAGGGGGAAGTTGTGTGTGGAACCGGAGGAGATTGGAGAAGCATTGAACCAATATTTCTCTTCGGTGTTCACGCAGGGGGACATGAATATAGCTGAGGAGGACACTGGGTTGCAGGGGTGTAAAATAGACAGTATTACGGTTGATAAGGGGGATGTGCTGGATATTCTTGAGGGGCTGAAAATAGATAAGTCCCCTGGTCCGGATGGGATCTACCCTAGGATTCTCTGGGAGGCTAGAGAGGTGATTGCAGAGCCTCTGGCTCTGATCTTCAGGTCGTCATTGGTCTCTGGTGTAGTCCCGGAGGATTGGAGGATAGCGAATGTTGTCCCATTGTTTAAGAAGGGGAACAGAGACTTTGCCGGGAATTATAGACCGGTGAGTCTTACTTCTGTTGTGGGCAAGGTTTTAGAAAAAAATTATTAAGGATAGGATTTATAGTTATTTGGAGTGTAATGAATTGATTAAAAATAGTCAGCATGGTTTTGTAGCGGGTAGGTCGTGCCTTACTAACCTTATTGAGTTTTTTGAGAAGGTGACCAAAGAGGTGGATGGGGGCAAGGCAGTTGACGTGGTATATATGGATTTTAGTAAGGCGTTCGATAAGGTTCACCATGGTAGGCTTCTGCAGAAAATGCAGATGTATGGGATTGTGGGTAATCTAGGAAGTTGGATCAGGAATTGGCTATCAGATAGGAGACAGAGGGTGGTGGTTGATGGTAAATATTCATCATGGAGTTCGGTTACGAGTGGTGTGCCTCAGGGATCTGTTTTGGGGCCACTGCTGTTTGTAATCTTTATTAATGATCTGGATGAGGGTATAGTTGGGTGGATTAGTAAATTTGCTGATGACACCAAAGTCGGAGGTGTGGTAGATTGTGAGGAAGGGTGTCATAGTCTGCAGGGAGACTTAGATAGGTTGCAGAGCTGGGCCGAGAGGTGGCAGATGGAATTTAATGCGGAGAAGTGTGAGGTAATTCACTTTGGTAGGAGCAACACATGTGTCGAGTATAGGGCTAACGGGAGGACTTTGAATAGTGTGGATGAACAGAGGGATCTAGGTGTATGTGTACATAGATCCCTGAAAGTTGGGAATCAAGTAGATAAGGTTGTTAAGAAGGTGTACGGTGTCTTGGCGTTTATTGGTAGGGGGATTGAATTTAGGAGTCGCAGCGTCATGTTGCAATTGTACACTACTCTGGTGCGGCCGCACTTGGAGTACTGTGTGCAGTTCTGGTCCCCACATTACAAGAAGGATGTGGAGGCTTTGGAGAGGGTGCAGAGGAGGTTTACTAGGATGTTGCCTGGTATGGTGGGGAGGTCCTATGAGGAGAGACTGAGGGATTTAGGGTTGTTTTCGTTGGAAAGAAGGCGGCTAAGAGGGGATCTTATTGAAACATATAAGATGATTAGAGGTTTAGATAGGGTGGATAGTGATAGCCTTTTTCCTCGGATGGAGAAAGCTAGCACGAGGGGGCATGGCTTTAAATTAAGGGGGGGTAGCTACAGGACGGATGTCAGGGGTAGGTTCTTTACCCAGCGGGTGGTGAGGGATTGGAATGCCCTGCCTGCTGCAGTTGTAAATGCGCCTAGTTTGGGGGCGTTTGAGAGATCTATGGATAGGTTTATGGACGAAAAGGGATTGGTATAGGCTAGTGGGTCATTGTTTTTGTAACTGGTTGGCGCAACATCGTGGGCCGAAGGGCCTGTTCTGCGCTGTAATGTTCTATGTTCTATAAGAACGTCAGAACATAAGAAATAGGAGCAGGAGTAGGCCATCTAGCCCTTCGAGCCTGCCCCGCCATTCAATAAGATCATGGCTGATCTGTCGTGGCCACGAAACCATTGTCGGAAAAACCCATCTGGTTCACTGATGTCCTTTAGGGAAGGAAACCTGCCATCCTTACCTGGTCTGACTTACATGTGACTCCAGAGCCACAGCAATGCGATTGACTCTCAGATGCCCTCCAAGGGTAACTAGGGATAGTACCATCTGCAGATTTAGAGATTTTGCCCTCAAACCCCATCTCTGAATTGTTTATATAAATCAGAAAAAGCAAGGGCCCAATACTGATCCTGGGGGAACAGCACATTCAACTTGTCTCCAGTTTGAGAAACTATGGCTGGGATTTTCCTGAAAAAATTATATGTCCCCAATTTGCCTGAAAACAGGAGTAACACCTGCTGGTTTTTTTTAAATGATTTTCAGATTAGATCTCCCACATCCTGTGCACTATAGTGTGTCCTTGCGAGATTCACTCTGAAAAACCCTGCTAGAGTGGCAGCTTAGAGCTGAGTGAACCACTGCACACGCACCGATCTGTCAGCACCAAGATTGGAGCATGCGCAGTGACCCCTAGGCAGCCCCACAACCCTGCATCACTAGCTTTCTGACTCACCCCCATCCCCTGATTACTGGACTCCAGAACCTCTCCCAGCCAGCCCTGATTTCCCCGAAGCCTGGTGGGTGGGCATTGCTAGTTTATTCCTTAGGCAGTGCCAGGTTGTGAAGATGCTGGCATTGGTCTGGGGTGGGCATAGTAAGACACCAGATTAAAGTCCAACAGGTTTATTTGATGGCACAGGCCACAAGCTTTTGGAGCTCTGCCCCTTCATCAGGTGAGTGGGAGTTCTATTCACAAACAGGGTATATAAAAACACAAACTCGATTTACAAAATAATGGTTGTAATGTGAGTCTTTACAGGTAATTGAGTCTTAAAGATACAGACAATGTGAGTGGAGAGAGGGTTAAGCATAGATTAAAGAGAATGTGTATTGTCTCCATCCAGATCAGTTAGTGAGATTTTGCAAGCCCAGGCAAGTCGTAGGGATTACAGATAGGTGACATGAACCCAAGATCCCGGTTGAGGCCATCCTCATGTGTGTGGAACTTGGCTCTCAGTCTCTGCTCAGCGACTCTGCGCTGTCGTATGTCATGAAGACTGCCTTGGAGAATGCTTACCCGAAGATCAGAGGCCGAATGCCCGTGACCGCTTCGAGAAGTGTCCATTCATCTGTTGTTGTAGCATCTGCATGGACTCCCCAATGTACCATGCTTCGGGACATCTTTTCCTGCGGAGTATCAGGTAGACAACGTTGGCCGAGTTGGAAGACTATGTACCGTGTACCTGGTGAATGGTGTTCTCAGGTGAAATGTTGGCATCCGTGTCGATGATTCGGCATGTCTTGCAGAGGTTGCTGTGGCAGGGTTGTGTGGTGTTGTGGTCACTGTTCTCTTGAAGGCTGGGTAGTTTTGATGCAGAGAATGGTCTGTTTGAGGTTGTGCAGTTGTTTGAAGGCAAGAAGTCAGGGTGTAGAGTTGGCCTTGGCGAGATGTTTGTCTTCAAACAGGGTGGTGAGGGATTGGAATGCCCTGCCTGCTGCAGTTGTAAATGCGCCTAGTTTGGGGGCGTTTAAGAGGTCTGTGGACAGGTTTATGGACGAAAAGGGATTGGTTTAGGTTAGTGGGTCATTGTTGTTGTTTTTTTTTTAACTGGTCGGCGCAACATCGTGGGCCGAAGGGCCTGTTCTGCGCTGTAATGTTCTATGTTCATTGATGACATGATGAAGGCGCCGGAGAAGATGTTGTAGCTTCTCCGCAACCTGAAAACCAAGATGGAGTCCATATTCTCAACTTGCGCTCAGGACGCAGACCAGCTGCGAAACTCTGCCAAGCAGACGAGACAAAGGAACTATGCCACCTACATGGGCACCAAGAACAGGAAACTTGAGAAACGCGGCATCGCCACCAGCAGCAACCAAGCCTCTCCCGGTACCACAGTAGAAAATAGAACCACTGCAGGGAGGTCCATTGTTAACTTGTCGGACTACACACTTCAACCAGATGAAATCAAAGTTCTCAACCGAGGGCTCAATTTCTGCCCCACCGCCAAAATGGACCTCATCAGTCTCGCAGCGGACACAGAGGAATTCATCAGGCGAATGCGGCTGTGGGAGTTCTTCCACAAACCCCAAGAGGCCAACAGCGAACACAAGGACACAGCCAATGAACCGGAACAGCCGACAGGGAGATCCGCAGTGCAGCAACCAAAGAGGAAGGAATCCAATTGGACTCCTCCGGAAGGCCGCTGCCCTCGACTGGACATGTATGCCCAAACCATCAGGAGGTGCGCCGACACCACGTTCATCAGCTGCACACACCAGACAGCCCTGAACATCACCCAAGCACAACACAACGCCATCCACACTCTCAAGACCAACTGCAACATTGTCATCAAACCAGCAGACAAAGGAGGGGCCATCGTCATACTGAACAGAACGGATAACTGCAAAGAAATGTACTGACAACTGAACAACGAGGTACACTACAGACAGTTACCCGCAAATCCGACCAAAGAACACACTCGTCAACTCAACAGACTGATCAAGACCTTTGATCCGGACCTTCAGAGCACCCTCCGTGCTGTCATTCCATGTACTCTCTGCGTTGGAGATCTCTACTGCCTCCCAAAGATACACAAGGCAAACACACCCAGCCGTCCAATCGTATCGGGCAATGGGACCTTGTGTGAGAACCTCTTCGGCTACATCAAGGGCATCCTAAAATCCATTGTACAAAGAACCCCCAGCTTTTATGGTGATACTATGGACTTCCTACAGAAACTCGGCACACATGGAGCAGTTGAACCAGGGACACTCCTCGTCACAATGGATGTCTCAGCGCTCTACACCAGCATCCCCCACAACGACGGCATTGCTCAACTGCCTCAGTACTCAAAACTGACAACTGCAAATTTCCAGATGCAATTTTACAACTCATCCGCTTCATCTTGGACCACAATGTCTTCAACTTCAACAACCAATTCTTCATCTAGACACACGGAACAGCCGTGGGGACCAAATTCGCACCTCAATATGCCAACATCTTCATGCACAGGTTCGAACAAGACTTCTTCACCGTACAGGACCTTCAGCCGATGCTATACACTAGATACATCGATGACATTTCCTTCCTTTGGACTCATGGTGAACAATCACTGAAACAACTATATGATGACATCAACAAGTTCCATCCCACCATCAGACTCACCATGGACTATTCTCCGGAATCGGTGCATTCTTGGACATGCGCATCTCCATCAAGGATGCTCACCTCAGCACTTCATTGTACTGCAAGCCCAAGGATAACCTCACCATACTCCTTTAACATGTTTAGGGTGGAAGCTGGAGAAATGAAGCCATTCCCTACAGACGAGCTCTCCATATACACAGGATCTGCTCAGATGAGGAGGATCGCAATGGACACCTCCAGAGGCTGAAAGATGCCCCCATAAGAACAGGATATGGTGCTCGATTCATCAATCGACAGTTCTGATGCACCACAGGGAAAATCTTCACCAACCTCCTCAGAAGACAAAAATGGGACACGGTGGACAGAGTACCCTTTGTCATAAGAACATAAGAAATAGGAGCAGGAGTAGGCCATCTAGCCCTTCGAGCCTGCCCCGCCATTCAATAAGATCATGGCTGATCTGTCGTGGCTCAGTTCCACATTCCTGCCCTCTCCCTGTAACCCTTAATCCCCTCGCTTATCAAAAAGCCATCAACCCGCGTCTTAAAAATATTTAGCGAGGCAGCCTCCACCACCTCAACGGGCAGAGAATTCCAGAGATTCACCACCCTTTGAGTAAAGAAGTTTCTCCTCAACTCCATTTTAAACCGCCCCCCTTTATCTTGAGGCTGTGCCCCCTAGTCCTACTGTCCTTTCTGAGCGGGAAGAGTCTCTCCACCTCTATCCTATCCATCCCATTCATCATCTTATATGTCTCAATGAGATCTCCCCTCATTCTCCTAAACTCTAACGAGTACAAGCCTAGTTTATTCAGCCTCTCCTCATAGCTCAACCCCCTCAACTCCGGTATCAGCCTAGTAAACCTCCTCTGCACTCCCTCCAAGGCCAAAATATCCTTGCATAAGTACGGCGACCAAAACTGCACACAGTACTCCAGCTGCGGCCTCACCAATGCCCTATACAGCCGCAGCAAGACCTCCCTACTTTTATATTCAATCCCCCTCGCTATGAAGGCCAGCATCCCATTAGCCTTCCTGACCACCTGCTGCACCTGCAGACTGGGTTTTTGCGACTCATGCACAAGGACCCCGAGGTCCCTCTGCACCGTCCCCTGCTGCAGTTTTTCGCCACGTAAGTAATAGTCTTTCCTACCATTATTCCTACCAAAGTGGACCACCTCGCACTTGCCAACATTAAATTCCATTTGCCATTTCCTGGCCCATTCGCCCAGCCTATCTAGATCCTTCTGCAGACTCTCCACACCCTCCACACAATTTGCCGTTCCACCAATCTTGGTGTCATCAGCAAATTTCGACACCATACACTCGGTTCCCTCCTCCAGATCATCTATATAAATGGTAAATAGCTGAGGCCCCAGCACCGACCCCTGGGGCACTCCACTAGTCACCAACCGCCAATCTGAATAGCACCCATTAACCCCCACTCTCTGCCTCCTATTTGACAACCAATCCTCTATCCATGCTAACACCCTACCCCCAACTCCATGCCCCCTTACCTTCTGCAATAACCTCTTGTGAGGTACCTTGTCAAACGCCTTCTGAAAATCAAGAAAGACCACATCCACCGGCTCTCCTCTATCCACCGCCCTAGACACATCCTCATAGAACTCCAATAAATTTGTCAGACACAACTTCCCCTTAATGAAACCGTGCTGCGTCTGCTCTATCAAGCAATTCCCCTTCATCCAGTACTTGGATGAACTTCAGTACTTCATCCAGTACTTCCCCGGAGCAGAGAAGCTACGACATCTTCTCCGGAGCCTTCAACATGTCATCAATGAAGACGAACATATCGCCAGGGCCATCCCCACACCCCCACTTCTTGCCTTCAAACAACTGCACAACCTCAAACAGACCATTGTCCGCAGCAAACTACCCAGCCTTCAGGAGAACGGTGATCACAACCCTGCCACAGCAACCATCTCATGTGAGAACACCATCCACCAGGTACACGGTACACACTCTTGCAACTCGGCCAACGTTGTCTACCTGATACGCTGCAGGAAAGGATGTCCCGAGGCATGGTACATTGGGGAGACCATGCAAACGCTACAACAACAGATGAATGAACACCGCTCGACAATCACCAGGCAAGAGTGTTCTCTTCCTGTTGGGGAACACTTCAGCGGTCACGGGCATTCGGCCTCTGATCTTCGGGTAAGCGTTCTCCAAGGTGGCCTTCACGACACACGACAGCGCAGAGTCGCTGAGCAGAGACTGATAGCTAAGTTCTGCACACATGAGGATGGTCTCAACAGGGATCTTGGGTTCATGTCGCACTATCTGTAACCCCCGTGACTTGCCTGGGAATGCAAAATCTCACTAACTGTTCTGGCTGGAGACAATACACATCTCTTTAACCTGTGCTTAACCCTCTCTCCGCTCACACTGTCTGTACCTTTAAGGCTTGATTAGCTGTAAAGACTCGCCTTCCAATGATTATTCTGTAAATTGAGTGTTTTTATATGCCCTGTTTGTGAACAGAGCTCCCACTCACCTGATGAAGGAGCAGTGCTCTGAAAGCTTGTGTCTTGTGCTACCAAATAAACCTGTTGGACTTTAATCTGGTGTTGTGAGACTTCTTACTGTGCCAGGTAGCCAGACTAGCAATGCCTTCGGAGGCACCCCCGCCCCCCCCCCCCCCCCCCCCACCCCTGATTTCCTGGGGAGCCTCCAGCAGTGTCGGGCCGCCTGTTCCCCGTTAGTGGGGAGCTGTTGTAAATCTTGCTGGAGTGAACCACTCCTGCCGGGGTGGGAGGAGCCACTTCAGTCCTGAGCCCCCCTCATCAGATGGAATGGGAATTTAAATATTGAAATCAGCTCAGCGCCGATTTCTAGCGCATGACTGCTTGTTCAAAAAACTTGAAGCTGAGACGTGTGGATGCCAAGGTGTCCAGCGGGGAGCGCGTGAAGCAGCCCCACTGATGTCCCCTGGCCTGCTGCGCTGTTCTTCAGGGGGCTGGATGAATCAGCCTGTATAATATTTTGTATGTTCGTGTGACATTGGTGTTCTCATGATTGTCCTGGTAAATGCAAGGTGAAATTTCTCTACTCAGCAAAACTCAAGTTCCGTACGAGGAAATTACTTTGGCTAATAAATAATTACAACAAAATAACTTCCATAATGCACAAAACCCAGCAGGGAACGTTTCTACACGAGGGCCAATTCGGGCATGGAATGTGCTGGCACATATTGGACAGACTTGTGTAGACACTGTAGTAGTTGCGCTGGTGGCTCTGGACTTGAGCAGCTCGCGCTTAAGTTGTGCTTCAGCAATACACCTTGCTTTGTGAGCTTGACAGCCTTTGTGGATGAGGCAGCGCCAGGTAGGGCGGTTTTGTACTAGCGTTTCCCAGGTGGTCGTGTCAATGTCAAGCAGCTTCAGGGGGGCTTTGAGTGTGTCTTTGAAACGTTTCTTCTGCCCTCCATGCGAGCGTCTTCCAGCAGAGAGTTCCCCCAAAAGGAGCTGCTTGGGTATGCGCTCGTCTGACATTCGGATGACATGACCTGCCCACCGGGACTGTGCTCTCATCAGCAGTGTGTGGACTGATGGTAGACTTGCCCTAGAGAGATCTTCAGTGTCTGGTACTTTGTCTTGCCTTATGATGCGTAATATTCTGCGAAGCCATGTCATGTGGAAATGATTGAGCTGTCTTGCATGCCTTCAATACACAGTCCACGTTTCACAGGCATACAGGAGGGTAGTGAGTACCGTGGCGCTGCAGACCTTCAGTTTTGTTGCTGGGCTGATTCCTCAACGTTCCCATACAGTGGAGCACAGTCTACTGAAAGCAGAACTTGCCTTTGCTATTCTGCAGTTAACTTCTGCATCAGTAGTCACTGCTTGGGAGAGGGTGCTGCCAAGATAAGTGAACTGGTCCACTGCCTGTAGTTTCTGCCCTTTGATTGTGATTATGGATTCTGTGTACGGTGCATGAGAAGTGGGCTGGTGCATGACTTCGGTCTTTTTAATATTGATGGTGAGTCCAAAGTTGTCACAAGCCGTGGAAAATTTGTCCATATTGACTTGCACCTCTGGCTCTGAGCCAGTGCACAGGGCGCAGTCATCGGCAAAGAGGAAGTTCCTCAGAACAGTCTCCTTCACTTTGGTAATAGCTTGAAGTCTCCTCAGGTTGAAGAGTTTCCCATCCACTCTGTACTTGAGGCTGATTCCAGCAGCACTGCCCTGGAAGGCATCATTCAGCATGGCAGTAAACATCACGCTGAACAGTGCGGGTACGAGCACACAGCCCTGTTTGACGCCATTGGTGACTGGGAATGCCTCAGAGGATTCTCTGCCATCCTGTACTCTGGCCATCATGGAACTGGCGTACCATCTGAATGAATTTGGGGGGGCAGCCAAACTTTGACATGATCCTCCACAAGCCTTGTTGGCTTACAGTGTCGAAGGCTTTCGCGAGGTCAACGAAGGTTGTGTAGAGTTCGCAATTCTGCTCCTGACACTTCTCCTGAAGTTGGCACCCAGCAAAAATCATGTCAGTAGTCCCACGACCTTTGTGGAAGCCACACTGTGACTCTGGAAGCAGGCCCAGCTCCAGATGAGTGACCAGACGATTTAGCAGGACTCTTGTGAGGGTTTTTCCTGTGACGGAGAGCAGCGAGATTCCTTGGTGGTTGTCGCATTCTTGCCGATTGCCCTTCCTCTTGTAGAGGTGTAGGATTGAAGCATCTTTAAGTTCCTGAGCAATGGATCCTTGCTTCCAAAAGGACTGGAACAACTCGGTGAGCTTCTTGATAAGTACAGGACCAGCAGCTTTGTAGATCTCTGCGGGTATGGTATCTGCCCCTGGGGCTTTGCCACTGGATAGCTGGCTGACAGCTTTCGTGACTTCGGCGACTACCGGTGGGTCATCCATGACGCTGTCGATGTCAGCCTGGGGATTCCTGTCTATTGCCTCATCGTTAATAGATGACGGTCAGTTGAGGACGGCTTCAAAGTGTTCAGCCCATCTCTGCAGGATCTGAGCCTTCTCTGTACTGAGAGTTAGAACATAGAACATTACAGCGCAGTACAGGCCCTTCGGCCCTCGATCTTGCGCCGATCAGTGGAACCAATCTAATGATCCTCTAACCTAAACTATTCCAATGTTATCCATATGCCTATGCACTGACCATTTGAACGCCCTTAAAGTTGGCGAGTCCACAACTGCTGCAGGCAGGGCATTCCACGACCTTACTACCCTCTGAGTAAAGAACCAACCTCTGACATCCGCCCTATAACTACCACCCCTTAATTTAAAGCGATGTCCCCTTGTGTTAGCCATCACCATCTGAGGAAAAAGGCTCTCACTATCCACACTATCCACCCTATCTAACCCTCTGATCATCTTGTATGCCTCAATTAGGTCACCTCTTAACCTTCTCTCTAATGAAAATAACCTCAAGTCCCTCAGCCTTTCCTCATAAGACCTTCCCCCACCATACCAGGCGACATCCTGGTAAACCTCCTCTGCACCCTTTCCAATGCCTCCACATCTTTCTTATAATGCGGCGACCAGAACAGACCAAGTGCGGCTGCACCAGAGTTTTGTACAGTTGCAACATGACCTCACGGCTCCGAAATTCAATCCCTCTACCAATAAAAGCTAACACACCGTACGCCTTCTTAACAACCTTATCAACCTGGGTGCCAACTTCCAGGGAGCTATGCACACGTACACCGAGATCTCTCTGCTCGTCGACACTACCAAGAGTCCTTCCATTAGCCCTATATTCTGTACTCCTGTTGCTCTTACCAAAGTGAATCACCTCACAGTCGTGAAGGGTCAAATGGCCTCCTCTGTACAGTAATAAGTCTGTGACCCTGTGAAGTCATGTGTCAGCTACAATATACTCAGGTTTAGACCACAGTTGGAATTAGAGTATCTCTGGGTATCATGACTCAGGGAGGATACATTGGCCTTGGAAAGAGTGGAGTGTGGATTCCCAAGAGTTAAATTATGAGGCAAGATTACACAAACTAGGATCAAATTCCCTAGAATTTTGCTTGAGGAGTGATTTAATCAGTTTTCAAGATATTGAGGAGAACAGATGGGGTTGATAGAGTGAAACTATTTCCACTGTTTGAGAAGTCCAGGACAAGGGGCAGAGTCCAAAAATTAGATACAGATCTTTCAGGAGTGAAATTCGGAAACATTTCTAAACAAAAGATGGTAAAAGTTTGGAACCCTTCCACAAATGCTCACTCAATTATTAATTTTAAATCTGAGATTGATAGATTTTATTAATCCAAGGAATTAAGAATATGGGACAAAGCAAAGCCTATTAGACAATAAGAAATGGGAGCAGGAGGGAACTGTGTGGTCCCCCACGTCAGCTGTGCCATTCAATACATCCATTTGAACTCTGTTTTCCTGTCAGCTCCCTTTTCCTTCTGATTCCATTAATAAACAAAAATCTCTCTATCACAGCCTTAAATATATTCAATGATGGAGCTTTCGCAACTTTGGTTTGGAGAATTCCAAAGTCTCACCCTTTGAATGAAGAAGTTTCTCTTCAACTCCGTCTTAAATAATTGAGCATTTCTCCTTCTTGATTGGATCTGATTTATTATTGTCGCATGTATTAACATCCAGTGAAAAGTATTGTTTCTCGCATGCTATATAGACAAAGCATACCGTTCATAGAGAAGGAAAGGAGAGAGTGCAAAATGTAGTGTTACAGTCATAGCTAGGGTGTAGAGAAAGATCAACTTCGGGCTAGGTAGGTCCATTCAAAGGTCTGATGGCAGCAGGGAAGAAGCTGTTCTTGAGTCGATTGGTACGTGACCTCAGTCTTTTGTATCTTTTTCCCAATGAAAGAAGGTGGAAAAGAGAATGTTCGGGGTGCGTGGGGTCCTTAATTATGCTGGTTGCTTTGCCAAAGCAGCGGGGAGTGTAGACAGAGTCAGTGGATAGGAGGCTGGTTTGCATGATGGATTGGACTATATTCACGACCTTTTGTATTTCCTTGCGGTCTTGGGCAGAGCAGGAGCCCATACCAAGCTGTGATACAACCAGAAAGAATGATTTCTATGGTGCATCTGTAAAAGTTGGTGAAAGTCGGAGCTGACATGCCAAATTTCCTTAGTCTTCTGAGAAAATAGAGGCGTTGGTGGGTTTTCTTAACTATAGTGCCGGCAAGTTGTTGGTGATCTGGACACCTAAAAACTTGAAGATTTCAATCTTTTCTATTTCGTCCCTGTTGATGCAGTTGGGGTATGTTCACTTTTACACTTCCTGAAGTCGAGGACAATCTTCTTTGTTTTGTTGACATTGAGGGAGAGATTATTGTTGCCGCACCAGTTCACCAGATTCTCCATCTCTTTCCTGTACTCTGTCTCATCATTGTTTGAGATCTGACCCACTACAGTGGTGTCGTCAGCAAGCTTAAAAATCAAGTTGGAGGGGAATTTGGCTGCACAGTTGTAGGTGCACGAGGAGTATAGCTGAGAACACCGGTGTGGAGGATGATTGTGGAGAAGGTCTTGTTGCCTATCCTTACTGATTGTTGTCTGAGAGTTAGGAAGTTCAAGATCCAATCATAGAGGGAGGAGCTCAGGCCCAGGCCACGAAGTTTGCAGATGGGTTTTGTAGGAAAATGGTGTTGAAGACTGAGCTGTAGTCAAAGGCGTAGGTATCTTTGTTATCTAAGTGTTTCAAGATTGAGTGCCAGGCTAGAAAGATGGCATCTGTTGTGGAACTGTTGTGACAGTGAACTGCAGTTTGAGAGACTGGAATTGATTCATGCCATGATTAGCCTTTCGAAGCACTTCATAATGATGGATAGTCGATAGTCATTAAGGCACGCTGCTTGGCTTTTCTTTGATACTGGGATGATGGTTGTCTTCTTGAAGCGGATAGACACCTCAGATTGTTGTAAAGAGAGGTTGAAGATGTCTGTGAATAACCCCGCCAGCTGATTTGCACAAGATCTGAGTGATTATCCAGGTACCCCATCTGGGCCAGTCACATTCTGTGGGTTAACCTTTGAGAAAGCCTAAGACTGTGTCCCTATATTCTAGATTTCACAGCGAAGGGAAAAAACCTCTCAAACTGTCAAGCCCTTTCAAAATCTTCAGTCTTTCAATGAGATCAACTCTTATTCTTCTAAACTCCTTAGAGTACAGCACAATTTACTCGGCCTTTTATTAGAAGCCAACTCCTCACCTCCAGGAACCAAGCTAGTGAACCATTGCTGTGTTACCTCCAATGCAATTATATCCTTAATTAAATATGGAGATGAATACTACATACAGTGGGCGAGATTTTTTGGCCCCGCTTGTCCCAGAATTGTAAAGTGCTGCCCCTTGCCTGCTCTGAATCCTGTGGTGGGCAAGGTGGTAAAATTCCAGTGAATATTTGAGTTGTGGTCTCAACAAAATCCTGTACAACTACAGCAAGACTTTTGACCTTGTATTTACATCCCCATGCAATAAAGAACATTGTATTATTTTTTACTTGCTGTACCTATGTCTCAACTTTCATGTTCCTTGTGTGAGGACACCCAAGTCATTCCGAGCATCAACACTGAAACATTCACTGCCTTTTTAAGATATGTAAATTTTAGTCTTGCAACGAAAGTGAATAACTTGACACTTGCCCATGTTATCCACTGGGGTTGTTTGTAATCTCCCGCTACATCTGTGACTAACACTGGAATCCTTTCTCTTACAGAGCCAGAGTGGTTGCAGTTTCAGTAACTGGAGTAATCGTGCTTCAAATTATGGATTTAATGAGAAGTTCCCAACCCAAATGCCAAGGTATGTTTCTGTGGCTTCAGCTGCTGTCAGGATTCTTGGTTGGATGGTCGATGGCCAGGTCAGATGAACCACTTGTTTTGCAAATTGATGAGGAGCAGCCACCTTACACCATCATTGGAGACATCAATGCAGGACTTCCCCCTGGACATACTGCCAGCAGCTTTTTTATTCATGAGACTGATGGCACAGGCATGTCCTCTGATTTAATTATTGATGAAACCACTGGGATTATCAAAACAGCCAAAGTGTTGGATCATGAGTCCAGGGATAAGTACAAGTTTGTTGCAGTGAATTGGGGAGGTGATGCAGTGGAGGTGGTGATAATTGTCAATGATATTAATGATAATTCTCCAGTATTCCCCAACAGTCAAATGAAACTTAATGTACCTGAACAAACACCTGTGGGGACAAGGTTCCGCTTAGATTCAGCCATTGATGCAGATGGAGGGCAATTTAGCACACAGGGATATCTTATTAAAGATGGAAATATTGGACAAGCCTTTAGGCTTGAAACTAAGAGAGTTGCAGAGACACTAGATCTGGAATTAGTCGTTAACAATCCTCTGGACAGGGAGATGAGATCCACTTACACTTTGATGATTGAAGCCTTTGATGGTGGATCTCCCCATAGAACAAGTCAGATGACATTAGATATCTCCATATTGGACGTGAATGACAATGCTCCAATATTTAATCAGACTCGATACTACACCATGATCTCAGAAAGCTTACAGCCAGGCACCAGTCTTCTTCAAGTCTTTGCCACAGATATCGATGAAGGGAATAATGGTGTGGTCATTTATGAGATCAACAGGAGACAGAGTGATCCCAACCAGTACTTTGCCATAGATTCAAAGACAGGTGTGATCAGATTAAACAAAGGATTGGATTACGAAATGAAGAAAGTTCATGAGCTGGTAGTCCAAGCTCGAGACAACGCTACACATCCTGAAGTGACAACAGCATTTGTAACCGTCCAGGTCAAGGATTACAACGATAACCAGCCCACACTCACCATCATATTTCTCAGCGAAGATGGCTCACCTCATATCTCGGAGGGAGCTCAACCTGGCCAGTTTGTGGCCAGGATTTCAGTATCTGATCCTGACTATGGAGAATATGCTAAAGTCAATGTATCCCTGGATGGCGGTGATGGTAAATTTGGACTGACTACAAAGGACAATATTATTTATCTGATCTGCGTGGATCAGGTGTTAGACAGAGAGGAAAAAGATACATACCAGTTGAGTGTTATGGCGACTGATTCAGGAACACCCCCACTGAGGGCTGAATCTACGTTTACCATCCATGTGACTGATGTTAATGACAACCCACCAGTCTTTGATCACTTGGGCTATAGACAGTCCATTCCAGAGGTCCTGTACCCTGGGAGTTTTGTGCTACAAGTAACAGCCAGAGATAAAGATGAGGGCAGTAATGGAGAAATTGTCTACAGCATCATCAGCAATCCAAAGTCTCATTCTAATTGGTTCACCATCGACCAAGCCACTGGTGTTATTACCACAGCTGCAACTTTGGATTATGAAACAGACCCTGCTCCCAGATTGACGGTGATGGCCACTGATCGGGGAAGTACTCCCATGTCATCCTCCGTCACTGTCACCATAGCGATACAGGATGTCAATGACAACGAACCAGTGTTCAGCAGCAATTTCTATAATACATCAATCAAAGAAAATGAGCCAATGGGGACTTGTTTTCTCCAGGTAGGAGCATTTATATTGATGGAATTATAATTGTTAACAGCTTGTAAATATTAATGAACTTGGAATTCTGTGTTTGCTTCAACGTCCAATCTCCAGCAGCAGGAGGGGGTGATTGGTCAGGGACGAGTATTTCTGAGGCTGAAACAGTATTTGAAGGTGAGGGGGGTAATTAGGCATGATGGAAGCATAGAAACATAGAGCTGGAGGAGGCCGTTTGGCTCTTCGGACCTGCTCCGCCATTCATTACAGTCATGGCTGATCATCCAGCTCAATTGCCGAATCTTGCTTTCTCTCCATAACCTTTGATCCCATTCACCACAAGTGCTATATCCAGCCGCCTCTTGAAATATATTCAATGTTTTCACATCAACTACTTCCTGTGGTAATGAATTCAAATTTTAAAGTTTGCTTCATGGACATGTACATAATCAAGGTGGTCTTTATCTGTGGTCTGGAATACAAGATCAGTTTTAAAAAAAGCTCTGTTATAGACACCCATCTGGAGTAACTGTGTTCAGTACTGAGCTCACCCTGAATCGCGTGAGATTTAATTTTATGCAACAACATGCAGTACCTTGTCAAAGGCCTTGCTAAAGTCCATGTAGACAAATCAACTGCGTTGTCCTCATCAAGAAGGGTAACCTTCTTGGTTACCCCTTCAAAAACTCAATCAAATTCTTCAAACACATCCATAGCTCCAGGCTACAACATGAATGAAAAACTGACTGTGGCCACAGCAACCTGGACTGCTTTGGAGTGCTAGAGGCCGGCATGGCCCCATCAGCATGGGGTTCGATCCCCAATCTGTCTAGAGTGAATTTGGGACCTGCCTCCAATGCCGTACCACCAGTGGAGTGCTGTGGGCCAGATCTGCCTTCAGGCAGTGAACTCAAGAAAATGTATTGGGAATAGGAAACTGTGATATCCCTTGAGCCTGTTGCACCAACTGGCTTTGACTTTGTCAAAGGCCTTGCTAAAGTTCATGTTGACAACATCAACTGCACTGCCCTCATCTACCTTCTTGGTTACCCCTTCAAAAAACTCAATCAAATTTGTGAGACATGATTTTCCACTCTCAAAGCCATGCTGACTTAGAGTCCCCATAGTACAGAAAGAGGCCATTTGGCCCATCAAGTCTGCACCGACCACAATCCCACCCAGACCCTACCTCCATATCTCTATATATTTAACCACTAGTCCTTCTAACCTATACATCTCAGGACACTAAGAGCAACTTTAGCATGGCCAATTAACCTAACCCGCACATTTTTGGACTGTGGGAGGAAACTGGAGCACCTGGAGGAAACCCACGCAGATACAAGGAGAATGTGCAAACTCCACACAGACAGTGACCCGAGCCAGGAATCGAACCCAGGTCCCTGGAGATGTGAAGCAGCAGTGCTAACCACTGTGTTACCGTACTGCCATGTCCCTAATCAGCACTTGTATCTCTAAATGCCTGAAGAACCTGTCTCTCAAAATACCTTCCAACAATTTACCCATCACAGATGTGAGGCTCACTGGCCTGTAGTTCCCAGGCTTTTCCCTGCAGCCCTTTTTAAACAAAGACACAACATTTGCCATTCTCCAATCTTCAGACACCTCACCCGTGACTATCGATGATTCAGATATCTCGGCCAGAGGACCTGCAATTTCCTCCCTAGCCTCCCACAATGTCCTGGGATACACTTAGAACATAGAACACTACAGCACAAACAGGCCCTTCGGCCCACGAGTTGCGCCGATCACATCAACACCTACCAATCCATAGACCTATCTATAACCCCCAATCCCATTAAATCCCATATACTCATCCAGAAGTCTTTTAAAAGACCCCAGCGAGTTCGCCTCCACCACCACTGACGGCAGCCGATTCCATTCACTCACCACCCTCTGAGTGAAAAACTTACCCCTAACATCACTTCTGTACTTGCCTCCCTGCACCTCTCGTAGCGACCATTTCAACCCGGGGAAATAGCCTCTGAGAATCCACCCTATCTATTCCTCTCAACATTTTATAAACTTCTATCAGGTCGCCTCTCAACCTTCATCTCTCCAGGGAGAAGAGTCCCAGCTCCCAGTCAAGGCAACATCCTTGTAAATCTCCTCTGTACCCTTTCAATAGCTTCTACGTCCTTCCTATAGTGAGGCGACCAGAACTGCGCACAGTACTCCAAGTGAGGCCTGACAAGGGTCTTATAAAGTTGCAGCATTACCTCCCGATTCCTAAACTCAATCCCTCGATTAATGAAGGCCAGTACACCATATGCCTTCTTGACCACCTCTTCCACCTGCGAGGCCGATTTAAGAGTCCTGTGGACCCGGACCCCAAGATCCTTCTGCTCTTCAACACTACTAAGACTCCTGCCCTTGATAGTGTACTCGTTCATCCCACTGGTCCTGCCAAAATGGACGACTACACATTTATCCGCGTTGAAGTCCATCTGCCACTTCTCCGCCCAGTCCTGCATCCTATTTATGTCCTGCTGCAACTTCTGACATCCTTCCAGACCATCCACAACACCACTGACCTTCGTGTCATCGGCGAACTTACTAACCCATCCCTCCACTTCCTCATCTAGGTCATTTATGAAAATGACAAACAGCAAGGGTCCTAGAACTGATCCCTGGGGCACTCCACTGGTGACTGACCTCCATGCAGAAAAAGACCCATCCACAACCATTCTCTGCCTTTTGCAGGCAAGCCAGTTCTGGATCCACAAGGCCAAAGCCCCTTGGATCCCATGCCCTCTCACTTCATCAGTTCCTGGGGATTTGTCTACCTTGATGAGCTTTAAGACTTTCAGCACCACCACCACTGTAATATATACACTCCTCAAGACATTATTTAGTTCCCCAAGTTCCCTAACATCCATGCTTTTCCCAACAGTAAATACTGATGAGAAATATTCATTTAGGATCTCACCCATCTCATGTGGATTCGCGCATAGATGATCTTGTTGAATCTTAAGACGCCCTACTCTCTGCCTTGTTACTTTTTTAGAACATTAGAACATAAGAACATAAGAAATAGGAGCAGGAGTAGGCCATCTAGCCCTTCGAGCCTGCCCCGCCATTCAGTAAGATCATGGCTGATCTGAAGTGGATCAGTTCCGCTTTCCCACCTGCTCCGCATAACCCTTAATTCTCTTATCTATCAGAAATCTATCTACCCGTGACTTAAACATATTCAATGAAGTAGCCTCCACCAGTTCAATGGGCAGAGAATTCCAGAGATTCACCACCCTCTGAGTGAAGAAGTTCCTCCTCAACTCTGTTCTAAACTGCTACCCCCCAAGCTTATTTTGAGGCTGTGCCCTTTAGTTCTGGTTTCCTTTCAAAGTGGAAAGAATCTCTCTACCTCTACCCTATCTAGCCCCTTCATTATCTTGTAAGTCTCTATGAGATCCCCCCTCAGCCTTCTAAACTCCAACAAGTACAGGCCCAGTCTATTTAATCTCTCCTCATATGCTAACCCCCTCATCTCCGGTATCAGCCTGGTGAACCTTCTCTTTACTTCCTGCGAGGCCAATATATCCTTCCGCAAATAAAGGGACCAAAACTGCACACAGTACTCCAGTTGTGGCCTCACCAGTGCCCTGTACAGTTGCAGTAAGACCTTCCTGCTTTTATATTCTATCCCCCTCGCTATAAAGGCCAACATCCCATTCACCTTCTTGATCACCTGCTGCACCTGCATACTGGGTTTTAGCGACTCATGCACAAGGACCCCCAGGTCCCTCTGCACCGTAGCATGCTGCAGCTTTTCACCCTTTAAATAGTAATCCCTCCTACTATTATTTCTACCAAAGTGGATAACCTCACATTTGGTAACGTTATACTTCATCTGCCACGTCCTCGCCCACTCACTCAGCCTGTCCAGATCCCTCTGCAGACTTTCCGCGTTCTCCACGCAATTCACTTTTGCCCTTTATGTATTTGTGGAAGCTCTTTGGCTTCTCCTTTGCCTTATCTGCCAAAACAATCTCGTGTCCCCTTTTTGCCCTCCTGATTTTTCTCAACTCCATTTCTACACTCCCAATACTTTTCAAGAGATTCATTTGATCCCAGCTGCTTATGCATGTCATGTGCCTCTTTCTTCTTCTTGACCAAGCCTCAATATCCCAAATCATCCAGGGTTCCCAACTTATCCTTCACACTAAGAGGAATGTGTTTACTCTGAACCCTGGTTAACACACTTTTGAAAGCATGCCACTTACCAGACGTCCCTTTTCCTTCCCACAGACTCCTCCAATTAAGTTTTGAAAGTTCTTACCTGATGCCGTCAAAATTGGCCTTGCCCCAACTTAGAACTTTAACTTTTGGGCCAGACCTATCATTCTCCATAGCTATCTTAAAACTAATATGGTCACTGGTCCCAAAGTGATCCCTCATTAACACTTCTGTCACCTGCCCTTCCTTATTTCCCAAGAGGAGGTCAAGTTTTGCCCCCTCTCTAGTCAGGCCATCCACATACTGAATGAGAAATTCCTCTTGGATACACTCAACAAATTTCTCTCTATCCAACCCTCCAATACTATGGCTGTCCCAATCAATGTTGGGAAAGTTAAAATAGACCATAGAACAGTACAGCACAGTACAGACCCTTCGGTCCTCAATGTTGTGCCGAGCTATGTCCAAACTCAAGATCAAGCTATCCTACTCCCTATCATTCTGGAGTGCTCCATGTGCCTATCCAATAACCGCTTGAAAGTTCCTAAAGTGTCTGACTCCACTATCACACCAGGCAGTGTATTCCACACCCCAATCACTCTCTTGAGTAAAGAATCCACCTCAACATCCCACCTATATCTCCCACCATGAACCTTAAAGTTATGCTCCCTAGTAACAGCTGCGTCCACCTGAGGAAATAGTCTCTGCATGCCACTCTATCTATCCCTTCATTGTCTTATAAACTTCTACTAAGTCACCTCTCATCCTCCTCCACTCTAAAGAGAAAAGCCCCAGCTCCCTCAACCTTTCCCCATAAGACCTGCCCTCCAAACCAGGCAGCATCCTGGTAAATCTTCTGTGCACTCTCTCCAATGCTTCCACACCCTTCTTACAGTGAGGTGACCAGAACTGCACACAATATTCCAAATGTGGTCTCACCAAGGTCCTGTACAGTTGCAGCATAACCCCACGGCTCTTAAACTCAAACCCCCTGTTAATAAACACTAACACACTATAGGCTTTCTTCAAGGCTTTATTCACTTGAGTGGCAACCTTCAGAGATCTGAGGATACGAACCCCAAGATCTGTCTGTTCCTCAGGTCCCTCATGGCAGGCTGGTGCAAAAGGTTAAATCTCATGGGATAAAAGGGGAGCTAGCTAGATGGGTGGAGAACTGGCTTGGCCATAGAAGACAGAGGGTAGCAATGGAAGGGTCTTTTTCTGGTTGGAGGTCTGTGACTAGTGGTGTTCCGCAGGGCTCTGTACTGGGACCTCTGCTCTTTGTGATATATATAAATGATTTGGAAGAAGATGTAACTGGTGTGATCAGTAAGTTTGCGGATGACACAAAGATTGCTGGAGTTGCGGATAGCAATGAACATTGTCAGAGAAAACAGCAGGATATAGATAGGCTGGAAAATTGGGTTGAGAAATGGCAGATGGAATTTAATCCAGATAAATGCAAAGTGATGCATTTCAGTAGATCTAATGTAGGAGGGAGCTATACAATAAATGGCAGAACCATCAGGAGTATAGACACACAGAGGGACCTGGGTGTGCAGGTCCACAGATCCCTAAAGGTGGCAGCACAGGTGGAGAGGGTGGTGAAGAAGGTATATGGCGTGCTTGCCTTGGACCGGGTATAGAGTATAAAAACTGGAGTCTGATGTTACAGCTGTATAGAACGCTGGTTAGGCCACATTTGGAGTTCTGCGTCCAGTTCTGGTCGCCGCACTACCAGAAGGACGTGAAAGCTATTGAAAGGGTGCAGAGGAGATTTACAAGGATGTTGCCTGGATTGGGAGGCATGCCTTATGAAGAGAGGCTGAGGGAGCTGGGACTCTTCTCCCTGGAGAGACGAAGGTTGAGAGGCGACCTAATAGAGGTTTATAAGATGTTGAGAGGAATAGATAAGATGGATTCTCAGAGGCTATTTCCCAGGGCTGAAATGGTCGCTACAAGAGGACACAGATTTAAGGTGCAGGGAAGCAAGTACAGAGGAGATGTTAGGGGTAAGTTTTTCACTCAGAGGGTGGTGAGTGAATGGAATCGGCTGCCATCGGTGGTGGTGGAGACGAACTCGCTGGGGTCTTTTAAAAGACTTCTGGATGAGTATATGGGATTTAATGGGATTGGGGGTTATAGATAGGTCTATGGCTTAGTAGGTGTAGAAGTGATCGGCGCAACTTGTGGGCCGAAGGGCCTGTTTGTGCTGTAGTGTTCTATGTTCTATGTTCATCCACTATCTTGGTGTCATCAGCAAATTTACTAACCCACCCTTCAGCCCCTCTTCCAAGTCATTGATAAAAATCACAAAGAGCAGAGGGACCAGCACTGATCTGCAAGGGGGCGCATAATTATATTCAGTGATCTTTTCAAAAAAGACTCAAATAAATTAGTCAGGATCTCCCACCAACAAATCCATGCTGACTATCCCTGATTCATCCAAATGTTGATTAATCCGGGCTCTCAGAATTTTTGCAATAATTTCCTTACCACTGAATTAGACTAACTGGCTTATCGCTGCTGCCCTTCTTGAATAAAGGTATCACATTATCTTTCAGTCACCTGGCAGCACCTATGGCCAGCAAAGATTTAAATATCTCATTCAGGCCCTTGCAATCTCCTCCCTTGTCTCCCACAGGAGCCGGGGATAAATCTCATCAAACCCTGGGGATTTATGCACCTTTATGTCCGCGAAAACATTTAATACCTCCTCCTTATTAATCTTAACGTGCGCTACAACGTTATCGTCCCAACTGAGATCTCCACCTATTATGTCTTTTTCCTTCATGAATACGGATGAAAAATATTCATTTAAGAATTCAGTCATCAGCTTCTGGCTCCATGCACGCTCTGCTGCTTTGGCCTCTAATGGGCTGCGGTTTTTCCATGGTCATCCCCTTGCTCTTAACACACCGGTAAAATGCCTTGGGCTTTTCCTTAATCTTATCTGCCAGTGATATTTCATGGCCTCTCTTTGCCCTCCTAATTTATTTTTTAAGCACCCCTACACTTTCTATATTTCTGAATGGCCTCCCCCGTTGTTAGTGCTCTACACCAATCAGATGCTTCCTTTCTTTCTTTCCCAAGCCCTCAATATCTCTTGACATCCAGGATTCTGTGGACTTGTTGCCTTTGCCCCTCACTCTTACAGGAACCTGGCCCTGAACTCTTCAGTTTTAAAAAAACTCACACTTTCCAAACAAAATAGGGAACAGGAAAATATATAAAATAGCACAGGAACAGGCCTTCAGCTCATCATGATGTGTTGGACATGACGCCCATTAAATTAATCCCTTCTGCTTCCCCTCTATTCCTTGCATATTAATGTGCTTATCAAAAAGCCCCTTAAATACTCCTATTGTAGCTGTACGTTTACCTGCAAGTAGCTTCTCCCAGTCTACTAGATCCTGTCTAATGATATTAACATTACATCCCCACCCCCCCCACCACCCCTCCCCACTCCTTTCTGGACTTTTCTTATCCCTTTCCAGTATGACTTTGAAATTTACAAAGTTATGGTCACTATCCCCAAAATGCTCCTGCACTGACACTTTGACTACTTCATTCCCTAGGATTAGGTCCAGCATTGCCCCATCCTCAGAAGGACTATCTACTTGCTGGCACATAAAGCTCTCTTGATGCACTTTAAAAACTCTACCCATCTAATCCTTTCACACTAAGGCATGAATATTGTTCAAATCCCCGACTAATATAATCCTATTCCCCTCGCATCTCTCTGCAATTTGCCGATATGCCTACTCCTCTATTTCCCTCTGGCTGTTGGGAGGCCTCCCAACAAAGTGATTGCCCCTTTTTTTATTTCTAAGCTTCAGCCATATGGCCTCATTTGAAAAGCTTTCTAAGACATCCCCCCTTCGTTCCTGCAGTGATAGTCTTCACGTTTCTTCACTTCAAGCCCATATCCAAGTATTTCAGATATGTGATGAGGATATACCTTTACCACCCTTAAGGGTAGCAGAAAAACTAGAAATGGGTGTAGGCCGTTTGGCCCTTCAAGCCTGCTCCACTATTCATTTTGATCATGGCTGATCATCGAATTCAATATACTGATGCCTTTCCCCCCCCCGTATCACTTGATCCCTTCATCCTCAAGGGCTATATCTAATTTCTTCCTGAAATCACACAATGTTTTGGCCTCAACTACTTTCTGTGGGAATGAATTCCACACATTCACCACCCTTTGGTGAAGAAATTTCTCCTCACCTCAGTTCTAAAAGATTTAGCCTTATCCTCAAACTATGACCCCCTAGTTCTGGACTAGACCACCATCGGGAACATTCTTTCTGAGTCTACCCTGTCTAACCCTGTTAGAATTTTATAAGTTTCTATCAGATCCCCTCTCACTCTTCTAAACTCCAGTGAATATAATCCTAACCGACTTAGTCTTTCCTCATATGACAGATCTGCCATCCCAGGAATCAGCCTGGTAAACCTTCGCTGTACTCCCTCTATAGCAAGGACATCCTTCCTCAGGTAAAGACACCAAAACTGCACACAATACTCCAAGTGTGGCCACCAACACCCTGTATAATTGCAGCAAAACATCCCTATCCCTATACTCAAATCCTCTCACTATGAAGGCCAACATACCATTTGCCTTTTTTATTGCCTGGTGTACCTGAGCTCTTACTTTCAGCGACTGATGCATGAGGACTCCAACATCTTGTTCAGTATCCATCTCTCTCAATTTACACCCATTCCAATAATAATCTGTCTTTCTGTTATTGCTACCAAAGTGGATAACCTCACATTTATCCACATTGTACTGCATCTGCCATACAGATACCCACACACTCAGCCTGTCCAAATCACACTGAATCATCTCTGCATCTTTCTCGCAGCTCACCCTTCCACCCAACTTTGTATCATCTGCAAACTTGGAGGTAATGCATTTAGTTCTCCCAGTGAAGAGGAGATAAAGATTTTACAGATGGATGTAGATAGGCTAGAAGAGTGGGCCAGAATCTGGCAGATGGAGTTTAATCTGGATAAGTGTGAGGTTATCCATTTGGGCTGGAAAGGTTAAAGGGCACTTTATTATTTAAATGGGAAGCAGATTCATATTGTGTCAGTGTAGAGGGATCTGGGTGTCTGTGTTCATGAATCGCAGAAAGTGTTACACAGCAGCACGTAATAAAAAAGGCACATGGGATGTTGGCATTTTGTGGGTTTCCTCTGTGTGCTCCGGTTTCCTCCCACAGTCCAAAAAAACGTGCTTGTTAGGGTACATTGGTCATGCTAAATTCTCCCTCAGTGTACCCGAACAGGCGCTGGAGTGTGGCGACTAAGGGATTTTCATAGTAACTTCATTGCAGTGTTAATTTAAGCTGGAGTGTGACACTGATAAATAAACTTTAAAATCTTGGAGTGCGAAAGTAGAGAAGTGTTGTTGCAGTTGTATCGGGTATTGGTGAGACCACATCTGGAATATTGTGTTCAGTTTTGATCTCCTTATTTGAGGAAGGATGTGATGGCATCAGACGCAGTTCAGAGCATGTTCACTAGATTGATTTATTTTATTCATTCATGGGACATGGGCATCACTGGCTGGAAGCATTTATTGCCCATCCCTAGTTGCTCTTGGAGGCTAATTGAGAGTCAACCACATTGCTGTGGCTCTGGAGTCCCACGTAGGCCAGACCAGAGAAGGACGGCAGGTTTCCTTCCCTAGAGGACATTAGTGAATCAGGTGGGTTTTTCCGACAATCGACAATTGTTTCATGGTCATCAGGAGATTCTTAATTTCAGATTTTTTAATTGAATTCAAATTCCACCATCTGCTGTGGCAGGATTCGAACCTGGGTCCCCCAGAACACTAGCTGAGCGTCTGGATTAATAGTCTAACAATAATACCACTAGGCCATCACCTCTCCATAGTTCCATGGACAATCTAGAGCAAGAGGTCACAGAGACAGAGTGACAAGAGGTAGGTTTAAAACTGAGATGTGGAGAAACTACTTCTCCCAGAGGGTTGTGAATCTGTGGAACTGGCTGGTCCAGTGAGGCAGAATCAATCAATGGATTGGAGAAAGATAAGGATGTTTGTGATGAAAAGTGGGATAAAAGGTGATGGGAAGCAGACAGGAAAGTGGTGTGGAGACCAGATTAAGATCAGCCATGGTCTGATTTAATGGCGGAGTGTGCTCGAAGGGCTGAATTGCTCCTAATTCCTATATCCTATGTTTTTGTTTCATGTGCTTATATCAATCCCCCCCGACCCCGCTTCTTCACCTGTCTCCACTCCCCCCCTTCCCCTGGTGTCTATATCAAGGTGTTTTGTTTATATGAGGGAGATTGTGTCCCTCACTTCAAGCCAATCTGTACATGTCTCAAGGATCATATTTAGAAGGTTTTGTCAAGTCTGATATGTCGTACAAACAGCGAAGCCTGGACTTGAAGCTGTTTGGCCCAAAGCCAGTGAATCGGGTGAGGGGCCTAGCTCATGTGATTTAAATAAAATGAGAGAACAGAGCTGTGGCGCTGCCAAGACCCCCAGGTGTTTGTTCTCACCCGAAGTTAATAACTGTCTGCAGTTCCGGATACTCTGAATAAAGCTCGAGGCGAGTGAAGCGACTTAGCTGTGCTGGCGACTTACTCCATTCATCTGATTCCAAGCCTTGCTCGGAGGTGGAATGTTTGTACCTTGAAATCTCTATTGCGTGAGGTCAAATCCAAGGAAAATCCATCCAGCATTCCTGTGTTTGCATTGTTGGGGTTGAATTGTTGGGATGGGGTCAGAGGGGGGAATTACACAGTTGGCAGGGAACAGAAATTGGCAGGATTCGGGACTGTCATTCCAGGAAGTTGCAGGATTTATTGAGTTGCTGCCAACCTGTGATTAATAATGTTCGATCCCAGGTGAAACATTCAGTAAAAAGTGAGGCCACTTTCTGAGTCAGTTAGTTCCACTAACTCCACATAACGTGCTGCTCACTGAGAAATATATTTCTCCATTTGATTCTGTATTTTCCACTTAAGAATCACACGTTTCACTGGCGTACAGGCCTTGCAAATTAAATAATCTCCTTATTTGGGCTATGTGAGCAATTCTGCTGAGAGGGACTGAAAACTCAGACTATTCGACTCTGCGTTCAGGACATATTTCTGAAAAGAACAATGAAAAAAATAATTCAGATTTGTTCCACCAGAGGCCATTTGCACTCTGCATCACCTGAAGCCACCAATTTCATCCAGATATTGAACCCCACCCCCACCCCCCCAACACCCCCCACACATGCAAAGTGCAGTCAAACTCATACCCAGTAAGAGTCAGTGTGTGTGGGACCCGTACCCCAGTGAGAGTCAGTGTGTGTGGGACCCGTACCCCAGTGAGAGTCAGTGTGTGTGGGACCCGTACCCCAGTGAGAGTCAGTGTGTGTGGGAGCCGTACCCCAGTGAGGGTCAGCGTGTGTGGGGAGCACAGGTTCCACCGAGCCTGCTCCACTATTCAATATGATAATGGCTGATCTTGGGCTTCTTTCCTATTCACTCCCCACATCCCTTAATTACTCGAGAGGCTAAAACCGTGCCTATTCCCACATCATAAGAACATAAGAAATAGGAGCAGGAGTAGGCCATCTAGCCCTTCGAGCCTGCCCCGCCATTCAATAAGATCATGGCTGATCTGAAGTGGGATCAGTTCCACTTTCCCGCTTTCTCCCCATAACCCTTAATTCCCTTATCGGTCAGAAATCTATCTACCCGTGACTTAGATATATTTAGCGAGGTAGCCTCCACCACTTCAACGGGCAGAGAATTCCAGAGATTCACCACCCTTTGAGTGAAGAAGTTTCTCGTCAACTCTGATCTAAACCGCCCCCTGCTTATTTTGAGGCTGTGCCCTCTAGTCCTGCTGTCCTTTCTAAGCGGGAAGAATCTCTCTACCTCTACCCTATCCATCCCTTCATTATCTTACACGTCTCTATAAGATCCCCCCTCATCCTTCTAAACTCCAACGAGTGCAGACCCTGTCTATTCAATCTCTCCTCATAGGCTAACCCCCTCATCTCCGGTATCAGCCTAGTCAACCTTCTCTGCACTCCCTCCAAGGCCAATATATCCTTTCGCAAGTGCGGCGACCAAAATTGCACACAGTACTCCAATTGAGGCCTCACCAGTGCCCTGTACAGTTGCAGCAAGACCTCCCTGCTTTTATATTCTATCCCCCTCGCCATAAAGGCTAACATTCCATTCGCCTTCTTGATCACTTGCTGCACCTGTAGACTGGGTTTTTGCGACTCATGCACAAGGACCCCCAGGTCCCTCTGCACCGTAGCATGCTGCAGCTTTTCACCCTCTAAATAGTAATCCCTCCTACTATTATTTCTGCCAAAGTGGATAACCTCACACTTAAGAACATAAGAAATAGGAGCAGGAGTAGGCCATCTAGCCCCTCGAGCCTGCCCCGCCATTCAATAAGATCATGGCTGATCTGTCGTGGCTCAGTTCCACATTCCCGCCCTCTCCCCAGAACCCTTAATCCCCTTGCCGATCAAAAACCTATCAACCCGCGTCTTAAAAATATTGAGCGAGGCAGCCTCCACCACTTCAACGGGCAGAGAATTCCAGAGATTCGCCACCCTTTGAGTGAAGAAGTTCCTCCTCAACTCCGTTCTAAACCGCTCCCCCTTTATCCTGAGGCTGTGCCCTCCAGTCCTACTGTCCTTTCTGAGCAGGAAGAGCCTCTCCACCTCTATCCTATCCATCCCATTCAACATCTTATGCATCTCAATGAGATCTCCCCTCATTCTTCTCAACTCTAACGAGTACAAGCCTAGTTTATTCAGCCTCTCCTCATAGTTCAACCCCCTCAACTCCGGAATCAGCCTAGTAAACCTCCTCTGCACTCCCTCCAAGGCCAAAATATCCTTGCGTAAGTGCGGCGACCAAAACTGCACACAGTACTCCAGCTGCGGCCTCACCAGTGCCCTGTATAGCTGCAGCAAGACCTCTCTACTTTTATATTCAATCCCCCTCGCTATGAAGGCCAGCATCCCATTTGCCTTCCTGACCACCTGCTGCACCTGCAAGCTGGGTTTTTGCGACTCATGCACAAGGACCCCGAGGTCCCTCTGCACCGTCGCATGCTGCAGTTTTTCGTCACGTAAGTAATAGTCCTTCCTACCATTATTCCTACCAAAGTGGACAACCTCACATTTGCCAACATTAAATTCCACTTGCTGATGTTATACTCCATCTGCCAGGTCCTCACGCACTCACTCAGCCTATCCAGATCCCTCTGCAGACTTTTTGTGCCTTCCACGCAATTTGCTTTTCCGCTCATCTTTGTGTCATCAGCAAATTTTGTTACCCTACACTCAGCCCCCTCCTCCAGATCGTCTATGAAAATGGTAAACAGTTGAGGCCCCAGCACCGATCCCTGCGGCACTCCACTAGTCACCAACCACCAACCAGAATAGCACCCATTGATACCAACTCTCTGCTTCCTGTTAGACAGCCAATCCTCTATCCACGCTAACACCTTACCCCCAACTCCATGCACCCTAACTTTTTGCAGCAACCTTTTGTGAAGCACCTTATCAAACGCCTTCTGGAAATCTAAAAACACCACATCCACCGGTTCCCCTCTGTCCACCGCACTAGTCACATCCTCATAGAAATCCAATAAATTTGTTAAACACGACTTCCCTTCACGAATCCGTGCTGCGTCTGCTCGATCAAACCATTCTTTTCTAGGTGTTTCACTAGTTCTTCTTTGATGACGGATTCTAGCATTTTTCCAACTACGGACGTTAAACTAACCAGCCTGCAGTTCCCTGCTTTTTGTCTGCTACCTTTTTTTAAACAGCAGTGTAACATTAGCCGTTTTCCAATCTTCCGGCACTTCCCCAGAGTCCAGCGAATTTTGATAAATAATTACTGAGGCATCCGCTATCACCTCTGCCATTTCTTTCAGAACCCTGGGATGCATTCCATCCGGTCCTGGGGACTTGTCTACCTTCAGTCCCGTTAGTCGATCAAGCACTATCCCTCTAGTGGCAGTAATTGCACTCAGGCTCTCAACTCTTACCATCCTTCTATCTTTAATATCTGGCAAACTATTCGTGTCCTCCTCCGTGAAGACCAACACAAAAAACTTATTTAAAGTCTCAGCCGTTTCCTCGTCACCCATTGCTAAATCCCACGTCTCATCCTCCAAGGATCCAACATTCACTCTAGCCAGTCTCCTCCTCTTTATATATTTGGAAAAACTTTTACTATCATTTTTCATACTTAGAGCTAGTTTAGCTTCATAGTCTATCTTTCCTTTCTTTATCGCTTTCTGAGTCATTCTTTGTTGTTTTTTAAATCTTTCCCAATCTTCTAATCACCCACTATTTTTAGCTGCTCTGAACGCACCAGGTTTTAATTTAATACTCTCCTTTATTTCCTTCGATAACCACGGCTGGTTATCCCTTCTCCTACGTTCCTTCTTTCCCATCGGAATATATTTCTGCTGAGTACCGAAAAAGATCTCCTTAAAAATCCTCCACTATTCCTCAGCCGTCCTACCAACCAATCTGGCCCCCAATCTACATTCGCCAACTCTGCTCTCATCCTATCGTACTCCCCTCTGTTCAAACAGAGGACACAGGTTCGGGACCCTACTTTCTCATCCTCCATCTGCATCAAAAACTCAACCATACAATGATCACTCGTCCCAAGAGGATCCCTCACAAGAGGATCCCTAATTCTACCTGCCTTGTTACATATCACTTATATATATTGTGGCAGAATTAGCAACAAAGAACAAAGAAAATTCCAGCACAGGAATAGCCCCTTCGGCCCTCCAAGCGTGCACTGACCATGCTGCCCGACTGAACTAAACCACCCTACCCTTCTGGAGACCATATCACTCTATTCCCATCCTATTTATGTACTTGTCAAGATGCCCCTTTCAAATCATCACCGTATCCATTTCCATTACCTGCCCCGGCAATGAACCAGGCACCCATCACCCTCTGTGTAAAAAAAAATATACCTCGTACATCTCCTTTAAAACTTGCCCCTCACACCTTAAACCTGTGCCCTCTCGTAATTGACTCTTCCACCCTGGGAAAACTTTTCTGACTATCCACTCTGTCCATGCCTCTCATAATCTTGTCAACCTTTACCAGGTCTCCCCTCAACCTCCGTCGTTCCAGTGAGAACAAACCAAGCTTCTCCAACCTCTCCTCATAGCTAATGCCCTCCATACCAGGCAACATCCTGGTAAATCTTTTCTGTACCTTCTCCAAAGCCTCCACATCCTTCTGGGAGTGTGGCGACCAGAATTGAACACTCCAAGTGCAGCCTAATTAAGGTTCCATATATACGTAACTAAGGCTCTTCAGAGAGCAGATGGAGTTTAATCCAGACAAACGTGAGGTAATGCATTTCGGAAGGTCTAATACAGATAGGAAATATACAGTAAATGGCAGAACCCTTAAGAGTATTGATAGGCAAAGGGATCTGGGTGTACAGGTACACAGATCACTGAAAGTGGCAATGCAGGTGGAGAAGGTAGTCAAGAAGGCATACGGCATGCTTGCCTTCATCAGCCGAGGCATTGAGTTTAAAAATGGGTAAGTCATGTTGCAACTTCATAGAACTTTAGTTAGGCCGCACGTGGAATATAGTGTTCAAATCTGGTTGCCACACTACCAGAAGGATATGGAGGCTTTGGAGAGGGTACAGAAAAGATTTACCAGGATGTTGCCTGGTATGGAGGGCATTAGCTATGAGGAGAGGTTGGAGAAACTTGGTTTGTTCTCACTGGAACGACGGAGGTTGAGGGGAGAGCTGGTAGAAGTCTACAAGATTATGAGAGGCATGGACAGAGTGGATAGTCAGAAGCTTTTTCCCAGGGTGGAAGAGTCAATTACTAGGGGACACAGGTTTAAGGTGTGAGGGGCAAGTTTTAAAGGAGATGTACAAGGCAGATTTTTTACACAGAGGGTGGTGGGTGCCTGGAACTCGTTGCCAGGGGAGGCAGTGGAAGCGGATACGGTAGTGACTTTTTAGGGGCGTCTTGACAAATACATGAAATGGATGGGAATAGAGGGATATGGTCCCTGGAAGGGTAGGGAGTTTTAGTTCAGTTGGGCAGCATGGTCGGTGCAGGCTTGGAGGACTGAAGGGCCTGTTTTTGTGCTGTAATGTTCTTTGTTCTATAAAGCTGCAACATGATTTGCCAGTTTTTATACTCAATGCCCCGGCCGATAAAAGCAAACATGCCGTATGCCTCCTTGACCACCTTCTCCACCTGCATTGCCATTTTCAGTGACTTGTGCACCTCTTCACCCAAATCCCTCTACTTATTAATACCCTTAATGCATTTACTGTATATTTCCTATTTGTATCAGCCTTCCAAAATGCATTATCTCACGTTTGTCCGGATTAAACTCCATCTGCCATCTCTCCGCCCAAGCCTCCAACGGACCTGTATCCTGCTGTATCCTCTGATGGTCCTCATCGCTATCCGCAAATCTACCAACCTTTGTGTCGTCAGCAAACTGACTAATCAAACCAATTATATTTTCCTCCAAGTCATTAATGTATATTTATATATTCTGATACATATATATATATCTGTCGCTATAGATATATATTTATATCATTTATATGTCTAGTGTACAGAATTCCAAAGCTTCACAACCTTTTGAGTGAAGTATTCTATCCGCACCTCAGTCCTAAATGATTGGCCCTTATCCTGAGACTGTGCTGCTGTGCTTTAGATTTCCAGACCAGTGGAAACAATCTCTCACCCGCTACTGCATTAAGTCCAACAGAATCTTGTACTTTTCAATGAAATTGCTCTTAAAATCAAAAACACTGAAGAATTTCAGCCCAATTAACTTAAATTGGACAGCTTCTTTAGCCCTGGGACCAATCCGGAGAACCTTAGCTAATTAAACATAGAAACATAGAAAAACTACAGCACAAACAGGCCCTTCGGCCCACAAGTTGCACCGAACATGTCCTTACCTACTAGGCTTACCTATAACTCTTCATCTTACAAAGTTCCAGGTGCTTATCCAAAAGTCTCTTAAAAGACCCTATCGAATCTGCCTCCACCACCACCGACGGCAGCCGATTCCACTCACCCACCACCCTCTGAGTGAAAAACTTACCCCTGACATCTCCTCTGTACCTACTCCACAGCACCTTAAACCTGTGTCCTCTTGTGGCAACCATTTCAGCCCTGGGAAAAAGCCTCTGAGAATCCACCCGATCAATACCTCTCAACATCTTATAAACCTCTATCAGGTCACCCCTCATCCTTCGTCTCTCCAAGGAGAAAAGACCGAGCTCCCTCAACCTATCCTCATAAGGCATGCCACCCAATCCAGGCAACATCTCCTCTGCACCCTTTCTATGGCTTTCACATCCTTCCTGTAATGAGGTGACCAGAACTGAGCACAGTATCCAAACGGGGTCTGATCAGGGTTTTATAAAGCTTGCAGCATTATCTCCCAACTCCTAAACTCAATTCCTCGATAATTTTTGTCCCCCTCACCCCACCCCTTGATCTATCCCCGTAACCCTATGCATTTGTTTTGGCCAATCCACCTAACCTGCACATACTTGGACACTAAGGGGCAATTTATCATAGCCAATCCACCTAACCTGTACATCTTTCGATGTGGTAGGAAACTGCAGTACCCGGAGGAAACCTGCGCAGTATGTATAAACCCCATGCAGACAGTGACCCAAGTCTGGAATTGAACCTGGGTCCCTGGCGCTGCGAGGCAACAATGATAACCACCGTGGTGTCTAAGTCATTAATACAGATAGTAAATAGTTGAGGCCCCAGCACTGATCCTTGCGGAACTCCACTATTCACTGCCTGCCAATGTGTAAAAGCCCCATTTCTGCCCATTCTCTGTTTTCTATCTGTTAACCTATTTTCTATTCATACTGCAATCAACTCCATGAGCTCTTAACTTGCCTATTAACCTTCAGCCACTTTCTTCCTTTTTATGCATGATCACCTTTCAACCTTCAAAACTCATATGAGTATTGGCTCAACCTCATAGATTCGGGATCTTGATCAATTGGGCCAGTGGGCAGACGAATGGCAGATGGAGTTTAATTTAGATAAATGTGAGGTGATGCATTTTGGTAAATTGAACCAGGGCAGGACTTACTCAGTTAATGGTAGGGCGTTGGGGAGAGTTACAGAACAAAGAGATCTAGGGGTACATGTTCATAGCTCCTTGAAAGCGGAGTCACAGGTGGACAGGGTGGTGAAGAAGGCACTTGGCATGCTTGGTTTCATTGGTCAGAACACTGAATACAGGAGTTGGGATGTCTTGTTGAAATTGTACAAGATATTGGTAAGATCACACTTGGAACACTGTGTACAGTTCTGGTCACCCTATTATAGAAAGGATATTATTAAACTAGAAAGAGTGAAGAAAAGATTTAGAACTTAGAACATAGAACATGACAGCGCAGTACAGGCCCTTCGGCCCTCGATGTTGCTCCGACCAGTGGAACCAATCTAATGACCCTCTATCCTAAACTATTCCAATGTTATCCATATGCCTATCCTCTGACCATTTGAATGCCCTTAAAGTTGGCGAGTCCACAACTGCTGCAGGCAGGGCATTCCACGCCCTTACTACCCCCTGAGGAAAGAACCTACCTCTGACATCCATCCTATAATTACCACCCCTTAATTTAAAGCTATGTCCCCTTATGTTACCCATCACCATCCGAGGTAAAAGGCTCTCACTGTCCACCCTATCCAATCCTTTGATCATCTTGTATGCCTCAATCAGGTCACCTCGTAACCTTCTTCTCTCCAATGAAAATAACCTCAAGTCCCTCAGCCTTTCCTCATAAGACCTTCCCACCATACCAGGCAACATCCTGGCAAACCTCCTCTGCACCCTTTCCAATTTCTCCACATCTTTCTTATAATGTGGCGACCAGAACTGTACGCAATACTCCAAGTGTGGCCGCACCAGAGTTTTGTACAGTTGTAACATGACCTCACGGCTCCGAAATTCAATCCCTCTACCAATAAAAGCTAACACATCGTACGCCTTCTTAACAACCTTATCAACCTGGGTGCCAACTTTCAGGGATCTGTGCACATGTGCCCCGAGATCTCTCTGCTCGTCAACACTACTAAGAGTCCTTCCATTAGCCCTATATTCTGTACTCCTGTTACTCTTACCAAAGTGAATCACCTCACACTTTTCCGCATTAAACTCCATCTGCCACCTCTCGGCCCAGCTCTGCAGCTTATCTATGTCCCTCTGCAAACTGTAACATCCATCCTCACTGTCTACAACTCTTCCGACTTTGGTGTCGTCAGCAAATTTACTAATCCATCCTTCTACACCCTCATCTAGGTCATTTATAAAAATGACAAACAGCAGTGGCCCCAAAACAGATCCCTGAGGTACACCACTTGTAACTGAACTCCAGGTTGAATATTTCCCATCAACCACCACCCTCTGTCTTCTATCAGCTCGCCAATTCCTGATCCAAACTGCTAAATCACCCTCAATCCCATGCATCTGCATTTTCTGCAATAGCCTACCATGGGGAACCTTATCAAACGCTTTGCTAAAATCCATACACACCACGTCAACTGCCTTACCCTTATCCATCTCTTTGGTCACCTTTTCAAAAAACTCGATAAGGTTTGTGAGGCACGACCTACCCTTCACCAAACCATGTTGACTATCCCTAATCAATTTATTTCCCTCTAGATGATTATAAATCCTATCCCTCATAATTCTTTCCAAAACTTTGCCCACAACAGAAGTAAGGCTCACCGGTCTATAATTCCCAGGATGGTCTCTACTCCCCTTCGTGAACAAGGGGACAACATTTGCTATCCTCCAGTCTTCTGCCACTATACCTGTAGCCAATGACATGAAAATCAAAGCCAAAGGCTCTGCAGTCTCCTCCCTAGCCTCCCAGAGAATCCTAGGGTAAATCCCATCTGGCCCAGGGGACTTATCTATTTTCACACACTCAAGAATTGCCAACACCTCCTCCTTATGTACCTCAATCCCGTCTAGTCTACTACCTGGCATCGCAGTATTCTCCTCGACTACACTGACATTTTCCTGTGTGAATACTTTCGAAAAATACTCATTCAGTGCCTCTCCCACAACGCACAACTTCCCACTGCTGTCTCTGACTGGCCCTAATCTTGCCCTAACCAATCTTTTATTCTTGACATAACCTGTAGAAAGCTTTAGGATTTTCCTTGATCCTATCCGCCAAAGTCTTCTCATGTCCTCTTCTCGGTCTTCTTAGCTCTCTCTTTAGCTCCTTCCTGGCTAATTTATAACTCTCCAGTGCCCTGAGCCTTCACGTCTCATCTTTACATAAGCCTCCTTCTTCCTCTTCACCAGAGATTCAACTTCCTTAGTACACCACGGTTCCCTCGCTCGACCACTTCCTCCCTGACTGACAGGTACATATTTATCAAGGACTCGCAGTAGCTGCTCCTTGAACAAGCTCCACATTTCAGATGTTCCCAGCCCCTGCAATTTCCTGCTCCACCCTATGTATCCTAAATCTTGCCTAATAGCCTCATAATTACCTTTCCCCCAGCTATAACTTCTGCCCTTTGGTATATGCCTATCCCTTTCCATCACGAAGGTAAATGTAACCGAATTGTGGTTACTATCACCAAAGTGCTCACCTACCTCCAAGTCTAACACCTGGTCTGGTTCATTACCCAGTACCAAATCCAATGTAGCCTCACCTCTTGTTGGCCTATCTACATACTGTGTCATGAAACCTTCCTGCACACATTGGACAAAAACTGACCCCTCTAACGTGCTTGAACTATAGCTTTTCCAATTGATATTTGTAAAGTTAAAGTCCCCCGTAACAACTGCCCTGTTACTTTCGCACCTATCCAGGATCATCTTTGCAATCCTTTCCTCTACATCTCTGGAACTTTTTGGAGGCCTATAAAAAAAAACTCCCAACAGTGTGACCTCTCCTTTCCTGTTTCTAATCTCAGCCCATACTACCTCAATAGACAGGTCCACATCAAATGTCCTTTCTGCCACCGTAATACTGTCCTTGACTAACAATGCCACGCCTCCCCCTCTTCTACCACCTTCTCTGCTCTGACTGAAACATCTGAACCCCGGAACCTGCAACAACCATTCCTGTCCCTGCTCTATCCATGTGTCTGTAATGGCCACAACATCAAAGTCCCAGGCACCAATCCAGGCTGCAAGTTCGTCCACCTTATTGCGTATGCTCCTCGCACTAAAGTGTACGCACTTCAAACCACTCTCCCATCTGCCAATGCACTGCTGTGACCTAGAAACCTTATCCATGACCTCCTTGTTCTCATTCTCCTGTACATTGGAGCTACAGTTCAGGTTCCCATCCCATCCATTTACCCGGGACTTGATGGATTGAATTATAAGGAGAGGTTGGATCGACTGGGACTTTTTTCTCTGGAGCATAGGAGGCTGAGAGGTGACCTTATAGAGGTCTATAAAATAATGAGGGGCATAGGTCATTAGATAGTCAATATCTTTTCCCAAAGGTCGGGGAGTCTAAAACTAGAGGGCATAGGTTTAAGATGAGAGGGGAGAGATACAAAAAGGTCCAGAGGGGCAATTTTTTCACACACAGGGTAGTGAATGTTAGCTGGGATTCTGAGTGAGAGGCGTTCAGCCATAATCCCATGGATGGTAGCTTCGCACCATTGGCTCCTCAGCCAATCATATACACCAAACGTCCGAACTTGCGGTTCTTGTCATACTGAGCAGATTACTATTACAACAGTACTTTGTAATCATCAGTAGGGTAAAACTAACCTGCTTCATGATGGTCTAATCCCAGCTCACGTTCCCTATTAGTGGGTGAACAATCCAACGCTTGGTGAATTCTGTTTCACAATGATAGGAAGAGCCGATATTGAAGGATCAACAAGCGACCTCACTGTGAATGCTTAGCTGCCAGAGGTAGTAGTAGAGGCGGGTACAATTTTTCTTTTAAAAAGCATCTAGATAGTTACATGGGTAGGATGGGTATAGAGGGATATGGGCCAAACGCGGGCAACTGGGTCTTGCTTAGGGGTTGAAAAAAACAGGTGCATGGACAAGTTGAGTCAAAGGGCCTGATTCCATGCATGAACCTCTATGACTGACTATCCACCCTGTCTATGCCTCTCAGAATTTTGTAGACTTCTATCAGTTCTCCCCTCAGCCTCTGTCTTTCCAGCGAAAACAATCTTAACTTATTCAACCTCTTCTCATAGCCAACATCCTGGTGGATCTTCTTTGCACTCTCTCCAAAGCTTCCACGTTTCTGTGGTGACCAGAAATGCAGCCTGACCAAGGTTTTATATAGCTGAAACATGATTTCCCAACTCTTGTACTCAGTGCTCCGTCTGATGAAGACAAGCATGCTGTATGCCTTAATCACCTTGGCCACCTGCATTGCCACTTTTAGGGAACTGTGGATCTCCACGCCCCGATCCCTCTGTACGTTAAAGTTCTGAAGGGTTCTGCCATTTACAGTCTAATTCACACCTTAATTTGATCCTTCAAAATGCATCACCTCACATTTGTCCGGATTAAACTCTATCTGTCATTTCTGTGTCCAAGTCTCCAATCTATCTCTATCCTGTTTGTATCCTCTGACAATCCCTACATTATCAGCAACTCCACCAATCTTCCTGTCATCCGCAAACTTATTAATCAGACCCCCCACATTTTCCTCCAGATTATTTATAAATACTACAAACATAATAACATAAGAAATAGGAGCAGGAGTAGGCCATCTAGCCCTTCGAGCCCGCTCCGCCATTCAGTAAGATCATGGCTGATATGAAGTGGATCAACAACAACAGAGGTTCCAGCACTGATCCTTGTGGAATTCCACTAGCTACAGATCTCCATTCTGAAAACACCCTTCCACCGCGACTCTGTCTTCTATAACCAAGCCAGTTCTGTATCCGTCTAGCCTACCCACCCCGAATCCCATGTGATTTTAGTTTTTGTACCAGTTTGCCATGTGGGATCTTGTCAATCATCTTCCATATAAACTACAGCTATTCCCTCATCAATTATCTTTGTCACTCCTTCACAAAACTCAGTCAAGTTGGTGAGACATGATCTTTCCCGTATAAAACCATGCTGCCTGTAACTAACCAGTCCATTTTCCTCCAAATGTGCATATATCCTGTCTCTCAGTATCTTCTCCAAAAGCTTCCCCACCACTGACATCAGGCTCACCAGCCTATCATTTCCTGGATTGTCCCTGCTTCCTTTCTTAAACAAGGGAACAACATTGGCTATTCTCCAGCTCTCTGTGGTCAAAGAGGATATGAAGGTAGCTGTTAAGGCCCCGGCTATTTCTCCTCTTGCCTCCCGCAGTAACCTGGGATAGATCCCATCCGGTCCTGGGGACTTGTCTACCTTAATACAATTTAGGATACTCAGCACTTCCTCCTTCCATATTTATATGGAGGCTGGAAATCTTACAACCTTTAAAAAATATTTGGCTGAATACTTAAAATGTTATAACACTCTAGGATATGGGACAAATCAGGAAAATGGAATTTGTGCACCCTTAGTGATAGTTATTGTTGGTGCTGACTCCATAGGCCAAGAGGATCTTTCTGCACTGTATGAATCTATGAATATGACTATCCCAATTTATGCTGGGATGGTTCCGGAAGGGTAGGGGGTTTTAGTTTAGTTGAGCAGCATGGTCGATGCGGGCTTGGAGGGCCGAAGGGCCTGTTCCTATGCTATAATTTTCTTTGTTCTTTGTTCTAAGTGGAATCTATTAACATAATTACTTGATTATTGCTCTTACACATCTCTGTGAACTTTTTTTATTGTGGGACATGGGTGTCGTTGACTGGCCAGCATTTATTGCCCATCCTTAGTTGCCTTCTTGAATCGCTGCAGTCCATGTTCTGTGGGTTGACCCACAATGCTATTAGGGAGGCAATTCCAGGATTTTGACCCAACCATTGAGAAAGAAAGGCCGATATATTTCCAAGTCAGGACAGTGAGTGGCTTGGAGAGGAGCCTCCAAGTGGTGCTGTTCCCATTTATCTGCTGCCCTTCTAAATGGAAGTGGTCATGGTTTTGGAAGGCGCTGGCTAAGGATCTCGGTGAATTTCTGACCAACTGTCCACATACTCGCTTCCCTGTTTCCCACTGACTTTTTGGGGGCCTGTCATGCACACCCAGTAATGCAGCTGCCCCCTCAATAATGTAGCTGCCCCCTTTATATTCCTAAATTCTACTCACAAAGCCTCATTTGAAGACCCTTCCAAGATATCAGAGGCTGGAAATCCTGCAGCATGTAACTCACCTCCCGACTCTCCCAAAGCCTGTCCACCATCTATGGGCACAAGTTCAGGATTGTGAAGGGATGGTTGCCAAATTTACTGATGCTGCAAAGATTGTGTGGAAGCTAAGTTGTGAAGAGAACATGAGACACAATATGGATAGGTTGTGTGGGTGGGCACAAATCTGACAAATGCCCTGGTTCGATCGATCAAAATGCATCACCTTGCATTTGTCTAAATTAAACTCCATCTGCCATTCGTCAGCCCACTGGCCCAATCAAGATCCCATTGCAATTGGAGATAACTTTCTTCACTGTCCACTATGCCACCAGTCTTGGTGTCATCTGCAAACTTACTAACCACGCCCCCTATATTCTCATCCAAATCATTAATATAAATGACAAATAACGGTGGACCCAGCACTGATCCCTGAGGCACACCACTTGCAACCCGGCCAATGTTGTCTACCCGATGCACTGCAGGAAAGGATATCCTGAGACATGGTACATTGGGGAGACCGTGCAGACGCTACAAACAACAGATGAATGAACATCGCTCGACAATCACCAGGCAGGAGTATTCTCTTCCTGTTGGGGAACACTTCAGTGGTCACGGGCATTCGCCCTCTGATCTTTGGGTAAACGTTCTCCAAGCGGCCTTCATGACACACAACGCAGAATTATATAAGAACATAAAACATAAGAAATAGGAGCAGGAGTAGGCCATCTAGCCCCTCAAGCCT
Organism: Carcharhinus amblyrhynchos; assembly: GCF_965287045.1. Classification (NCBI taxonomy): domain Eukaryota; kingdom Metazoa; phylum Chordata; class Chondrichthyes; order Carcharhiniformes; family Carcharhinidae; genus Carcharhinus; species Carcharhinus amblyrhynchos. Next base: position 109,351,340 of record NC_137333.1, on the reverse strand, counting down.
GCCCAGCCATTCAATAAGATCATGGCTGATCTGAAAATGGTTCAGTTCCACTTACCTGCCTGCTCCCCATAACCCTTATTGGTTAAAAATCTATCTAGCTGTGACTTAAACACATTTAACGAGGTAGCCTCCACTGCTTCAATGGGCAGAGAATTCCAGAGATTCACCACCCTCTGAGAGAAGAAGTTCCTCCTCAACTCTGTTCTAAACTGAGCCCCCCCCCGCCTTATTTTGAGGCTGTGCCCTCTAGTTCTTGTTTTCTTTCTAAATGGAAAGAATCTCTCTACCTCTACGCTATCTAGCCCCTTCATTATCTTATGTCTCTATAAGATCACCCCTCAGTCTTCTAAACTCCAACAAGTATAGGCCCAATCTACTCAATCTCTCCTCATAAGCTAACCTCGTCATCTCCGGTATCAACCCGGTGAACCTTCTCTGTACTCGCTGCAAGGCCAATATATCCTTTTGCAAATAAGGGGACCAAAATTGCACACAATACTCTAATTGCAGCCTCACCATTGCTGAGCAGAAACTGATAGCCAAGTTCTGCACACGTGAGGCCTCAATCAGGATCTTAGGTTCATGTCACACTATCTGTAACCCCCCATGACTTGCCTGGGCTTGCAAAATCTCACTATCCTGGCTGAAGACAATGCACATCTCTTTAACCTGCGCTTAACCCTCTCTCCACTCACATTGTCTGCACTTTTAAGACTTGATTACCTGTAAAGACTCACATTCCAACCATTATTTTGTAAATTGAGTTTGTGTTTTTATATACCCTGTTTGTGAACTGAAATCCCACTCACCTGACGAAGGGGCAGCGCTCCGAAAGCTTATAGCTTGTGCTACCAAATAAACCTGGTACTCTTTAACCTGGTGTTGTGAGACTTCTTACTGTATAGGTACAGCCACAATGCTGTTAGGGAGAGAATTCCAGGATTTTGACCCAGTGACAGTGAAAGAACAGCGATATATTTTCAAGTCAGCATGGTGAGTGACTCAGAGGGGATCCTCCAGCTAGTGGTGTTCCCATGTATCTACTCCTCCTGTGCTTCTAGATGGTAGAGGTTGTGGGTTTGGAAGGTGCTGTCTCAGTAGGCCTGTCTTTCTGATGGAATGGTTATGAGATTGAAAGCTCAGGTCAGGATCAATTTGTTTATAGCCATTCTGCAAATCTTTCCTCTTTTCAAAGGTTCTGCCTTTGTCTAGTCTGTGTTGTATGCAGTTCGATCTGTGTGATTAAAGATTGTAAACAGGAGGCTGAGATGTTTAGAGTTCTTGCTTGACTTTTATTTGTTTCTCTTCTTGTTAAATCAACTCAACTTAAACAGGCCCAAGAGCTGTTTAATTGCTGAAGCTGGAGACAGGCGAGGAAAGTGTTTAATGTGGAGTCACTGGGGAAATTGATGGAGAAAATGCCACTCAGAAGAGGTCCCTTTACTTGTCACATTGAAAGAAAGCACTGTGTTAGTCCTTGACTGCAAAACTACTAGGATTTCTGTTGCTATGGAGACCCAGCCTGAGGCCCAGGAAGCGGAAGGTTTATTTAAATAAAAGCAAGGTACGACTGTGACCCTACCATGAATAAAAAGCACAGGTTGCTGTTTAAATCTTTGCAAAGATAATCTTTACTTGGTTTCAATAGAACATTGAAATGGAATCGTTTGCCCAGTTGAGGCTTTGACCATGAGTCACATCAAGTGAGGATGTTTGGTCATTATCTGCTGGGATGGGCCACAGTTAGACTTGTTTGCTCCCTGGATCCAGGAAAGCACATGTTTAAGTTGTAGTTTGCTGTCCCTAGGGAACCCTGGCCAACCATGCAGTTATATGAAATTCTTGTTGAGGGGTTAGTTGCCATGATGATGAGAAATGAGTAAATGGGTGGCAGATCCTCTTGCACGGATATGATTTAGGGCCTCTCTCTCTGGGGGCTCTCCATATCTCCGTTTATCCTCCCAGATTACGGAACCCGGCAGAGACCAGATTGGCTGAGCTCATTCTAATTGTTTCCCGTTTATCAGGAGGTGTGTATCTCACGGATGACCTCCCTCCAGCAGGCCGACCCCTCCCACCGGTCCCCCCAAGCAGGCCCACCACACTTCCAGGAGACATGTACCCCACCCCTACAGGCTCCAACTGTTTCCTGACAAGTGCCCCTTACTTCCAACTGGCCCATCCCTTCCCAAATGCCACCCACCCCCTTCCTCTCAATCGGACACTCCTAGAACATAAGAACATAAGAAATAGGAGCAGGAGTAGGCCATCTAGCCCTTCGAGCCTGCCCCGCCATTCAATAAGATCATGGCTGATCTGAAGTGGCTCAGTTCCACTTTCCTGCTTTTTCCCCATAACCCTTAATTCCCTTGCCTACCAAAAACCTATCTACCCGCGTCTTAAATATATTTAGCGAGGTAGCGTCCACCACTTCAACGGGCAGAGAAGAAGAATTCGTCTTTTAAAATTTCCTCATGTCAGCATAACCTCTTTAACTAATTGAATTAAACTGCTCCCCAGTTCATCTGAAAATTGTCTTCCTATGTTTGAAAAGCATTAAATTCAACAAACAGAAAAGGATTTTCCCGTCATGACAAACACACAATCCTCAACACATCTGGCATTAAGGGAGCTACACACACTGACTCTCGCTGGGGTACGGCTCCCACACACACTGACTCTCACTGGGGTACGGGTCCCACACACACTGACTCTCACTGGGGTACGGCTCCCACACACACTGACTCTCACTGGGGTACGGGTCCCACACACACTGACTCTCACTGGGGTACGGCTCCCACACACACTGACCCTCACTGGGGTACGGCTCCCACACACACTGACTCTCACTGGGGTACGGGTCCCACACACACTGACTCTCACTGGGGTACGGGGCCCACACACGCTGACTCTCGCTGGGGTACGGGTCCCACACACGCTGACTCTCGCTGGGGTACGGGTCCCACACACGCTGACTCTCGCTGGGGTACGGGTCCCACACACGCTGACTCTCGCTGGGGTACGGGTCCCACACACGCTGACTCTCACTGGGGTACGGGTCCCACACACGCTGACTCTCACTGGGGTACGGCTCCCACACACACTGACTCTCACTGGGGTACGGGTCCCACACACACTGACTCTCACTGGGGTACGGCTCCCACACACACTGACCCTCACTGGGGTACGGCTCCCACACACACTGACTCTCACTGGGGTACGGCTCCCACACACACTGACTCTCACTGGGGTACGGGTCCCTCACACACTGACTCTCACTGGGGTACGGGTTCTGCTGATCCAATGGGGTTGCATTAAAGCAGTTAGTGCTACTTTTGTAGGTGTGTCCCTGACTTCAGTGTAACTTGGGGAGCAATGATTGTCAGATACGAGAAAAAGTTGATTGAATTGAGTTTTATCAGATTCCAGTCCGTTTTGGTAGCTCCTTGCCTGAACCGAGGCAGCATCAGAGGGGCGACAATTCAAAATGCAGTAAATCCACACAGAGTTACTGGGTTTGACATTGAGAATTTTCTGAGCTTCCAGCCCAAGCTGCTGTGACTAACAAGGCGGCAGCTTGTGCCAGCTCCGTATGTTTGACTGTGGCTGTCAGGCTTCAGGGTCCGCTAGGCCTCTCTGCGAGACGCCACTGGGTCTTTTCAGGAAGCTGGAGGAAAGTTAACTGTCTGTAAATCTCCTCGTCATTACCATGGTAACTAGGCTGAGGAGAACCTGAGACAACGCAATATTACATTCATCTGGAGAACATTGGAACCAAAAATATTTTGCTAACAGCTTGAAGTTTTATATTTGAGCTAAGGAGCTGGCTGTCTGCGTAGAATTGTAATAAACAACAGCTGCTTCCAGCTTCTTTTACAGATGATTGTGAGGTTTAATTTATTTGTTAGCTGTGCCCTCTGACCCCAGCCTGTCACGAGTCCAGCTTGAAATGCCTTTCTCCCAAAATTAAAACATTCGTTCCCTCTGAACACAGCCCGTTCACCGGGTCACCGGCTCAGCCCGCTCACCGGGTCACCGAGTCACCTCCTCAGCCCGCTCACCGGGTCACCGCCTCACCGGGTCACCTCCTCAGCCCGTTCACCGGGTCACCTCCTCAGCCCGCTCACCGGGTCACCGCCTCAGCCCGTTCACCGGGTCACCGCCTCAGCCCGTTCACCGGGTCACCGCCTCAGCCCGCTCACCGAGTCACCTCCTCAGCCCGCTCACCGGGTCACCGAGTCACCGCCTCAGCCCGGTCACCGAGTCACCGCCTCAGCCCGCTCACCGAGTCACCTCCTCAGCCCGCTCACCGGGTCACCGAGTCACCGCCTCAGCCCGCTCACCGGGTCACCTCCTCACCGGGTCACCACCTCAGCCCGCTCACCGGGTCACCGAGTCACCTCCTCAGCCCGCTCATCGGGTCACCGCCTCACCGAGTCACCGGGTCACCTCCTCAGCCGGGTCACCGCCTCAGCCCGCTCACCGGGTCACCGCCTCAGCCCGCTCACCGGGTCACTGAGTCACTGCCTCAGCCCGCTCACCGGGTCACCGCCTCACCGAGTCACCGAGTCACCTCCTCAGCCGGGTCACCGGGTCACCGCCTCAGCCCGCTCACCGGGTCACCGAGTCACCTCCTCAGCCCGCTCACCGGGTCACTGAGTCACCTCCTCAGCCCGCTCACCGGGTCACTGAGTCACCTCCTCATCCCGCTCACCGGCTCACCAGGTCACCGCCTCAGCCCGCTCACCGAGTCACCGCCTCAGCCCGCTCACCGAGTCACCGCCTCAGCCCGCTCACCGGGTCACCGAGTCACCTCCTCAGCCCGCTCACCGGGTCACCGAGTCACCTCCTCAGCCCGCTCACCGGGTCACTGAGTCACCTCCTCATCCCGCTCACCGGCTCACCAGGTCACCGCCTCAGCCCGCTCACCGAGTCACCGCCTCAGCCCGCTCACCGGGTCACCGAGTCACCGCCTCAGCCCGCTCACCGAGTCGCCGCCTCAGCCCGCTCACCGGGTCACCTCCTCACCGGGTCACCACCTCAGCCCGCTCACCGGGTCACCGAGTCACCTCCTCAGCCCACTCACTGGGTCACAGGCTCACCGCCTCAGCCCGCTCACCGGGTCACCGCCTCACCGAGTCACCGGGTCACCTCCTCAGCCCGCTCACTGGGTCACCTCCTCAGCCCGCTCACTGGGTCACCTCCTCAGCCCGCTCACTGGGTCACCTCCTCAGCCCGCTCACTGGGTCACCTCCTCAGCCCGCTCACTGGGTCACCTCCTCAGCCCGCTCACTGGGTCACCTCCTCAGCCCGCTCACCGGGTCACCGCCTCAGCCCGCTGACCGAGTCACTGGGTCACCTCTTCAGCCCGCTCACCGGGTCACCTCTTCAGCCCGCTCACCGGGTCACCTCCTCAGCCCGCTCACCGGGTCACCTCCTCAGCCCGCTCACCGGGTCACCTCCTCAGCCCGCTCACCGGGTCACCTCCTCAGCCCGCTCACCGGGTCACCTCCTCAGCCCGCTCACCGGGTCACCTCCTCAGCCCGCTCACCGGGTCACCTCCTCAGCCCGCTCACCGGGTCACCTCCTCAGCCCGCTCACCGGGTCACCTCCTCAGCCCGCTCACCGGGTCACCTCCTCAGCCCGCTCACCGGGTCACCTCCTCAGCCGGCTCACCGGGTCACCTCCTCAGCCCGCTCACCGGGTCACCGAGTCACTTCCTCAGCCCGCTCACCGGGTCACCTCCTCAGCCGGCTCACCGGGTCACCTCCTCAGCCCGCTCACCGGGTCACCTCCTCAGCCGGCTCACCGGGTCACCTCCTCAGCCCGCTCACCGGGTCACCGAGTCACCGCCTCAGCCCGCTCACCGGGTCACCACCTCAGCCCACTCACCGGGTCACCGAGTCACCGCCTCAGCCCGCTCACCGGGTCACCTCCTCACCGGGTCACCTCCTCAGCCGGCTCACCGGGTCACCTCCTCAGCCCGCTCACCGGGTCACCGAGTTGCCTCCTCAGCCCGCTCACCGGGCCACCTCCTCACCGGGTCACCAAGTCACCTCCTCAGCCCGCTCACCGGGTCACCGAGTCACCTCCTCAGCCCGCTCACCGGGTCACCGAGTCACCACCTCAGCCCGCTCACCGGGTCACCAAGTCACCTCCTCAGCCCGCTCACCGGGTCACCGAGTCACCTCCTCAGCCCGGTCACCGAGTCACCGCCTCAGCCCGGTCACCGAGTCACCGCCTCAGCCCGCTCATCGGGTCACCGCCTCACCGGGTCACCTCCTCAGCCTACTCACCGGGTCACCTCCTCAGCCCGCTCACCGGGTCACCTCCTCAGCCCGCTCACCGAGTCACCGCCTCAGCCCGCTCACCGAGTCACTGGGTCACCTCCTCAGCCTACTCACCGGGTCACCTGCTCAGCCCGCTCACCGAGTCACCGCCTCAGCCCGCTCACCGAGTCACTGGGTCACCTCCTCAGCCCACTCACCGGGTCACCTCCTCAGCCCGCTCACCGAGTCACCGCCTCAGCCCGCTCACCGAGTCACTGGGTCACCTCCTCAGCCTACTCACCGGGTCACCGCCTCAGCCCGCTCACCGGGTCACCTCCTCAGCCCGCTCACCAAGTCACCGCCTCAGCCCGCTCACCGAGTCACTGGGTCACCTCCTCAGCCCGGTCACTGGGTCACCTCCTCAGCCCGGTCACCGGGTCACCTCCTCAGCCCGGTCACCGGGTCACCTCCTCAGCCCGGTCACCGGGTCACCTCCTCAGCCCGGTCACCGGGTCACCTCCTCAGCCCGGTCACCGGGTCACCTCCTCAGCCCGGTCACCGGGTCACCGCCTCAGCCCGCTCACCGGGTCACCGCCTCAGCCCGCTCACCGGGTCACGGCCTCAGCCCGCTCACCGGGTCACCGCCTCAGCCCGCTCACCGGGTCACCGCCTCAGCCCGCTCACCGGGTCACCGCCTCAGCCCGCTCACCGGGTCACCGCCTCAGCCCGCTCACCGGGTCACCGCCTCAGCCCGCTCACCGGGTCACCGCCTCAGCCCGCTCACTGCCTCAGCCCGGTCACCGGGTCACCGCCTCAGCCCGGTCACCGGGTCACCTCCTCAGCCCGGTCACTGCCTCAGCCCGGTCACCGGGTCACCGCCTCAGCCCGGTCACTGCCTCAGCCCGCTCACTGGGTCAATGCCTCAGCCCGGTCACCGCCTCACCGGGTCACCACCTCAGCCCACTCACTGGGTCAATGCCTCAGCCCGGTCACCGCCTCAGCCCAGTAACTGGGTCAGCCAAGAAGGGCCAAACGGCCTGTTTCTGTGCTGTCATGTTCTATGGTTCTAAGAGCATAGAACGAGAGTAAAAGATGGAATTCGAGCAGGTACTAGGGACAGCTCGCAAGAAGTCACTTCACTCCGGTGCCATCTTTTTATTTAAGAGATACTTGAAAGTTCCAGGATAATCGAGGTAAACTGGTCACTTTCCAAGAAAAATGGTAAACTAGGTCTCTCTGTCCCTCAACACTCCCCAGGACCCAACCATTCACTGTGTAAGTCCTTCCCTGGTTTGACTTTCCAAAATGCATGTGACAATAATGGATCAAATCAAATCAGAAATGTGAACAACAGGTGAAGCTATTTCACGCTGTTACTATGCAGGAGCAACAGGAGTGATATTCACCACTAACAGGAAGCTGCCATCAATCCAGAAAGACACACTGGATAAAGTGTGTGTGAATTTCAGTGTCAGTGTGATGCTGGTATGTAGGACATATGTCCCAAAGACTGGCGGACCATATCAAACAGCATGTCCCAGCAGTGGTTCACATCAGACAAGGTACAGACAGTACCCAAGCAGCTTGTGCTTGAAAAACTCAAATCACAGTGTCTGACATTTTGTGATGTGGAAATATATTAATACCAGGAGCCTGCAGACAGAAACATTGAAAGTAGGAGCAGGAGTAGGCAATTCGACCCTTCGAGCCTGCACCACCATTCAATATGATCATGGGTGATCAGGCACTGTCAGTATCCCACTCCCACTTTCTCTCCATTCCCCTTCATCCCTTTAGGCACAAGGGCCATGTCCAGCTCCCTCTTAAACATATCTAACAAACTGGTCCCAACAGCTTTCTGTGGGAGAGAATTCCACAGGTTCACAATTCTCTGAGTGAGGAATTTCTTCCTCATCTCAGCCCTGAATGGCTTACCCCTTATTCTTTGATTGTTACCCCTAGTTCTGGACTTCCCCAACATCAGGAACATTCTTCCCGCATCCAGCCTGTCCAGTCCCATCAGGATTTAAATGTTTCTATGAGCTTCCCCTCTCATTCTTCTAAATTCCAGTGAGTACAAGCCCAGTCGATGCAGTCTCTCTTCATATGTCAGTGCTGCCATTCCAGGAATCAGTCTGGTGAACCTTCACTGGACTCCCTCAATAGCAAGAATGTCCTTCCTCAGAATAGGAGACCAAAACTGCACACAATACTCAAAGTGTGGCCTCCCCAAGACCCTGTATAATTGTAGTAAGACATCCTTACTCCCATACTCAAATCCTCCATGCTGTACCTGCATGCCAATCTTCAGCGACTGTTCCGCCAAGTTCTCACCCATGATGCGTGAGATCCTAAATGAATATTTCTCATCAGTATTTACTGTTGAGAAAAGCATGGATGTTAGGGAACTTGGAGAAATAAATGGTGATGTCTTGAGGAATGTACATATTACAGAGAAGGAGGTGATGGAAGTCTTAAAGTGCATCAAGGTAGATAAATCCCCGGGACCTGATGAGGTATATCCCAGGATACTGTGGGAGGCTAGGAAGGAAATTGCGGGTCCCCTAGCCGAGATATTTGAATCATCGATAGTCATGGATGACATGCCTGAAGATGGGAGAGTAGCAAATAGAAGTTTATAAAATGTTGAGAGGAATAGATAGGATGGATTCTCAGAGGCTATTTCCCAGGGCTGAAATGATTGCTACGAGAGGACACAGGTTTAAGGTGCTAGGAAGCAAGTACAGAGGAGATGTCGGGTAAGTTTTTCACTCAGAGGGTGGTGAGTGAGTGGAATCGGCTGCCGTCGGTGGTGGTAGAGGCAAACTCACTGGAGTCTTTTAAAAGACTTCTGGATGAGTGCATGGGATTTAATGGGATTGGGAGTTACAGATAGTTCTATGGCCTGGTAGGTATGGATATGATCGGCGCAACTTGTGGGCCGAAGGGCCTATTTGTGCTGTTTGTCCTATGTTCAAATGTTGTGCCTTTGTTTAAAAAGGGCTGCAGGGAAAAGCTTGGGAACTACAGGCCAGTGAGCCTCACATCTGTGGTGGGTAAATTGTTGGAAGGTATTTTGAGAGACAGGTTCTACAGGCATTTAGAGAGACAAGGACTGACTAGGGACAGTCAGCATGGCTTTGTGAGTGGAAAATCATGTCTGTCAAATTTAATTGAGGTTTTTGAAGGGGTAACCGAGAAGGTAGATGAGGGCAGTGCAGTTGATGTTGTCGACATGGACTTTAGCAAGGTCTTTGATAAGGTACTGCATGGTAGGTTGTTGCATAAAGTTAAATTCATGGGATCCAGGGTGAGGTATTTAAATGGATACAAAATTAGCTTCTTGACAGAAGCCGGAAGGTGGTTGTAGAGGGTTGTTTTTCAAACTGGAGGCCTGTGACCAGCGGCGTGCCTCAGGGATCAGTGCTGGGTCCACTGTTATTTATCATTTATATTAATGATCTGGATGAGAATATAGGAGGCGTGGTTAGTAAGTTTGCAGATGACACCAAGATTGGTGGCATAGTGGATAGTGAAAAAGTTATCTCCAATTGCAAAAGGATCTTGATCAATTGGGCCAGGGGGCTGACGAATGGCAGATGGAGTTTAATTTAGATAAATGCGAGGTGATGCATTTTGGTAGATTGAACCAGGGCAGGACTTACTCAGTTAATGGTAGGGCATTGGAGAGAGTTACAGAACAAAGAGATCTAGGGGTACATGTTCATAGCTCCTTGAAAGTGGAGTCACAGATGGACAGAGTGGTGAAGAAGGCATTTGGCATGCTTGGTTTCATTGGTCAGAACATTGAATACAGGAGTTGGGATGTCTTATTGGAGTTGGTAAGACGTTGGTAAGGTCACACTTGGAATACTGTGAGCAATTCTGGTCACCCTATTATAGAAAGGATATTATTAAACTAGAAAGAATACAGAAAAGATTTACTAGGATGCTACCAGGATTTGATGGATTGAGTTATAAGGAGAGAAGCTATTGAAAGGGTACAGAGGAGATTTACAAGGATGTTGCCTGGACTGGGAGGCATGCCTTATGAAGTTAGGTTGAGGGAGCTGGGACTCTTTCCCTGGAGAGACGAAGGTTGAGAAACGACCTGATAGAGGTTTATAAAATGCTGAGTGGAATGGATAGGGTGGATTCTCAGAGGCTATTTCCCCGGGTTGAAATGGTCACTATGAGAGGACACAGATTGGAGGTCCGGGGAGGCAAGTACAGAAGTGATGTTAGGGGTAAGTTTTTCACTCAGAGGGTGGTGAGCGAATGGAATCGGCTGCCGTCAGTGGTGGTGGAGGTGAACTCGCTGGGGTCTTTTAAAAGACTTCTGGATGAGTATATGGAATTTAATGGGATTGGGGGTTATAGATAGGTCTATAGATTGGTAGGTGTTGATGTGATTGGCGCAACTCGTGGGTCGAAGGGCCTGTTTGTGCTGTAGTGTTCTATGAGAGGCTGGATAGACAGGGACTTCTTTCTCTGGAATAACAGATGTGTTGAGTATAGGGCTAACGGGAAGACTTTGAATAGTGTGGAGGAGCAGAGGGATCTAGGTGTATGTGTACATAGATCCCTGAAAGTTGGGAATCAAGTAGATAAGGTTGTTAAGAAGGCATACAGTGTCTTGGCGTTTATTGGTAGGGGGATTGAATTTAGGAGTCGTAGCGTTATGTTGCAACTGTACACAACTCTGGTGCGGCCGCACTTGGAGTATTGTGTGCAGTTCTGGTCCCCACATTACAGGAAGGATGTGGAGGCTTTGGAGAGGGTGCAGAGGAGGTTTACCAGGATGTTGCCTGGTATGGAGGGGAGATCCTATGAGGAGAGGCTGAGGGATTTGGGGTTGTTTTCGCTGGAAAGAAGGCGGCTAAGAGGGGATCTTATTGAAACATATAAGATGATTAGAGGTTTAGATAGGGTGGATAGTGATAGCCTTTTTCCTCTGATGGAAAAATCTAGCACGAGGGGGCATGGCTTTAAACTAAGGGGGGGTAGTTATAGGACAGATGTCAGGGGTAGGTTCTTTACCCAGAGGGTGGTGAGGGATTGGAATGCCCTGTTTGCTGCAGTTGTAAATGCGCCTAGTTTGGGGGCGTTTAAGAGGTCTGTGGACAGGTTTATGGACGAAAAGGGATTGGTTTAGGTTAGTGGGTCATTGTTGTTTTTTTTTAACTGGTCGGCGCAACATCGTGGGCCGAAGGGCCTGTTCTGCGCTGTAATGTTCTATGTTCTATGTTCTGGCGTGTAAGAGGCTGACGGGTGACCTTATAGAGGTCTGTAAAATAACAAGAGGCATAGATGGGCACGGTAGCACGGTGATTAGCACTACTGCTTCATAGCTCCAAGGTCCTGGGTTTGATTCCTGGCTTGGGTCACTGTCAGTGTGGAGTTTGCACATCTTCCTCATGTCTGCATGGGTTTTCTCCAGGTGCTCCAGTTTCCTCCCACAGTCCAAAATGTGCAGGTTAGGTTGATCGGTCATGCTGAAATTACCTCTTAGTGTCCTACAATGCTTAGGTTAGGCGTTAGTGGGACGGATGTCAGGGGTAGGTTCTTTACCCAGAGGGTGGTGAGGGATTGGAATGCCCTGCCTGCTGCAGTTGTAAATGCGCCTAGTTTGGGGGCGTTTGAGATCCGTGGATAGGTTTATGGATGGAAAGGGATTGGTTTAGGTTAGAGGGTCATTGCTTTTTAATTGGTCGGCGCAACATCGTGGGCCGAAGGGCCTGTTCTGCGCTGTTATGTTCGATGTTCTAAATACTTAGGTATATGGGGGTAGAGCTTGGGTGGGATTGTGGTTGGTGCAGACTCGATGGGCTGAATGGCCTCTTTCTGTACTGTAGGGTTTCTATGATTCTATAATGAGATCAGCTGGATAGTCAGTATCTTTTCCCAAAGGTCGGGGAGTCTATAACTAGAGGTTTAACGTGAGAGGGGAGAGATGTCCAGAAAAGTGTCCAGAGGGGTAATTTTTTCACACAGAGGGTGGTGAGTGTCTGGAACAAGCTGCCAGGTAGCAGTAGAGGCAGGTACAATTTTATCTTTTAAAAAGCATTTGGACAGTTTCGTGGGTACGATGGGTATAGAGGGATATGGGCCAAATGCGGGCAATTGGGATTAGTTTAGGGGTTTAAAGAAAGGGCAGCATGGACAAGTTGGGCCGAATGGCCTGTTTCTGTGCTGTAAACCCCTATGGCTGTATGGCTTTATGACACTCAGGTCAAGATGCACTTCCCTTTTTCCTAAAGCATCAGAACATCAGGCCCTGGGGATTTATCAGGTTTTAATCCCAGCCACTTCCCCAATACAATTTCCTAACTGATAAGGATTTCCTTCAATTCCTCATTCATGCTAGACCCTCTGTCCCCTGGTATTTCTGGAAGATTATTTGTGTTCTCCTCAGTGACAACACATTCAAAGTTTTTGTTCAGCTGGTCTGCCACCTCTTTGTCCATTATGAATGCACCTGATTCTTATTGTAAGGGACCTACATTTGTCTTCACCAGTCTTTTTCTCTTCATCTATCTACAGAAGCTTTTGCAGTCAGTTTAAGTTTCTGCAAGCCTACTCTCGTATTCTATTTTCTCCTTTCCACATTAAATCCTTTGTCTGCTGGATTTTAAATTTCTCCCAATCCTCAGGTTTGCTGCTTTTTCGGGCCAATGTATCTGCCTCCCCTTTGGCTTTAACACTGTTCCTGATTTCCCTCATTAGCCATGGATGAGCCACCTTCCCCATTTTACTCTTGTGCCAGACAGGGATGTACAGTTGTTGAAGTTCATCTACGTGTTCTTTAAATGTCTGCTATTGCCTGTACACTGTCAACCCCTCAAGTAACCTTTGGCAGCTTAACCAAGCCAATGCACACCTCATACCATCAGAGTTAGATTTCCTCATGGTTCAGGACCCTCATCTCAGACTTAACTGTCACTCTGCATCTCAATAAAGAATTCTACCCTGTTATGGCCACTCTTTCCCAAAGGATCTCACACCACAAGGTTGCGAATTAATCCTCTCTCATTAAGCAATACCCAGGCTAAGATGGCCTGCTCTTTAATTGGTTCCTGGCATATTGGTTGAGAAAACTATCCTTTACACATTCCAACGAATCTTCCTCCATCGCGTTGCCACATGAAAGATCATGTGCACACAATACGCCATTTCAGCTGAACAGTGCAGTTCATGTTGTCTACATGGATTTTAGCAAAGCCTTTGACAAGGTACCGCATGGTAGGTTGTTGCATAAAGTTAAATCTCATGGGATCCAGGGTGACAAGCCAGAGGGTGGTTGTAGAGAGTTGTTTTTCAAACTGGAGGCCTGTATCAGCGGTGTGCCTCAGGGATCAGTACTGGGCCCACTGTTATTTGTCATTTATATTAATGGTTTGGATGAGAATTTAGTAGGCATGGTTCATAAGTTTGCAGATGACACAAAAGATTGCTGGCAAAGATTGCTGAAGAAAGTTATCTAGGATGGCGGCGAGATCCTGGTCAATTGAGCCAGTGAGATGAATGGCAAATGGAGTTTAATTTAAATAATTATGACGTGATGCATTTTGGTAGACTGAACTAGGGCAGGACTCACCCAGTTAATGGTAGGGCGTTGGGGAGAGTTACAGAACAAGGAGATCTAGCGGTACAGGTTCATAGCTCCTTGAAAGTGGAGTCACAGGTGGAAAGAGTGGTGAAGAAGGCATTCGGCATGCTTGGCTTCATAGATTCATAGAACATAGAACATTACAGCGCAGTACAGGCCCTTCGGCCCTCGATGTTGCACCGACCAGTGGAACCAATCTAATGACCCTCTAACCTATACTATTCCAATGTTATCTATATGCCTGTCCGTTGACCATTTGAACACCCTTAAAGTTGGCGAGTCCACAACTGCTGCAGGTACTACCCCCTGAGGAAAGAACCTACCTCTGACATCTGTCCTATAATTACCACCCCTTAATTTAAAGCTATGTCCCCTCATGTTAGCCACCACCATCCGAGGGAAAAGGCTCTCACTATCCACCCTATCTAACCCTCTGATCATCTTGTATGCCTCAAATAGGTCACCTCTCAACCTTTTTTCTAACGAAAACAACCTCAAGTCCCTCAGCCTTTCCTGATAAGACCTTCCCACCATACCAGGCAACATCCTGGTAAACCTCCTCTGCACCCTTTCCAATGCCTCCACATCTTTTTTATAATGCGGCGACCAGAACTGTACACAATACTCCAAGTGCAGCTGCACCAGAGTTTTGTACAGTTGCAACATGACCTCACGGCTCCGAAATTCAATCCCTCTACCAATAAAAGCTAACACACCGTATGCCTTCTTAACAACCTTATCAACCTGGGTGCCAACTTTCAGGGATCAATGCACATGTACACCGAGATCTCTCTGCTCATCAACACTACCAAGAGTCCTTCCATTAGCCCTATATTCTGTACTCCTGTAACTCTTTCCAAAGTGAATCACCTCACACTTTTCCGCATTAAACTCCATTTGCCACTTCTCAGCCCAGCTCTGCAGCTTATCTATGTCCCTCTGCAAACTGTAACATCCATCCTCACTGTCTACAACTCTTCCGACTTTGGTGTCGTCAGCAAGTTTACTAACCCATCCTTCTACACCCTCATCTCGGTCATTTATAAAAATGACAAACAGCAGTGGCCCCAAAACAGATCCCTGAGGTACACCACTTGTAACTGAACTCCAGGTTGAATATTTCCCATCAACCACCACCCTCTGTCTTCTATCAGCTAGCCAATTCCTGATCCAAACTGCTAAATCACCCTCAATCCCATGCACCTGCATTTTCTGCAGTAGCCTACCATGGGGAATCTTATCAAACACTTTGCTAAAATCCATATACACCACGTCAACTGCCTTACCCTTATCCACCTCTTTGGTCACCTTTTCAGAAAACTTGATAAGGTTTGTGAGGCAAGACCTACCCTTCACAAAACCATGTTGACTATCCCTAATCAATTTATTTCCTTCTAGATGATTATAAATCCTACCTCTTATAATTCTTTCCAAAACTTTGTCCACAACAGAAGTAAGGCTCAACGGTCTATAATTCCCAGGATGGTCCCTACTCCCCTTCTTGAACAAGGGGACAACATTTGCTATCCTCCAGTCTTCTGGCACTATACCTGTAGCCAATGACGACATGAAGATCAAAGCCAAAGGCTCTGCAATCTCCTTCCTAGGATAAATCCCATCTGGCCCAGGGGACTTATCTATTTTCACACTCTCAAGAATTGCTAACACCTCCTCCTTATGTACCTCAATCCCGTCTAGTCTAAAAGCCTGTATTGCAGTATTCTCCTCGACTACGCTGACTTTTTTCCTGCGTGAATACTGATGAAAAATACTCATTCAGTGCCTCTCCTATCTCTTCAGGCTCCACGCACAACTTCCCACTGCTGTCTCTGACTGGCCCTAATCTTGCCCTAACCAATCTTTTATTCTTGACATAACCTGTAGAAAGCTTTAGGATTTTCCTTGATCCTATCTGCCAAAGTCTTCTCATGTCCTCTTCTTGGTCTTCTTAACTCTCTTTAGCTCCTTCCTGGCTAATTTATAACTCTCCAGTGCCCTAACTGAGCCTTCACGTCTCATCTTTACATAAGCCTCCTTCTTCCTCTTCACCAGAGATTCAACTTCCTTAGTACACCACGGTTCCCTCGCTCGACCACTTCCTCCCTGCCTGACAGGTACATATTTATCAAGGACTCGCAGTAGCTGCTCCTTGAACAAGCTCCACATTTCAGATGTTCCCAGCCCCTGCAGTTTCCTGCTCCACCCTATGTACCCTAAATCTCACCTAATAGCCTCATAATTACCTTCCCCCAGCTGTAGCTTCTGCCCTTCGGTATATACCTATCCCTTTCCATCACTAAGGTAAACGTAACCGAATTGTGGTCACTATCACCAAAGTGCTCACCTACCTGCAAGTCTAACACCTGGTCCGGTTCATTCCCCAGTAACTCTGTCTACCTGTGACTCCACTTTCATGAAGCTATGAACCTGTACCCCGAGATCTCTTTGTTCTGTAACTCTCCCCAACACCCTACCATTAACTGAGTAAGCCTTGCACCGGTTCAATCTACCAAAATGCATCATCTCGCATTTGTCTAAATTAAACTCCATCTGCTATTCGTCAGCCCACTGGCCCATTGATCAAGATCCCATTGTCCTAACTAAACTACAAAAAACACCTTCTTCCCTTACGCAATGTGTATCCCTCTGTTCCCTCTCTGTTTGTTTACCCATCCAGTTGCCTCTTAAATGTTGCTAATGTGCCTGCTTCCATACCACCTCTGGCAGCATGTCCTAGGCACCCACGACTCTCTGCATGAAAAACCTCCCCGCACATCTCCCTTAAACTTTTCCCCTCATCTTGAACCTGTGCCCCTGTGTGAGTGACACTTTGATCCTGGGCAAACGCGTCTGACTATCCACCCTGTTTATGCCCCGCATAATTTTGTAGACCTCTATCGTATCAACCTCTCCTCATAGCCAATGCCCTCGAGACCAGGTAACATCCTGGTAAACCTTCTTTGCACTCTCTCCAAAGCTTCCACGTCCTTCTGATAGTGTGGTGATCAGAACTGCACACAATACTCCAGATGTGGTCTAACCAAGATTTTATATAGTTAGAACATAGAACACTACAGCACAAACAGGCCCTTCGGCCCACGAGTTGCGCCGATCACATCAACACCTATCTATAACCCCCAATCCCATAAAACCCCATATACTCATCCAGAAGTCTTTTAAAAGACCCCAGCGAGTTCGCCTCCACCACCACTGACGGCAGCCGATTCCATTCACTCACCACCCTCTGAGTGAAAAACTTACCCCTAACATCACTTCTGTACTTTCCTCCCCGCACCTTAAACCTGTGTCCTCTCGTAGTGACCATTTCAACCCGGGGAAATAGCCTCTGAGAATCCACCCTATCTATTCCTCTCAACATTTTATAAACCTCTATCAGGTCGCCTCTCAACCTACGTCTCTCCAGGGAAAAGAGACCCAGTTCCCTCAACCTAACTTCATAAGGCATGCCTCCCAGTCCAGGCAACATCCTTGTAAATCTCCTCTGTACCCTTTCAATAGCTTCTACGTCTTTCCTATAGTGAGGCGACCAGAACTGCGCACAGTACTCCAAATGAGGCCTGACAAGGGTCTTATAAAGTTGCAGCATTACCTCCCGACTCCTAAACTCGATCCCTCGATTAATGAAGGCCAGTACACCATACGCCTTCTTGACCACCTCTTCCACCTGCGAGGCCGATTTAAGAGTCCTGTGGACCCGGACCCCAAGATCCTTCTGCTCCTCAACACTACCAAGACTCCTGCCCTTGATAGTGTACTTGTTCATCCTGTTGGTTCTGCCAAAATGGACGACTACGCATTTATCCGCGTTGAAGTCCATCTGCCACTTCTCCGCCCAGTCCTGCATCCTATTTATGTCCTGCTGCAACTTTTGCCATCCTTCCAGACTATCCACAACACCACCGACCTTCGTGTCATCAGCGAACTTACTTACCCATCCTTCCACTTCCTCATCCAGGTCATTTATGAAAATGACAAACAGCAAGGGTCCTAGAACAGATCCCTGGGGCACTCCACTGGTGACTGACCTCCATTCAGAAAAAGACCCATCCACAACCACTCTCTGCCTTCTGCAGGCAAGCCAGTTCTTGATCCACAAGGCCAAAGGCCCTTGGATCCCATGCCCTCTCACCTTCTCAAGAAGTCTTGCGTGGGGGACCTTATCAAACGCCTTGCTGAAGTCCATGTACACCACGTCCACGGCACTTCCTTCGTCAATGTGTTCAGTCACATTATCGAAGAACTCAACTAGGCTCGTAAGGCACGACCTGCCCTTGACAAATCCATGCTGACTATTCCTGATCATGTCAAACCTCTCCAAATGGTCGTAAATCTTGTCCCTCAGAAGCCTTTCCATCAGCTTACCAACCACTGAGGTCAGACTCACCGGTCGGTAATTTCCCGGGCTATCTCTGTTCCCTTTCTTGAAAATAGGGACTACATCCGCAATCCTCCAATCTTCCGGAACCTCTCCCGTCTCCATTGACGACGCAAAGATCATCGCCAGGGGCTCTGCAATCACTTCCCTCGCCTCCCACAGTATCCTGGGGTATATCCCATCTGGTCCCGGCGATTGATCAATCTTGATAGAATTCAAAAGTTCTAACACATCCTCCACCTTAATATCCACAACATGATTTGCCAAGTCTTGTACTTGATGCCCAGGCCAATGAACGCAAGCATGCCATATGCCTTCTTAATCACCTTGGCCACCTGTGTTGCCACTTTTAGGGAACTGTGCACCTGCACGTCCAGATCCGTTGAATGTTAATGTTCTGAAGGGTTCTGCCATTTACAGTATAATTCACACCGAAATTTGATCATCTAAGATGCATCATCTCGCATTTGTCCGGATTAAACTCCATCTGCCATTTCTGTGTCCAAGTCTCCAATCTATCGATATCCTGTTGAATCCTCTGACAATCCCCGGCACTATCAGCAACTCCTCCAATCTTTGTGACATCCGCAAACTTACTGATCAAACCACCCACATTCTCCTCCAATCATTGATATATACTCCAAACAACAGAGGTCCCAGCACTGATCCCTGCAGAACACCACTAGCTACAGATCTCCATTCTAAAAAAAACACCCTTCCACCACTACTCTCACCCTTCTATATCCGTACTCAGTGCTGTATCCATCTAGCTGGCCCACCTGGAACCCCATGTAGTTTTAATTTTTGTCATACCAGTCTGCCATGTGGATTCTTGCCTCACTGAAGTCCATATAAACTACATCAACAGCCGTTACCTCATCAACGATGTGGGATCTTGTCAAACGCCTTCCTAAAGTTCATATAAACTACATCCACAACCCGTCCCTCATCAATTATCTTTGTCACCTCTTCAAAAAACCCAACCAAGTTGTACCTTCCTGTACAAAACCATGCTGCTTGTCACTAACTAGTCCATTTTCCTCCAAATGTGCATGTACCCTGTCCCTCAGTATCTTCTCCAAAAGGTTCCCCACCACTGACATCAGGCTCACCAGCCTATCGTTTCCTGGATTGTCCCTGCTTCCTTTCTTAAATAAGCGAACAACACTGGCTATTCTCCAATCCTCTGGCACCTCACCTGTGGTCAAAGAGGATATGAAGATATCTGTTAAGGCCCCAGCTACTTCTTTCCTTGCTTCCCGCAAAGGCCAGAGGGAGATCCGATACAGCCCCAGGGATTTGTCTACCTTAATGCAATTTAGAATACTCAACGCTTCCTCCTTTGATATATTGACGTTCTCTGGAGTCGTCACACACCTATCCCTGACCTCAACACCTGTCATGTCCTTTACCTTGGTGAATACTGACACAAAGAACTCATCAAGGATCTCACCCACTTCCTGTGTTTGCACACATAACACCCCTCCATTGTCCTTGAGTGTCAGGCAGCAATTTCCAACCCTCATGTGGATGGAAGAATTGTAGTCGATTCCCCTTTAATTCTTCAATCAATTACTTTGAGTCTATGTCCCCTCATTCTTGATCTCTCTACTCTGAACAATGAATCATTTCTATTCACTCTATGTCCTTTGTAACTTTAAACACCTCAGTTATTTTTTCCTTCCATTGCAAGACAAGCAACCTGACCCAAGCAATCTTTTAGTGTAACCAGATTTCTCGATTCCAGGCATCACCCTCACAAATGTCCTCTGTACCTTTTCTAGAATAACCTATTGTGTGGTGAGGTGATCAGGACTGCACAGTACTCTTGCTGTGGCCTGATCCTTACTTTGTTTCCCCTCCCCAAATGCATCACCTCTGATCTCTCCAGATGGAATCACATTTGTCTTCCTGCAGCTTTCAGTTTTTTGCCTCGCTCTGAACCATTTGACCATTTTTTGTGTCATCTGTTTATTCTGAATGTCACCTCCTCC
This sequence comes from Carcharhinus amblyrhynchos, assembly GCF_965287045.1. Lineage (NCBI taxonomy): Eukaryota > Metazoa > Chordata > Chondrichthyes > Carcharhiniformes > Carcharhinidae > Carcharhinus > Carcharhinus amblyrhynchos. Next base: position 109,331,072 of record NC_137333.1, on the reverse strand, counting down.
AAATCACAAAACAGTTGGAGAGTCCCGGGGTTACTGATATCTGCAGATAGTTCCTCATGGTCAAAGCTTTAATCCGAGGGCACTGATGTCACAAGTAATGATGTTTAGAGTAAGCAGCAAATGTGAGAAACAATTCAACCTGAAGGGGTTTCTAGATGTGGCCAGCGTCTCTCACCGTGACTCTACCCATTATCAATACTTTATGTGGTGATAAAGTAATGAATCAGCAGAAATTTCCTCAAATTAAATTTTGGAAGGACGGGAGTTATTGATTTTGGTTCCTGCTCCAAACTCCAAATATAAAAGCAAAATACTGCAGATGCTGGAATCTGAAACAAAAACAGAAAATGCTGGAAAATCTTCAGATGACCCTTTGTCAGAACAATGTTGGTTCTATTCTCATTAGCTCTATTGTCTGCCCACTGGTGCTGTCACATCTGTTGAGATTTCCAGCATTTTCTGTTTTTGTTCCATTCCCTCGGCACCTATTCCATTGGCAACTGCCAAAATCTAAACCATTCTGCTCACAAGCTCGGTCTCACATTTGAACTCAAGGTTAAATTACTATGTTGGTTATTGTCGTTGTAAGCTCAATGGGCCAAAGGGTCTTTTTACAGAATCACAGAATGCTACAGTGCAGAGAGGCCCTTTGGCCCATTGAGTCTGTATGGACACATGGAAGGCCCTGCTAATCCCACTTGCCAGCATTTGGCCCATAGCCCTAGAACGTAGAACATTACAGTGCAATACAGGCCCTTTGGCCCCCGATGTTGCGTCGACCAGTGGAACCAATCTAAAGCCCATCTAACCTAAACCATTCCAATATTATCTATATGTTTATCCAATGACCATTTAAATGCCCTTAATGTTGGTGAGTCTACTACTGTTGCAGGCAGGACATTCCATGCCCTTACTACCCTCTGAGTAAAGAACCTACCTCTGACATCTGTCCTATGTTTATCACCCCTCAATTTAAAGCTATGTCCCCTCGTGTTAGCCATCACCATCCGAGGAAAAAGGCTCTCACTGTCCATCCTGTCTATCCCTCTGATCATCTTGTATGCCTCAATTAAGTCACCTTTTAACCTTCTTCTCTCTAATGAAAACAGCCCCAAGTCCCTCAGCTTTTCCTCATAAGACCTTCCCACCATACCAGGCAACATTCTGGTAAAATGAATGTTATGGCCCTATTCATGTATTAGTCAAGATGCCCCTTAAGTGTCACTATCGTATCCACTTCCACTCCCTCCCCCTCCCCCGGCAGTGAGTTCCAGGCACCCACCACCCTCTGTGTAAAAAATCTGCCTCATCATCTCCTTTAAACCTTGCCCCTCGCACCTTAAACCTGTGCCCCCTAGTAATTGACTCTTCCACCCTGGGACAAAGCTTCTGACTATCCACTCTGTCCATGCCTCTCATAATCTTGTAGAATTCTATCAGGTCTCCCCTCAACCTCCGTCGTTCCAGTGAGAACAAACCAAGTATCTCCGCCCTCTCCTCATAGCTAATGCCCTCCATACCAGGCAACATCCTGGGGGTGGGGGGGTGGGGTGTGTGTGGGGGGAGAGGGGGGGTGGAGAGACTTCAGCAGATCTGGAGAACTGTCCTGGGCCCACTAATGAAATGGAAATGAACATTTCTGCATGGTAATCAGCTCCAGGGCTGAGCTGATAACACTAAAAAAACGTAGTCCTGGAGATGTCCGGAGGCTGGAACAGCGCAGAGGGCTGGAAGAATCTTCCTCATATTGTTGATAAATTCTCAAAGGAAATATGGTGAACAGACTATCGTCAGCTGCAGAATTCAATGTTATTTCAGTTATACTGATTCAGGGACTGTGGAGACAGTGGGAGCGTCAGAGGAGTGATCCTTGGCACAGTGAAATACGTTAAACATAAGAATTGAGAGCAGGAGTAGGCCATCTGGCCCCTGCTCCTCCATTCAATAAGACCATGGCTGATCTTTTTGTGGTTTCAGCTCCACTTACCCACCCGCTCACCATAACCCTTAATTCCTTTACTGTTCAAAAATCTATCTATCCTTGCCTCAAAAACATTCAATGAGGGAGCATCAACTGCTTCACTGGGCAGGGAATTCCACAGATTCACAATTCTTTGTGTGAAGAAGTTCCTCTTCAACTCAGTCCTAAATCTGTTTCCTCTTATTCTGAGGTCATGCCCCCTAGTTCTAGTTTCACCCGCCAGTGGAAACAACTTCCCTGCTTCTATCTTATCTATTCCCTTCATAATCTTATATGTTTCTATAAGATCTCCCCTCATTCTTCTGAATTCCAATGAGTGTAGACCTAGTGTACTCAGTCTCTCCTCATAAGCCAACCAATTGTCCACTATGAGAATCTTGATAGAGCCATTTGGCCCATTGAGCTTGAACTGACAACAATCTCACCCAGGCCCTATTCCCGTAACCCCCATGTATTTACCCTGCTAACCCACTGACATTAAGGGGTAATTTAATACGACTCATTACCTGAAAATGAGAGAGAGCACCAAGAAGAGTGGGAGCCCTCACCCCATCCCCCTGCACCCCCTATGCCCCCACCCTGCCAACCCTCCCACTCAATCCAAACCCCCACCCAAACAACCCCCCATCCAGCCAGCTCCCCCATATCCCCACCCAGCCAACCCCCCATGTCTCCAAACCACCCCCAACCCATCCCATCCCCGCACCCAGTCCAGCCTCCCACCCTCCACTCCCACCAAACCAACCACCACCCCACCCACCCAACTTCTCTGACCCCCATCCCCCTCACCCCCACCCACTCATCCCCCACCACGTCTTCCCCCACCCTCCAACCCTCCAACCCCTGGATGGGACTAAGCGTTGAGACAGGGAGAGTCTTGCCCTGGGACAGAGCTCTGTACCAAGAAGTGAAGATGTGACTGAATTCTGGTCCAGTGCTGGTTTTGGCACTTGGTGAATTGTAGAGTTCATTCAGGTTAAACCTTCCTGCCAATTCCCCACCCCTCACCACAGCACCTCCCAAATATATTCCCAAGAAATCACTACTCCCATTCAGGAACGAGCATCCTTTGTCTTTTCAAATGAGTTTGAAAGTTTTTCAGTCTGGCATTCGCTGCTGTTATTTAGAGAGTTTCTAACTGTTAGGCTGAGCGGTGAGATTTACAATCACATTTCTCACATTCCTGCATTTGGGCACCAGATGACGGCGGCTTCAAGGTGGGGCCTCTGTGGGGGGAATGGGAATGAGAGAGGGGGAAGGAGTTTACAATTCTAACCAAGCTAGTTACAGAATCTTGCTCTAACCTCATTCACCCAGAATTAATCTCAGCATCTGCATTATGAACTGGTAGTGATTTCACAGGGAGGATTTCAGAATGTTGCTCCCTAAAAACTGAAAGAGTATTCCGGGTTTTTAAAGTGGGAAAAAGGGGAGTGAAAAGCTGAATCTAATTACAAGCTGGAGCCAATGCGAGTTGAAGGTGATTAAAGGGCAAATTGTCTGTCGTTGACAGAATGCTCCGTGACTGACATCATTTCTCGATTTGTGTCAACTGTCCATCTCTCTGAACACTACAGTTTAATTCTTTTATGGGATGTGGGCATCATTGGCTGGAGTAGTGGATGTTGCCCATCCCTACTTACCCTTAAACTGATGGCAGTTCAGGGTGAACCGCATTGCTGTACCCCAGTGAGAGTCAGTGTGTGTGGGAGCCGTACCCCAGTAAGAGTCAGTGTGTGTGGGAGCCGTACCCCAGTGAGAGTCAGTGTGTGTGGGAGCCGTACCCCGGCGAGAGTGAGTGTGTGTGGGACCCGTACCCCAGTGAGAGTGAGTGTGCGTGGGACCCGTACCCCAGTGAGAGTGGGTGTGTGTGGGACCCGTACCCCAGTGAGAGTCAGTGTGTGTGTGGGACCCATACGTCAGTGAGAGTCAGCATGTGAGACTTTATTTCACAGGAAATGGTGCATTAAAATAGGGAATGTTATGGTGAGGTTCGATAAGACATTGGTGAGGCTGAATTTGGAGTATTGTGTGCAGTTTTGGTCCCCTAGTTACAGGAAGGATATAAATAAGGTTGAAAGAGTGCAGAGAAGGTTCACATGGATGTTGCCGGGACTTGAGAAGCTGAGTTACAGAGAGAGATTGAATAGGTTAAGACTTTATTCCCTGGAGCGTAGAAGAATGAGGGGAGATTTGATAGAGGTGTATAAAATTATGATGGGTATAGATAGAGTGAATAAGAACATATGAATGCAAGCAGGCTTTTTCTACTGAAGCTAGGGGAGTAAAAAACTAGCAGACGTGGGTTAAGAATGAAGGACAAACAGTTTAAAGGGAATATTGGGGGGGTTCTTCACACAGAGAGTGGTGGGAGTATGGAATGAGCTGCTAGATGAAGTGGTGAAAGCAGGCTCACTTTTAACATTTAAGAAAAACTTGGGACAGGTTCATGGATGAGAGGGGTATGGAGGGATATGGTCCAAGTGCAGGTCAGTGGGACTGGGCAGAAAAATGGTTCGGCACAGACAAGAAAGGCCAAGAAGCCTGTTTTTGTGCTGTAATGTTCTCTGTTTCTATGGAAGTTTTACTAAAACTATACGAAGTATTATTGTGACCACACTTGAAATGCTGTAAACAGTTTTGGTTCCCTTATCTAAGGAATGCCATGATGTGGAGGTGCCAGCGTTGGACTAGGATAAGTACAATAAGAAGTCTCACAACACCAGATTAAATTCTGACAGGTTTATTTTAAATAATGATCTTTTGCAGTGCTGCCCCTTGTTTAGGTGAGTCCCGAATTACTCACCTGATGAAGGAGCAGCACTCTGAAAGCTTATTACTCCAAATAAACTTGTTGGAGTTTAACCTGGTATTGTGAGACTTCTTATTGTATCTAAGGGATGATCACAGAATGCTACTGTGCAGAAGAGGCCTTTTGGCCCATCGAATCTGCACAAATGCCTGAAAGGCCCTGACCTGCCCACCTAATCCCATCTGCCAGTATTTGGCCCATGGCCTTGAATGTTATGGAGTTCCAACTACCTCAGCCAGGTACTTTTTAAAGGATGTGTGGCATCCCACCTCCATCACTCTCCCAGGCAGCACATTCCAGATCATCACCATCCTCTGGATAAAAAAGATTTTCCTTAAATCCCCCCTCAATCTCCCACCCCTCACTTTTAACTCGTGGCCTCTAGTATTTGACCCTTTGATTAAGGGGAACAGCTGCTCCACCATGTCCATGCTAGTCATAATCGTGAACACCTCAATCAGGTTGCCCTTCAGTCTTCTCTGCTCCAATCCAACCAAAAACAACCCAAGTCTATGCAATCTCTCTTCATAACTTAAATGTTCCATCCCAGGCAGCATCCTGGTGAATCTCCTCTGCACCCCCTCCAGCAAAATCACATCTTTCCGGTAACGTGGCGACCTGAACTGCACACAGTGCTCCAGCTGTGACCTCACCAAAGTTCTGTACAATTCCCTAATGACCTCTCTGATTTTGTAATCTATACCCCGATTGATAAAGGTGAGTGTGCCATTTGCCCTTTTCACCACCCTATTAACCTCCCCTTCCACCTTCAGAGACCTATGGACAAACACGCCAAGGTCCCTTTGTTCTTCCGAACTTCCCAGTGCCAGACCTTTCATAGTATATTTTCTTGTCAAATTACTCTTTCCAAAGCATATCACCTCATATTTTCAGAAGTAAATTCTATCTGCCACTCATCCACCCATTTGACTATCTTGTCAATATCTTGCTGTAATCCAAAACACTCAACCTCACTGTTAATCACCCAGCCAATCTTTGTGTCATCAGCAAATTTACTGATTCTAACCCCCCAAGACAGTCATCAATGTCATTTATTTCAATGACAAACAATAGGGGGCGCAGCACGGATCCCTGTGGTATGCTACTGGTCCCTGGCCTCCAGTCACTAATATGGAGATGCCGGCGTTGGACTGGGGTAAACACAGTAAGAAGTCTCACAACACCAGGTTAAAGTCCAACAGGTTTATTTGGTAACAAAATCCACTAGCTTTCGGAGTGCTGCTCCTTCGTCAGGTGAGTCACTGTGTCTCCAGTCACTGAAGCAGCCGTCTGTCACCACCTTCTGCCCCCTATCACTAAGCCAATTATGAATCAGCTTATCACTCTGTATCCCATGTGCATTAGCCTTCTTAATAAATCTCCCACATGGGGTGGCCCAGTAGCACAGTGGTTAGCGCTGCTGCCTCACAACGCCAGAAACTCGGGTTTGATTCCCAGCTTGGGTCACTGTCTGTGTGGAGTTTGCATGTTCTCTCTGTGTCTGTGTGGAGTTTGCATGTTCTCTCTGTGTCTGTGTGGAGTTTGCATGTTCTCTCTGTGTCTGTGTGGAGTTTGCATGTTCCCTCTGTGTCTGTGTGGAGTTTGCATGTTCCCTCTGTGTCTGTGTGGAGTTTGCATGTTCCCTCTGTGTCTGTGTGGAGTTTGCATGTTCTCTCTGTGTCTGTGTGGGTTTCCTCCAGGTTCTTAGTTTCCTCCCATAGTCTGAAAGATGTGTTGGCTAGGATGCATTGACCCGAACAGGCACTGGACTGTGGTGCCTAGAGAAATTTCATAGTAACTTCATTGCAATGTTAATAGAAGCCTCATTTGTGATTAATAAATAAACTTTTTACTTTTAAAATATGGGGCTTTGTCAAAAGATTTGCTGAAATCCATGTAAACTGCATCTACACACTTGGATACATGCTCAAAAAATTCAATCAAATTTGTTAGGCATGACCTCCCTCTGATAAAACCATGCTGACTATCCCTGATCAAACCTTGCCTCTCCAAATGGAGATTCTCTCCTTCAGAATCTTCTCCAATAGTTTCCCAACTACAGATGGCTAACACGAGGGGACATAGCTTTAAATTCAGGGATGGTAATTATAGGACGGATGTCAGAGGTAGGTTCTTTACTCAGAGGGTAGTAAGGGCGTGGAATGTCCTGCCTGCAGCAGTTGTGGACTCGCCAACTTTAAGGGCATTCAAATGGTCAGTGGATAGGCATATGGATAACATTGGAATAGTTTAGGTTAGAGGGTCATTAGATTGGTTCCACTGGTCAGCGCAACATCGAGGGCCGAAGGGCCTGTACTGCGCTGTAATGTTCTATGTTTTAGATGTGAGACTCACTGGTCTGTAGTTCCCTGGCTTGTCTCTACAACCTTTTTTAAATAGTGGAACCACGTTAGCTGTTCTCCAGTCCCTTGGCACCTCCTCGGGGGTCAGAGCCTCTGCAATTTCCTCCCTTGCCTCCCACATCAGCCTGGGACACAATTCATCCAGACATGGAGATCTGTCCACTTTTAAGCCTACCAATACCTCCTTATGATAATGTTCTCTAGAGCCTCACAGTCTCCCTCGCAGTGTTCAATAACTACCTCCTCATTCTCGTGGGTGAAGACATATGAAATATTCATTTAACACCCTACCAATGTCCTCTACCTCCACCCACAGATTTCCCCCTTGGTCCCTAATGGGCCCTACTCTTTCCCTGGTTATCCTCTTCCCATTGGTGTAGAATATCTTAGGATTTTCCTTACTTTTACCAGCAAATATATACTGACATTGGAGGCAGCCCAGAGAAGGTTCACTAGGTTGATCCCGGATATGGAGGCATTTTCTTATGAGGAGAGGTTGAGTAGGCTAGACTTATACTTGACTTCTTGACTTCTTCTAGACTAGACTTCTTGCTGCAGCTGTATAGGGCACTGGTGAGGCCGCAGCTGGAGTACTGTGTGCAGTTTTGATCGCCGCACTTACACAAGGATATTTTGGCCTTGGAGGGAGTGCAGAGGAGGTTTACTAGGCTGATTCTGGAGTTGAGGGGGTTGAACTATGAGGAGAGGCTGAATAAACTAATAATAAGGCGTTCTATAGGTATGTCAAGAACAGAAGGTTGGTTAGGGCAAGATTAGGGCCAGTTACAGACAGTAGGGGGAAGTTGTGTGTGGAACCGGAAGAGATTGGAGAGGCATTGAACCATTATTTCTCTTCGGTGTTCACGCAGGACGATATGAATGTAGCTGAGGAGGTCACTGGGGTGAAGGGGTGTAAAATAGAAAGTATTGCAGTTGATACAGAGGATGTGTTGGATATTCTAGAAGGGTTGAAAATAGATAAGTCCCCTGGTCCAGACGGGATTTACCCTAGGATTCTATGGGAGGCAAGAGAGGTGATTGCAGAGCCACTGGCTCTGATCTTCAGGTCGTCGTTGGTCTCTGGTATAGTACCGGAAGATTGGAGGACAGCGAATGTTGTCCCATTGTTTAAGAAGGGGAACAGAGACTTCCCTGGGAATTATAGACCAGTGAGTCTTACTTCTGTAGTGGGCAAGGTTTTAGAAAGAATTATTAGGGATAGGATTTATAGTTATTTGGAGAGTAATGAATTGATTAGAGATAGTCAGCATGGTTTTGTAGCGGGAAGGTCGTGCCTTACTAACCTTATTGAGTTCTTTGAGAAGGTGACCAAAGAGGTGGATAGGGGTAAGGCAGTAGACGTGGTATATATGGATTTTAGTAAGGCGTTTGATAAGGTTCACCATGGTATGCTTCTGCAGAAAATGCAGATGTATGGGATTGGTGGTAATTTAGGTACTTGGATCAGGAATTGATTAGCAGATAGGAGACAGAGGGTGGTGGTTGATGGTAATTATTCATCATGGAGTTCGGTTACGAGTGGTGTGCCTCAGGGATCTGTTTTGGGGCCACTGCTGTTTGTAATCTTTATTAATGATCTGGATGAGGGTATAGTTGGGTGGATTAGTAAGTTTGCTGATGACACCAAAGTCGGAGGTGTGGTAGATTGTGAGGAAGGGTGTCGAAGTTTGCAGGGTGACTTGGACAGGTTGCAGAGCTGGGCCGCGAGGTGGCGGATGGAGTTTAATGCGGAGAAGTGTGAGGTAACCCATTTCGGTAGGAATAACAGATGTGTTGAGTATAGGGCTAACGGGAGGACTTTGAAGAGAGTGGAGGAGCAGAGGGATCTCGGTGTATGTGTACATAGATCCCTGAAAGTTGGGAATCAAGTAGATAAGGTTGTTAAGAAGGCGTACGGTGTCTTGGCGTTTATTGGTAGGGGGATTGAATTTAGGAGTCGCAGCGTCATGTTGCAACTGTACACAACTCTGGTGCGGCCGCACTTGGAGTACTGTGTGCAGTTCTGGTCCCCACATTACAGGAAGGATGTGGAGGCTTTGGAGAGGGTGCAGAGGAGGTTTACCAGGATGTTGCCTGGTATGCAGGGGAGGTCCTATGAGGAGAGACTGAGGGATTTGGGGTTGTTTTCACTGGAAAGAAGGCGGCTAAGAGGGGATCTTATAGAAACATATAAGATGATTAGAGGTTTAGATAGGGTGGATGGTGATAGCCTGTTTCCTCGGATGGAGAAAGCTAGCATGAGGGGGCATGGCTTTAAATTAAGGGGGGGTAGTTATAGGACGGATGTCAGGGGCAGGTTCTTTACCCAGAGGGTGGTGAGGGACTGGAATGCCCTGCCTGCTGCAGTTGTAAATGCGCCTAGTTTGGGGGCGTTTAAGAGATTGGTGGATAGGTTTATGGACGAAAAGGGATTGGTTTAGATTAGTGGGTCAATGTTTTTTTTTAAAAATAAGACTGGTCGGCGCAACATTGTGGGCCGAAGGGCCTGTTCCGCGCTGTAATGTTCTATGTTCTATGTTATATGTACTATGTTCTATGTTTAAACTAGGCTTGTACTCGTTAGAGTTCAGAAGAATGAGGGAAGATCTCATTGAGACGTATAAGATGTTGAATGGGATGGATAGGTTAGAGGTGGAGAGGCTCTTCCCACTCAGAAAGGACAGTAGGACTAGAGGGCACAGCCTCAGGATAAAGGGGGGGGCGTGTTTAGAACGGAGTTGAGGAGGAACTTCTTCACTCAAAGGGTGGTGAAGCTCTGGAATTCTCTGCCCGTTGAAGTGGTGGAGGCTGCCTCGCTCAATATTTTTAAGACGCGGGTTGATAGGTTTTTGATAGGCAAGGGGATTAAGGGTTATGGGGAGAGGGCGGGAATGTGAACTGAGCCACGACAGATCAGCCATGATCTTATTGAATGGCGGGGCAGGCTCGAAGGGCTAGATGGCCTACTCCTGCTCCTATTTCTTATGTTCTTATGTTCTTATACTCATTAGAGGTTAGAGGAGTGAGAGCTGACCTTATTGAGACATGTAGGATTCTCAGGGGGTTCGACAGGGTAGATGCTGAGATGATGTTTCCCTCTAGGATCAAAGGGCATAATCTCAGAGTAAGGAGGTTTTCCATTGAAGATAGAGATCAGGAAGAAAATCTTCTTTTAGAGGGGAGTGAATCTGGAATTCTTTACTACCGAGAGCTGTAGCAGCTGGGTCGAGGCTGAGATGGACAGATTTTTAATCAGTAAGGGAATCGAGGCTTATGGGAATAAGGCAGGGAAGTGGGTGTGAGGAATGCTGGATCAGTCCATGAATGGCCGAGTGGACTGAGAGCAAACACTTTTACATCAGTGTGTGACAAAAAAGTGCAATGCATTTAAGAAGGAAATAGGGAAAGTACAGAGCCAATATGTTCCAATAAAGAAAAAGATTGAGATCAAGAAACTCAGTGAACCCTAAATATCAAAGGGTATACAGCTTTGGATAGAGAGAAAATGGGAGATTTGTGACAGACATCGAGGGGACAAAACAGCAGAAGCCCTAGAGGAGGATAGAATGTGTAAGAGGGAATGTAAAGAGGAAGTTAGGAGAGCAAAATGGGAACATGAAAGGATTCTGGCAGGTAGAATAAAGGAAAATCCAAAGCTGTTTTACAAATACATTAAGAGTTAAAGGAAACTAGGGAAAGAGTAGGGCCCACATTCGTGGAGCCAGAGGATGAATATTTGGCGTCAGTGTTCATAGTGAGAAAGATGATGTGGCTACAGAAATCAGAGAGAAGGACTGTGATACAATTAGTGAAATTAACATAGACAGAGAGGAGGTTCTGAGATGTCTGGCAGATTTAAAAGTGGATAAATCTCCAGGGCCGGATGAAATGTATCCCAGACTATTGAGTGAGGCATGGCAGGAAATCATTTTCCATTCCTCTCTGACCACAGGAGAGGTGCTGATGTGGTGCCAAGGGAGGAAGGGATAAAGCAGGAAACTCTAGGCCAGTCAGTCTAACCTCTGCAGTGGGGAAACTATTGGGACAATTCTGAGAACCAGAATGAATCTGCATTTGGAGAGGCAGGGGTTAATCAAGGACACTCAGTAAGGATTTGTTAAGGGGCGGTCATGTCTGATCAAGTTGATTGGATTTTTAGGAGAGGTGACCAGGTGTATAGATGAGGGCAATGCATTTGACGTGGTCTACTTAGACTTCAGAAAAGTGTTGACAATTCGCGCATGGTAAATAGTGACGATCGTAGCCTTAGTTTACAGGCGGATATAGATGGGCTGGTCAGATGGGCGGATCCATGGAAAATGGAATTCAATCCTGATAAATGTGAGGTGATGCACTTGGGCAGGACAAACGAGGCAAGGGAATACATGGTGAATGGCAGGACCCTGGGAAGCTCCGAGGATCAGAGGGACCTTGGTGTGCATGTATCCAGTTCTTTAAGGTAGCAGGACAAGTGGGTAAAGTGGTTAAGAAAGCGTATGACACATTGCCTTTATCAACTGATGCAGAAAGTTTAAGAGCAGGGAGGTTATGCTAGAACTATATAAAACATTGATTAGGCCACAGCTAGAGGATTATGTGCAGTTCTGGAATCCATATTATCGTTAGGAAGGAGATTCACCAGGATGCTGCCTTGGCTGGAGAGTTTTAGTTATGTAGAGAGATTGGATACACAGGGGTTGTTTTCCTTGGAGCAGAGGAGATTGAAGGGGATGTGATTGAGATATATAAAATTATGAGGGGCAGAGGTAGAGGAGACAGGAAGAAACTTTTCCCCTTGGTGAAGGGATCAATGAGCAGGGGGCAGAGATTGAAGGTAAAAGGCAGGAGATTGAGGGGATGTGAGGAAAAACCTTTTCACCCAGAGGTGAGTCTGGAACGCACTGCCTAAAAGGATGTTGGAGGCAGAGACCCTCATAACATTGAAGAAATATTTAGATATGCGTGTGCAATGCCGAGGCATTCAAAGCTATGGGTGAAATGCTGGAAAATGAGATTAGAATAGTTGGGTGGCTCTCTGACTAGATGGGCTGAATGGCCTACTTCTGCTCCTGCATCTTATTGTCTAATGGACCAGAATCACTGTCTTCAGGAGAATAACGGGTGTTGTTAAATCATTCCATTTTGAAAAATGATGAAACAATAGTGATCTTGTTGTGAGTTTGACTGCCCATATTTATGAACATCTGACAGCCTGAGAGGGTTTATTTACAACTCTGGATGAATCATTGCTCAAGTAGACAAGTTTATTTTAAACATGGAGATTTGTTTTGCTGTTCGTAATCGGTGAGAAATTCAAAGCCGAAATCACTGCAAGAAATGTGTAAATAAACCACAGGCCATTGGCCAGATTCAACCCCCCAACCCCCCACTCTCACAGGCCATTGGCCAGATACAACCCCCCAACCCTCCACCGCCCACCGCCCACAGGCCATTGGCCAGATTCAACCCCCCACCGCCCACAGGCCATTGGCCAGATTCAACCCCCCAACCCCCCACTCTCACAGGCCATTGGCCAGATTCAACCCCCCACCGCCCACAGGCCATTGGCCAGATTCAAACCCCCAACCCCCCACCGCCCACAGGCCATTGGCCAGATTCAACCCCCCAACCCCCCACCGCCCACAGGCCATTGGCCAGATTCAACCCCCCACCGCCCACAGGCCATTGGCCAGATTCAACCCCCCACCGCCCACAGGCCATTGGCCAGATTCAACCCCCCAACCCCCCACCGCCCACAGGCCATTGGCCAGATTCAACCCCCCACCGCCCACAGGCCATTGGCCAGATTCAACCCCCCCCAACCCCCACTGCCCACAGGCCATTGGCCAGACTCAACTCCATTTGACTGTATCTCTCCTGATAGGAGATGAATTTTTACCCCATGAATTGGATCATTTGTGGTGTTTTTGTCCCACCCATCCTCTCCTCACTCCATGCCATCTTCATCTCGACTCCATTCTCTCTCATGTGTTTCTGTAGTTTCCCCATGTACATTATTCATCTCAACCACTCCCTGTGGTAACACCATCCACATTCTCACCACTCTGGGGAAAGAAGTTTCATCTGAATTCCCAATTGGATTTAATCGTGACTATCTTATATTTATGGTTCCTAGTTTGGTGTCATCTGCAAGTGGAAACATCTTTTCTGCATCTACCCGGATCAAACACTTTCATAATCTAAATCATCTCCAAACAAGAACTGCAGCTTGTTCAGCCTTTCCTGATTGGTATACTCATTGAGTTCTGGTGTTTTTAACCTCTCCAGAGCCTCTCTCTTTTTAATAAATTAGAAACCAGGATTGTTCAGAAGTTTACAAAGTTTCCACAGAAATTTTAATGGAACTTAACCACTTTTCAATTGCATCTCTTTCAAAATGAACATAGTGTTTGGTTTTCTTTGTGACCTTATCAAGGGTGACACGATGACACAGTGATTAGTACTGCTGCCTCACAGCACAGGAACCCAGGTTCAATCCCTCAGGTCACTGTCTATACAGAGTCTGTGTGGGTTTCTTCTGGATGCTCCGGTTTCCTCCCACAGCCTAAAAGATGTGCTGGTTCCGGTGCATTGGTCATGCTAAATTCTCCCTCAGTGTACATAAGAACATAAGAACATAAGAAATAGGAGCAGGAGTAGGCCATCTAGCCCTTCGAGCCTGCCCCGCCATTCAATAAGATCATGGCTGATCTGTCGTGGCTCAGTTCCACATTCCCACCCTCTCCCCATAACCCTTAATCCCCCTTGCTTATCAAAAACCCATCAATCCGCGTCTTAAAAATATTTAGCGAGGCAGCCTCCACCACTTCAACGGGCAGAGAATTCCAGAGATTCACCACCCTTTGAGTGAAGAAGTTCCTCCTCAACTCCATTCTAAACCGCCCCCCCTTTATCTTGAGGCTGTGCCCCCTAGTCCTACTGTCCTTTCTGAGCAGGAAGAGTCTCTCCACCTCTATCCTATCCATCCCATTCATCATCTTATACGTCTCAATGAGATCTCCCCTCATTCTTCTAAACTCTAACGAGTACAAACCTAGTTTATTCAGCCTCTCCTCATAGCTCAACCCCCTCAACTCCAGTATCAGCCTAGTAAACCTCCTCTGCACTCCCTCCAAGGCCAAAATATCCTTGCGTAAGTGCAGCGACCAAAACTGCACACAGTACTCCAGCTGCGGCCTCACCAATGCCCTATACAGCCGCAGCAAGACCTCCCTACTTTTATATTCAATCCCCCTCGCTATGAAGGCCAGCATGCCATTTGCCTTCCAGACCACTTGCTGCACCTGCAGGCTGGGTTTTTGCGACTCATGCACAAGGACCCCGAGGTCCCTCTGCAACGTCGCCTGCTGCAGTTTTTCGCCACATAAGTAATAGTCCTTCCTACCATTATTCCTACGAAAGTGGACCACCTTGCACTTGCCAACATTAAATTCCATTTGCCATTTCCTGGCCCATTCGCCCAGCCTATCTAGATCCTTCTGCAGACTCTCCACACCCTCCGCACAATTTGCCGTTCCACCAATCTTGGTGTCATCAGCAAATTTCAACACCATACACTCGGTTCCCTCCTCCAGATCATCTGTATAAATGGTAAATAGCTGAGGCCCCAGCACCGACCCCTGGGGCACTCCACTAGTCACCAACCGCCAATCCGAATAGCACCCATTAACCCCCACTCTCTGCTTCCTATTTGACAACCAATCCTCTATCCACGCTAACACCCTACCCCCAACTCCATGCCCCCTTACTTTCTGCAATAACCTCTTGTGAGGTACCTTGTCAAACGCCTTCTGAAAATCAAGAAAGACCACATCCACCAGCTCTCCTCTATCCACCGCCCTAGACACATCCTCATAGAACTCCAATAAATTTGTCAGACACGACTTCCCTTTAACGAAACCGTGCTGCACCTGCTCTATCAAGCAATTCCCCTCAAGATGCCTCGCTATTTCCTCCTTGATGACGGATTCTAACATTTTACCTACAACAGACGTTAAACTAACCGGCCTATAATTCCCTGCCTTTTGCCTGCCACCCTTCTTAAACAACGGCGTAACATTAGCCGTTTTCCAATCTTCCGGCACTTCCCCAGAATCCAGCGACGTTTGGAAAATAACCACCAAGGCATCCACTATCACCTCCGCCATCTCTTTCAGAACCCTTGGATGCATTCCATCCGGTCCTGGGGACTTGTCCACAATCAGTCCCTCCAGTCTGCCGAGCACCGCCTCTCTAGTAACAATAATGTCATCGAGACCCTCCAGTCCTACCACCTTTCCATCGCCAACACCCGGCAAATTATTCACGTCCTCTTCCGTGAAGACCGAAACAAAAAAGTTATTCAAGACCTCAGCCATTTCCCCATCCCCTACCACTAAGTCCCCCCTCTCATCCTCTAAGGGTCCAACGTTCACCCTAGCCAGCCTCTTCCTTTTTATATATTTATAAAAACTCTTGCTATCCTTTTTTATATTAAGCACTAGCCCAGCTTCATAGTTTCTCCTACCCTTCTTTATCAACTTCTTTGTCAATCTTTGTTGACATTTAAACCTCTCCCAATCCCCGAACGGGCGCCAGAGTGTGACAACTAGGGGATTTTCACAGTAACTTCGTTGCAGTGTTAATGTAGGCCTACTTGTGACACTAGTTAGTAAACTTTAATGTCAGGGGAATTGCAGGATAAATACGTGGGGTTACAGGGATAGGATCTGGGTGGAAATGTGGGAGGTACCAACTTGATGGGCCAGATGGCCACCTTTTGCACTGTAGGATTTTCTGATTAATCTGTGTTGGTTTTGGTGATTTGGGGATCTTTACCCCTGGATTGCTCTGCTCTGCAGCCCCATTTAGATTCTTTCCTGTTCCATAGCGGTGGGGGGGTGGGACTGGAAAATGTAATGAGCCATTTAAAGGCTGGTCTGTCCACAGCTGGGAGGGTCTGGAAAGCTTCAGCCTTAGTTTACAAGAGGAGTGACAACCCTTTTTTTTGTAAACTTCTGTTTATTGAAGTATTTTTAACCAATTATGCACTCATTCTGCATATTCATGAATAATGCAGCATCTTTTTAAACTTTAGAAATGTTTTTCTGATTTCTGAGTTTTAATTGTTCCTGTCAAATATTAACATGGTTGACTTGCTATCCCTGCCATCCCATAAACCAAGACACAAGCGCTTAAAAATCGAGAGATTATACAAAAATCATGGGCTATTTTTTAAAAAAGTGATAAAGCTGGATTGACAGTTAGGTAGAAGGATGGATAGACAGAAAGACCTTTGGCCACAGGACACCAGCCAAATTGTGATGATGATACAGACAGAAGCAGTCTTCATTATTCAGAATCACAGAATACTACAGTGTAAAAGAGGCCCTTTGGCCCATCAAATCATATCACCCATCACTTTTAACTTGCGTCCCCTCGTAACTGACCCTTCAACTAAGGGGAACAGCTGCTCCTTATCCACTCTGCCCGTGTCCCTCGTAATCTTGAACACCTCAATCAGGTGTCCCCTCAATCTTCTCTGCTTCAATGAAGACAAGATGTGGATGTGCCGGCGTTGGACTGGGGTAAACACAGTAAAAAGTCTGACAACAGGTTTTAGTCCAACCGATTTATTTGATAGTAAACTCACAAGCTTTCGAGGGGACTCCCTCTTCGTCAGGTGAATGGAGAGTTCTGGCCTCGGACAGAGCATATAAAACACAGAGAGTTTAGAGATTACTGATTAGAATGCGAATCTTTACACCTAACCTGCAGTTCAAGTCCTAAAGTGGCCGACAATGTGTGTGGAAGGAGCACTGATCACAGGTTAAAGAGATGTGTATTGTCTCCAGACAGCACAGTGAGTGAGGTTTTGCAAACCCAGGCAAGTCACGGAGGTTACAGATAGTGCGACGTGAACCCAAGATCCCTGTTGAGACCGTCCTCATGTGTGTGGAACTTGGCTATCAGTCTCTGCTCAGCGACTCTGTGCTGTCGTGTGTCGTGAAGGCCGCCTTGGAGAATGCTTACCCGAAGGTCAGAGGCTGAATGCCCGTGACCACTGAAGTGTTCGCCAACAGGAAGGGAACAGTCTTGCCTGGTGATTGTTGAGCGATGTTCATTCATCTGTTGTCGTAGCATCTGCATGGTCTCCCCAATGTACCATGCTTCGGGACATCCTTTCTTGCAATGTATCAGGTAGACAATGTTGGCCGAGTTGCAAGAGTATTTACCGTGTACCTGGTGGATGGTATTCTCACGTGTGATGATGGTATCCGTGTCGATGATCCGGCATGTCTTGCAGAGGTTGCTGTGGCAGGGTTGTGTGGTATTGTGGTCACTGTTCTCCTGAAGACTGGGTAGTTTGCTGTGAACAATGGTCTGTTTGAGGTTGTGTGGTTGTCTGAAGGCAAGAAGTGGGGGTGTGGGGATAGCCCTGGTGAGATGTTCGTCTTCATCAATGATATGTTGAAGACTCCGGAGAAGATGTCGTAGCTTCTCCACTCCGGGGAAGTACTGGACGACGAAGGGTACTCTGTCCACTGTGTCCCGTGTTTGTCTTCTGAGGAGATGGGTGCGGTTTTTCGCTGTGGCGCATCGGCACTGTCGATCTATGAATCGAGCACCATATCCTGTTCTTATGAGGGCATCTTTCAGCGTCTGGAGGTGCCTCTCACGATCCTCCTCATCTGAGCAAATCCTGTGTATATGGAGGGCTTGTCCATAGGGGATGGCTTCTTTAACATGTTTAGGGTGGAAGCTGGAGAAGTGGAGCATTGTGAGATTGTCTGTGGGCTTGCGGTACAGTGAGGTGCTGAGGTGACCGTCCTTAATGGAGATGCATGTGTCCAAGAATGCAGCTGATTCTGGGGAATAGTCCATAGTGAGTCTGATGGTGGGATGGAACTTGTTGATATCATCATATAGTTGTTTCAGTGATTGTTCACCATGAGTCCAAAGGAAGAAAATGTCATCGATGTATCTAGTGTATAGCATCGGTTGAAGATTCTGTGCAGTGAAGAAGTCTTGTTTGAACCTGTGCATGAAGATATTGGCATATTGAGGTGCAAATTTGGTCCCCATGGCTGTTCCGTGTGTCTGGATGAAAAACTGGTTGTTGAAGGTGAAGACACTGTGGTCCAGGATAAAGCGGATGAGTTGTAAAATTGTATCTGGAAACTGGCAGTTGTCAGCATTGAGTACTGAGGCAGTCGCAGCAATGCCATCGTTGTGGGGGATGTTGGTGTAGAGCGCCGAGACATCCATTGTGACGATGAGTGTCCCTGGTTCAACTGCTCCATGTGTGCTGAGTTTCTGTAGGAAGTCCGTAGTGTCGCGACAAAAGCTGGGGGTTCTCTGTACAATGGGTTTCAGGATGCCCTCGACGTAGCCGGAGAGGTTCTCACACAGAGTCCCATTGCCCGATACTCAATGAAGACAACCCAAGCCTATCCAACCTCCCTTTGTAACTTAAATGTTCCATCCCAGACAGCATTCTGGTGAATCTCCTCTGCAGCCTTTCCATTGCAATCACATCTTATAATGTGGCGACCGGAACTCCAGCTGTGGCCTTACCAGAGTTCTCTACAATTCCGTCGTGACCTCTCTGCTTTTGTAATCTATACCCTGATTGATAAAGGCGAGTGTGCCAAATGCCCGTTTCACCAGCCTATTAACCTGCCTTTCCACCTTCAGAGATCTATATGAAGAACCCTTCAAATAATGAAAGAATTGCACAAATGAAGAATTAAAATATGTTGCAAGATGCAGGTTTCAGTTTAAGGAAACCAAGTATCTACAGCATTGTGATTTTGTGTTCAACTCTATAGACCTCATGTTGTCAGACTGAGTTTGTTAAGTTCTCAATCACTTACATTCTCATTGTGTATAATAAAGTTAGGGATTGGGCTGTTTCCTGGCCCATTCCATCTAAAAGTTATTTGATTTTGTGAGTTGTGATAAGAGATAGTGGCAATATGGGAGACAGAATTAAGGAGTTTTGTCCTGAAGTCAGAAAGAGATTTTCTGCCTGTCAGCAAGGGAACACATTCCATTTGTTTGTCTGTGCTCGAGTCGCTTTATAAACTTCATCACAAATATATTTAATCTCGAATAGGTCAGTGTTCTTCATAAAAACTATATTATTGCATTTATTGGATCTATTGGACCTGCCTTAAGGGACAACAGCAAGATATCATTCATACTCACACTCACGCATACACACTTGCGCACATATTCACACACACGGACTCACACTCACACACACACACTCACACACATTCACACGCGCACACATGCACTGGCGCGCACATTCACACACACACATACGCTCACACTCGCACATACACACTTGCGCACACATTTACACACGCACATACACTCACATTCACGCACTCACATGCGCTCACACGCACACATCCACTCACACTCATGCACACATCCACTCACACTCACGCACACACTCACACTCACACACACATACGCTCACACTCGCACACACTTACTCGCGCACACATTTACACACGCACATACACACACGCACGCACTCAAATGCACTCACTCACACAGACTCACACTCACACACACGCGCACACACACACACACACACACACACACGCACACACTTTCTCACAAACATGACACTGCTGTTGGTGTCTTTAAGCTTTCTATTCACGTCCACATTTTCTCATGTGGCGAGTCAAAATAAATTGTTTACCAGTCCCTTATGAGTGCTTGACTAGTCTGTGAGAGAGCTCTCTAAATTCTGGCCAAAGCTCACAGATGTTTGTAACAAGACCTTTGCAGGATGGACAGCGATGAGTTAGCCGTTGTATTTTCCCAGTATTTATCCATTTTTGTGGGTTTCTGTTGAAATTGCCTTTTGGATGATGTACTGCAGTATAGAGTAAGCTGTTCCAGCCTAATGTTGTTCAGTTAATGGGGTCTGTATGCACCTCCTCCAGAAGAGCTCTCCCCCTGGCCGACCCTGCCCCTGGCCGACCCTCCCGCTCGCCAAATATCACTCTCGCTGACCCTCCTTCATGTTGACCTTCCCTCTGGCCGACCTTCCCTCTTACTGACCTTTGGTCTGCCTGACCTTCCCTCTCGCTGATCCTCCCTATTGATGCTCTGACTCCACACCCTCTCACACACCTCCACCCTGCTGTACTCACTCAACATGAGGTGTGGAACATCTTCAAACTTCCAGCTGAGCAGCAGCACCCTTGACCAATCAGGTGCGCGAAACCGAGACTGGGACAGTGCGCCAAACTGAAACCCATTGTCGGGGGGAACCAAAAACGGGAGAGTGTGCGAAACCGAAACTGGGGTGGGGGTGGGGGCAAAACCGAACCCACGGAAGTGTGTGAAACCAAAACTGGGGGAATGCGCGAAACCGAAACCAGGGGAGTGCACGAAACCGAAACCGGGGGAGTGCACGAAACCGAAACCGGGGGAGTGCGCGAAACCGAAACCAGGGGAGTGCGCGAAACATTTTCTTGTGCTTTACCCTGTGCTGGAGAAAAACAAGATAAATTTCAAAGTTCATAGAAATTAGGAGCAGAAGTCCTAAGCAGGAGCATACTCAATAAGGTGGATGAACTTGCAGCCTGGATTGGTGCCTGGGACTTCGATGTTGTGGCCATTACAGAGACATGGATAGAGCAGGGACAGGAATGGTTGTTGCAGGTTCCGGGGTTCAGATGTTTCAGTCAGAGCAGAGAAGGTGGTAGAAGAGGGGGAGGCGTGGCATTGTTAGTCAAGGACAGTATTACGGTGGCAGAAAGGACGTTTGATGTGGACCTGTCTATTGAGGTAGTATGGGCTGAGATTAGAAACAGGAAAGGAGACGTCGCACTGTTTGCAGTTTTTTATCGGCCTCCAAAAAGTTTCAGAGATGTAGAGGAAAGGATTGCAAAGATGATCCTGGATAGGTGCGAAAGTAACAGGGCAGTTGTTACGGAGGACTTTAACTTTACAAATATCGATTGGAAAAGCTATAGTTCAAGCACGTTAGAGGGGTCGGTTTTTGTCCAATGTGTGCAGGAAGGTTTCATGACACAGTATGTAGATAGGCCAACAAGAGGTGAAGCTACATTGGATTTGGTACTGGGGAATGAACCAGACCAGGTGTTAGACTTGGAGGTAGGTGAGCACTTTGGTGATAGTGACCACAATTTGGTTACATTTACCTTAGTGATGGAAAGGGATAGGCATATACCGAAGGGCAGAAGTTATAGCTGGGGGAAAGGTAATTATGAGGCTATTAGGTGAGATTTAGGATACATAGGGTGGAGCAGGAAATTGCAGGGGCTGGGAACATCTGAAATGTGGAGCTTATTCAAGGAGCAGCTACTGCGAATCCTTGATAAATATGTACCTGTCAGGCAGGGAGGAAGTGGTCGAGCGAGGGAACCGTGGTGTAGTAAGGAAGTTGAATCTCTGGTGAAGAGGAAGAAGGAGGCTTATGTAAAGATGAGACGTGTGAGAAACACAGCTCACAGTTAAACAATTTAGTCAAGTCAAGTTCTGAAGGAGCAAGATTTTATTTGTCGTTCTTGCAAGACCGGGTGTCTAGTCAAAATAGGCACACCTTACATAGATTTGCAGCACATTTTATACTGTTTTTCAAACATTGTGATGGCTTGTATTGTGTTATTCCCCCTTATTTGGCTGTTAACCTTGTTAACTTTAAACACTGTAAATGGCTTGTATTGTGTCATTCCTTCAATTAACACTCTCTCAACTCCCATTTTGCGCTTAATCTCATCACTGCGGTTATCTGTTTCGTGTAACCTAGTTAACTGTCTGTCATGTGCCTCCCCCTTTCTGTATGCTGCTGAACTCGTCCATCACTGCTGATTGTACTGTTAGCTCTTGCAGCCTTAAAAATTACACTACTTCTCACAATCCCCCCTTTTCTTTTTACTGTCTGTAATTTTTCACTAGCATCCCTTTTTCCAGGTTTAGTCCAGATATGCGCGAGTAGGTTGTTCCAGTTTGGCTAACATACTATTCACTTGCTCGTCCCAATCTTATATAATTTATCCAATCTACGTTCTTATTTATTGTTACCCACCAAAACAAGGATTCAAACCCAGCTGTAATCTGATTTCGAGCTTTAAATTCATCTGGAACTCCCCGAGGCACTCCTATGGGATCTAGATATATCTTTTCATCAAAAGAAATTCCTATCACTGATCTCTTGTTTTTCCTGATCCTTTTGATTTTTCAAATGCCAGGGTAAATGGTATAGCCAATTGGACAATTGCACATGTACCTTTCCACTGAGGGGGTAGAGTTGGCCTCAGTACCCTTCCTCCACAATACCACCATATATCTGCTCTGGGGATTTTCAATGATGAATAGTTCCCTCCCATTCCGTTCTCTGTAATGCTCCTGACCTCTGAGCATGATTCTAACTCCCCCATATTATGAGTTAACTCTGCCCTTTGTCGGTTCACACATGAAGTGTGATTCACAACGGCAGTGAGAAACTGAGGGGGAGTTTTTAAGTTCTTTGCTTCCACAGGAGGGAACATCAGAGATAGGGATGTGCAGTTCGGGTTGCCCCATGCTCCCTTTTCTTGATACAGGGCTAACATGCACTCCATACCTCTTCTGTCGCGTTTCCATCCCAGAGGGAAGGGTACTATTTGGGCCACTGGCTTCCCAGACGCACAGGCATAGCAATTGCTTTTATTTAAGCTTTTTACAGTGTATTTGACCCATTCTACCCAGGCATTAGTCTCCTCATACCCAGTCTCTATTTCAAGGATTTGTTTTAGGTTGTTTACTTCGACCACTCTTACTGCCCTTGGGTCGTTTTGGGGAACCTTATCATTCTAGTCAGGTGTTTTCAAATTTTTATCTACATAGATTCGGAAACAACATTTCAATTTGCTATCTTTTCCTCCCTCCTTTACCCTAATTCCAAATACTGCCTGGTGCAATTGTTGGTCCCTGGTCCAGTTACCTGTAAAGAAGGGCCCACCAGCTATGGAGTACCGGGAGAGGTTCTTAGGATCTAAGACTGGACTGCTTATTTTTTTTTTCAGTCCATTTGGTCCCTATAAGATTGTATTCCTTATCTAGGCATTCTGATCTTGGCTGCATATGTTTCTGATGAAGGGATATTATGGAAGGGAGTTTACCCCAAGGATACTTTCCGTCGGCATAAAATTGTAAGGATTCTACCGAATATTTTTGCTGGCTCACCAGATCCCCACATATTACCAAAGAACACAGGTCTGTCTCTACTACCTGTGTTGTAGTGAGATCCAGAACCATAACTGAGCTCATAGTGTTTCCCTTGTCCTCTTCTAACTTATCTGAATTATATCCCATACTTGTAAGTACTCTCTTGGACAAGAGGAAGGAAAGCATTATCCAGGTTACCCCTTCCATTCTATCCCTTTCTCGTTACCTTTTAGGAGAGAACTTAATTCAAAACAGTTCCTTTCCCGCGCTCACGCCGCAACTAAAAATTGATTATTTAGAGTCTTTTAAATTTCAGCTTCAAAGGTTCTTCAGTCAGTTTGACCATCCACGTGTTGGAATTATCTGGAGGTTTTACCAGTCCCTTGATTATAGTATTATGTGTCCACCCCTTTTCAGCAGTCCTGATTACTGTCTCAGTTGTTAGGAGTGCTTCATATGGTTCCTCCCATTCCGGTTGCAGCTTAGTTTCTTTCCATGACTTTACCAGGACCCGATCTCCTGGTTGAATTGTATGTACCGTGAAGTCGAGGGCTGGAGTCTGCGACAATAATCCTTGTTTCCTAAGGGAAGATATCGAGGAGGACAGGCCCAGTATATATTTCTTTACAAATTGATCATTCATTTCAGGAACCGGTAACTCCCCGACTGCCCCCATATAAGGTAGTCCAAATAGCATTTCATAGGGGGATAAACCCAAATCCTTTCGAGGAGCTGTACAAATACGCAAAAAGTGCTTTTGGTAAGCACTTAGTCCAAGGGAGTTTCGTTTCTATTATCAGCTTAGATCCTCTGTCCACTTTAAAACATTAGGTTCTTCTTCTAACAGCTTCAAATATAGTTGTTTAGTTTTCTGTGCGTACCCTTTGATCCACAATCTACAGTATCCTACTAATCCCAAGAACCTCCTAAGTTCCTTTTTAGTCCATAGTATATTTAGATCTAGGATTCCTTGTATTCTTTCTGGATCTATTCTTCTCCTTCCCTCACTGATTAGGTGTCCAAGGTATTTAACTTCCTTCTCTACGTACTGCAGCTTTTTCTTTGACACCCTGAATCCCTGTTGTCCCAGATAATTCAATAAGCTATTTGTGGCTTCTATTACCTTTTCCTTTCCTCCTCCTGTTACTAGTAGGTCATCTACATATTGTAGTAACGTGATTTCATCAGGCTTTTTAAATCTTTCTAACACCTGCTGTAAGACTTGACCGAAAAGATTTGGTGACTCTGTGAACCCCTGTGGGAGCACTGTCCACCTGAACTGCTGTTTCCGTCCTGTGATAGGATTTTCCCACTCAAAAGCAAATAAGTCTCGACTTTCTTCCACCAGTGGGCATGTCCAAAATGCATCTTTTAGGTCCACTACACTGAACCATCCGTGATCAGGAGGAATCTTGCTTAATAAAATATAAGGATTAGGGACAATGGGGTGTCGCATCGTCACTATCTGGTTCAGGGCCCTTAGGTCCTGTACCAGGCGGTACGTTCCCTCAGGCTTCTTTACAGGCAATATAGGGGTATTATAAGGGGACATGCAGGGTTCTAACAGTCCATCTCTAACCAATCCTTCAATTACTGGCTGTAATCCTTTTTTTCCTTGCAAAGGTATAGGGTATTGCTTAACACACACCGTCTCTCCTTTTTTTTTAAATTTATTTGCAGAGGAGGAGCGTCTAATCCCCCTCGGTTTCCCTCCCCTGCCCAGACTATCGGGTCTATTTGGTCATACTGCCGGGGTAGGGAGGTGATGTCCCTCTGCAGTAGTCTTCTAACACTTGGTTTTGTTTCTCCAGTTCCCTTACTCTGAATTCTAATTCCTTAATCTTTTTTATCCCCACTCCACTTCTTAGTGGAAGTGACTACTTGTTCAATTAGTCCAGCTAACTGATGTATTAACAATACTGCTATTTTCTTTGTTTGGTTTCTCTTTTCTAACTCTCTAATCTGTGATTCTGACGTTTTAATTTTCTCCTTGTCGTCAGCCCAATATTTTTTTTACCCAAGACTGAGATGTGTTCAATTAATCTGGTTTAAACCTGTTCAATTAATTCAAACTAAGAGAATTCCAATTTTCTTAGTTCTGTCCTTTTTTTTTCCAATCATTTCCATTGTTGATCTAGTGGGTGAAATGGATCCCACCCCTAGGTCGCTCTTATCACAGTCCGGTGATACCTATCAGGGGTGATCAGTCCCCTCCGTACCACCGCTTACACTCGTGAGCTTACACCTTTAAGCTCACACTATTAAGCCGGCTTTCTTTCTTACTCACGTCTGAACATCACATCCCAGGCATCCTTCTCTAGCCTTTACACCCACTTCAAACTCCTGAGCTTTGCGTAGGGGGCTACCCCTCTTAACAACTGGTCTAGGGCTAGGTGTAAAGACAGATGCCTCCTTGTCTGTACGTGCTCAGCTCAGACCTCTCACACACACTCACACTTTTTCATCACAGATGAGCACCTACTGTACTTTGATTCACTCCCTTAAATTTGGTAATCTGTTCCGGAGCTCCAGTTGTGGCCATTCAACCGGACCCGTAAACAGATCCCAGGTTTCAGCACCAATCCTTGTAGGTAAAGATACCTCTGAGACTAATTGTGAGTCAAAGTACAGCAGTTTAATTAACTAAAGCCTGATTCAGAAAATCCAAAATAAGATTTATTTTTATCACCATTAAATATCCTCACTAAATCAAGACCCTTGCACCTTCTTACAATTCTGGTACAATAAAACAAAACATCACTTGGAGCACAGATGCACGAAGAAATACTGAAAGCATTCTAATGTGCAATCTACATGTTTAATTATTTCTACAGCTCTGCCTTTGTAACCAACACAGGCAAGTACAAAATCAAATCTACTGTGTGCCTAAATGGTTATCTCTCCTCACAACTTTAAGATGCAATATAATGCCACCTTTCCCACTTGGCAGAATTCAAATTTCTGTCCGATCCCTACATAATTTAGTAAACTTAAAAACTTAAAGCAATTCACTTTGATTGGCTATATCTATTACATCACATGAGGGTCTCAATTACACAGTTACACCCTCTCTCTCTCTCTCTCTCTCTGTACCATACAGAGTCAGCCTGCTTGTCTCTTTTTAACCCTTTACTGATGGGAGCTCACTGGCCTCTAATAAATTTGACCATGTTTGATTCGGGTGCCTCATGTCGTGACAAATCCCTTTCTCTCTCAAACAGTCATATAGTCATGCACAATTCCAAATACATAACCACTATTAGCGTTCTCCCCGCACCTCAGTAAAAGCCCATGTCAGGGTTCCCAGTTCCACTGACATACTTCTCTCTACCTCTTTCTGCTCAGACCAATTGTAGGTCCATCCCATTCATGCTGATCCATCTATATACTTCGTGACCCATCCACAAACTCCAGTGCCTCTAGGGGCACCTCCCTTATTCGACTTTCCTCTGCTCCCTCATCACATAACCTCCCCCGCAGCCCCTAAATTAACATTATCCAGCAACTTGCATGATCAATTCCTTCCTGGGACGCCGGCTGCTTCTGTCTCACATATTTATTAAGAATCTGACAAACCCAATCCTCAACCGAACCGTACTTTGGCCAGAAGACGGACGGACTCCTGATTGGTTCCTTCACCCAAACAAAACACAATATTTCATCATTGTCGTCTTGTTTTTATCCCTAGTACTAGTGCCCAAACCTTCCAACATCCTTCCCAACGGACTTTCTGGAGGGATGTTCCCTGGGGCCCCACCCTTCTTCCAACATCCGTCCCAAAGGACTTTCTGGAGGGATGTTCCCTGGGGCCCCACCCTTTCTCCGCGGATTCCCGGCACCTTTCCCGGGGGACTTTGTCCTACTACCCCCACTTCCCATGGTTTACCTACCACGACCCGGTCGCCAAGGCAATACTTAAAAGTCACTTTTCTTACCTTGGTCTGTGCACAGCGTTGCCCGACCACACGACGGTGCCTATCGTTTCCCACTTACTCGTTCAGAACAACTTTCCTAGGATTCTCAACAGTCAGTGGCAGAGAGGCCCACCGATGAACACCTGGGACCATTCAATTTGGAACGGGACGCGTCTTCCCAGTTGTCACTGGCAACCTCCCTACCAGGGATGTTAGGATCCCGGACGAGCCCCCAATTGTGAGAAACACAGCTCACAGTTAAACAATTTAGTCAAGTCAAGTTCTGAAGGAGCAAGATTTTATTTGTCGTTCTTGCAAGACCGGGTGTCTAGTCAAAATAGGCACACCTTACATAGATTTGCAGCACATTTTATACTGTTTTTCAAACATTGTGATGGCTTGTATTGTGTTATTCCCCCTTATTTGGCTGTTAACCTTGTTAACTTTAAACACTGTAAATGGCTTGTATTGTGTCATTCCTTCAATTAACACTCTCTCAACTCCCATTTTGCGCTTAATCTCATCACTGCGGTTATCTGTTTCGTGTAACCTAGTTAACTGTCTGTCATGTGCCTCCCCCTTTCTGTATGCTGCTGAACTCGTCCATCACTGCTGATTGTACTGTTAGCTCTTGCAGCCTTAAAAATTACACTACTTCTCACAGACGTGAAGGCTCAGTTAGGGCACTGGAGAGTTATAAATTAGCCAGGAAGGAGCTAAAGAGAGAGTTAAGAAGAGCTAGAAGAGGACATGAGAAGACTTTGGCGGATAGGATCAAGGAAAATCCTAAAGCTTTCTACAGGTTATGTCAAGAATAAAAGATTGGTTAGGGCAAGATTAGGGCCAGTCAGAGACAGCAGTGGGAAGTTGTGCGTGGAGCCTGAAGAGATAGGAGAGGCACTGAATGAGTATTTTTCATCAGTATTCACGTAGGAAAAAGTCAATGTAGTCGAGGAGAATACTGCGATACTAGGTAGTAGACTAGACGGGATTGAGGTACATAAGGAGGAGGTGTTAGCAATTCTTGAGAGTGTGAGAATAGATAAGTCCCCTGGGCCAGATAGGATTTACCCTAGGACTCTCTGGGAGGCTAGGGAGGAGATTGCAGAGCCTTTGGCTTTGATCTTCATGTCGTCATTGGCTTCAGATATAGTGCTGGAAGACTGGAGGATAGCAAATGTTGTCGCCTTGTTCACGAAGGGGAGTAGAGACCATCCTGGAAATTATAGACCGGTGAGCCTTACTTCTGTTGTGGGCAAAGTTTTGGAAAGAATTATAAGAGGTAGGATTTATAATCATCTAGAGGGAAATAAATTGATTAGGGATAGTCAACACGGTTTGGTGAAGGGTAGGTCGTGCCTCACAAACCTTATCGAGTTTTCTGAAAAGGTGACCAAAGAGGTGGATAAGGGTAAGGCAGCTGACGTGGTGTATATGGATTTTAGCAAAGTGTTTGATAAGGTTCCCCATGGTAGGCTATTGCAGAAAATGCAGATGCATGGGATTGAGGGTGATTTAGCAGTTTGGATCAGGAATTGGCTAGCTGATAGAAGACAGAGGGTGGTGGTTGATGGGAAATATTCAACCTGGAGTTCAGTTACAAGTGGTGTACCTCAGGGATCTGTTTTGGGGCCACTGCTGTTTGTCATTTTTATAAATGACCTAGATGAGGGTGTAGAAGGATGGATTAGTAAATTTGCTGATGACACCAAAGTCGGAGAAGTTGTAGACAGTGAGGATGGATGTTACAGTTTGCAGAGGGACATAGATAAGCTGCAGAGCTGGGCCGAGAGGTGGCAAATGGAGTTTAATACGGAAAAGTGTGAGGTGATTCACTTTGGAAAGAGTAATAGGATTACAGAATATATGGCTAATGGAAGGACTCTTAGTAGTGTTGACGAACAGAGAGATCTCGGTGTCCGTGTGCATAGCTCCCTGAAAGTTGACACCCAGGTTGATAAGGTTGTTAAGAAGGCGTACGGTGTGTTAGCTTTTATTGGTAGAGGGATTGAATTTCGGAGCCGTGAGGTCATGTTGCAACTGTACAAAACTCTGGTGCGGCCGCACTTGGAGTATTGCGTACAGTTCTGGTTGCCGCATTATAAGAAAGATGTGGAGGCATTGGAAAGGGTGCAGAGGAGGTTTACCAGGATGTCGCCTGGTATGGTGGGAAGGTCTTATGAGGAAAGGTTGAGGGACTTGAGGTTATTTTCATTAGAGAGAAGAAGGTTACGAGGTGACCTAATTGATGATCAGAGGGTTAGATAGGGTGGACAGTGAGAGCCTTTTTCCTTGGATGGTGATGGCTAACACGAGGGGACAAAGCTTTAAATTAAGGGGTGGTAATTATAGGACGGATGTCAGAGGTTGGTTCTTTACTCAGGGGTAGTAAGGGCGTGGAATGCCCTGCCTGCAGCAGTTGTGGACTCGCCAACTTTAAGTGCATTCAAATGGTCAGTGGATAGGCATATGGATAACATTGGAATAGTTTAGGTTCGAGGGTCATTAGGTTGGTTCCACTGGTTGGTGCAACATCGAGGGCCAAAGGGCCTGTACTGCGCTGTAATGTTCTAGGTTCCAAGTCAGCAAGTTCAGCTCTTTGAGCCTGCTCTGCCATTCAATCAGATCATGACTGATCTCTCCCTGGTCTCAGATCCACCTCCCCACCTGTTCCCCATATCCCCCCCTATCTCTTTTTTATTAGAAATATATCTATCTCCTTCTTTAAACCATTTAATGATTCAAACTCCACTGCGCTATGGGGCAGCGAGTTCCCCAAATTCTCCGCCCTCTGTGAGAAGTAGTTCGTCCCCATCTCAGTTTTAAATCTACCGCCTCTCAACCTATCCCTGTCACCTCTTGTTCAGATTGCCCCATAAGAGGAAATATTTGATTTACATTTATTTTATCAATCCCTTTGAAAATTTTATACCCCTTGATCAGATCCCCTCTCATCCTTCTAAACTCCAGTGAGTACAATCCCAAACTGTTTAATCTCTCCCCATCAACACTTTCATCCCCGGAATCAATCTGGTGAACCTCCTCTGAACTGCCTCCAGTGCCACCACTGGAGGCCTGTGACCAGCGGTGTGCCTCAGGGATCAGTGCTGGGCCCACTGTTATTTGTCATTTATATTAATGATTTGGGTGAGAATATAGGGGGCATGGTTAGTAAGTTACATAGAACATAGAACATTACAGCGCAGAACAGGCCCTTCGGCCCACGATGTTGCGCCGACCAGTTACAAAAACAATGACCCACTAGCCTATACCAATCCCTTTTCGTCCATAAACCTATCCAGAGATCTCTTAAACGCCCCCAAACTAGACGCATTTACAACTGCAGCAGGCAGGGCATTCCAATCCCTCACCACCCGCTGGGTAAAGAACCTACCCCTGACATCCGTCCTGTAGCTACCCCCCCTTAATTTAAAGCCATGCCCCCTCGTGCTAGCTTTCTCCATCCGAGGAAAAAGGCTATCACTATCCACCCTATCTAAACCTCTAATCATCTTATATGTTTCAATAAGATCCCCTCTTAGCCGCCTTCTTTCCAATGAAAACAACCCTAAATCCCTCAGTCTCTCCTCATAGGACCTCCCCACCATACCAGGCAACATCCTAGTAAACCTCCTCTGCACCCTCTCCAACGCCTCCACATCCTTCTTGTAATGCGGGGACCAGAACTGCACACAGTACTCCAAGTGCGGCCGCACTAGAGTAGTGTACAGTTGCAACATTACACTGCGACTCCTAAATTCAATCCCCCTACCAATAAACGCCAAGACACCGTACGCCTTCTTGACAACCTTATCTACTTGATTCCCAACCTTCAGGGATCTATGTACACACACACCTAGATCCCTCTGTTCATCCACACTATTCAAAGTCCTCCCGTTAGCCCTATACTCGACACATCTGTTGCTCCTACCAAAGTGAATTACCTCACACTTCTCCGCATTAAATTCCATCCGCCACCTCTCGGCCCAGCTCTGCAACCTATCTAAGTCTCCCTGCAGACTATGACACCCTTCCTCACAATCTACCACACCTCCAACTTTGGTGTCATCAGCAAATTTACTAATCCACCCAACTATACCCTCATCCAGATCATTAATAAAAATTACAAACAACAGTGGCCCCAAAACAGATCCCTGAGGCACACCACTCGTAACTGCACTCCATGATGAATATTTACCATCCACCACCACCCTCTGTCTCCTATCTGATAGCCAATTCCTGATCCAACTTCCTAGATTACCCACAATCCCATACATCTGCATTTTCTGCAGAAGCCTACCATGGTGAACCTTATCGAACGCCTTACTAAAATCCATGTATACCACGTCAACTGCCTTACCCCCATCCACCTCTTTGGTCACCTTCTCAAAAAACTCAATAAGGTTGCAAGATTGGTGGCATAGTGGACAGTGAAGAAGATTATCTGGATTGCAATGGTGATCAATTCCCACTTGGAGTACTGTGCACAGTTCTGGTCGCCTCACTACAGGAAGGATGTGGAAGCTATTGAGAGGGTGCAGAGGAGATTTACAAGGATGATGCCTGGATTGGGAGGCATGCCTTATGAGGATAGGTTGAGGGAGCTAGGTCTCTTCTCCCTGGAGAGACGAAGGTTGAGAGGCGACCTGATAGAGGTTTATAAGATGTTGAGAGGAATAGATAGGGTGGATTCTCAGAGGCTATTTCCCAGGGCTGAAATGGTCGCTATGAGAGGACACAGGTTTAAGGTGCTGGGAAGCAAGTACAGAGGAGATGTCAGGGGTAAGTTTTTCACTCAGAGGGTGGTGAGTGAGTGGAATCGGCTGCCGTCGGTTGTGGTAGAGGCAAACTCGCTGGGGTCTTTTAAAAGACTTCTGGATGAGTATATGGGATCTAACGGGATTGGGAGTTACAGATAGTTCTATGGTTTGGTAGGTATGGATGTGATTGGTGCAACGTGTGGGCCGAAGGGCCTGTTTGTGCTGTAGTTCTAATTGGGTCTGTTCTATGTTCTGATTGGGCCAGTGAGCTGACAAATGGCAGATGGAGTTTAATTTAGATAAATGTGAACTGATGCATTTTGGTAGATTGAACCAGGGCAGGACTTACTCGGTTAATGATAGGGCACTGGGGAGAGTTACAGAACAAAGAGATCTCGAGGTACATGTTCATAGTTCCTTGAAACTGAAGTCACAGGTGGACAGAGTGGTGAAGAAGGCATTCAACATGCTTGGTTTCATTGGTCAGAACATTGAATACAGGAGTTGGGATGTCTTGTTGAAGTTGTACAAGACATTGGTAAGGCCACACTTGGAATACTGTGTACAGTTCTGGTCACCCTATTATAGAAAGGATATTATTAAGCTAGAAAGAGCGCAGAAAAGATTTACCAGGATGCTACCGGGACTTGATGGATTGAGTTACAAGGAGAGGCTGGATAGACTGGAACTTTTTTTTCTCCGGAGCGTAAGAGGCTGAGGGGTGACCTTATAGAGGTCTATAAAATAATGAGGGGCACAGATCAGCGAGATAGTCAATATCTTTTTCCAAAGGTAGGGAAGTCTAAAACTAGAGGGCGTAGGTTTAAGGTGGGAAGGGAGAGATATAAAACTGTGCAGAGGGACAATTGTTTCACACAGAGGGTGGTGAGTGTCTGGAAAAAACTGCCGGAGGTAGTAGTAGAGATGGGTGGAATTTTGTTTTTTGAAAACTGTTTAAAAAGCTAATGGGTAAGATGGGTATAGAGGGATATGGGCCAAATGGTAAAAACCAAGTGGCGTGGACAAGTTGTGCTGAAGTGCCTGTCTCCATGCTGTAAGAACATAAGAACTAGGAGTAGGAGTAGGCCATCTGGCCCCTCGAGCCTGCCCCGCCATTCAATAAGATCATGGCTGATCTTTTTGTGGACTCAGCTCCACTTACCCTGAAATTTTTAAACAGTAAAGGAATTATCTATCCTTGCCTTAAAAACATTCAATGAGGGAACCTCAACTGCTTCACTGGGCAGGGAATTCCACAGATTCACAACCCTTTGTGTGAAGAAGTTCCCCCTCAACTCAGTCCTAAATCTGCTTCCCCTTATTTTGAGGTTATGTCCCCTAGTTCTAGTTTCACCCTCCAGTGGAAACAGTTTCCCAGCTTCCCTGCTTCCATCTTATCTATTCCCTTCATAATCTTATATGTTTCTATAAGATCTCACCTCAGTCTTCTGAATTGCAATGAGTATAGAACATAGAACATGTTGTGCCGAGCTATGTCCAATCCCAAGATCAAGCTATCCCCTCCCTATAATTCTGGAGTGCTCCATGTGCCTATCCAATAACCTGGTATAGCCCCAGTCTACTCAGTCTCTCCTCATAAGCCAACCCTCTCAACTCCGGAATCAATCTAATGAATCTCCTCTGCACCCCCTCCTGTGCCAGTATATCCTCTCTCAAGTAAGGAGACCAAAACTGTACACAGTAACTCCAGGTGTGGCCTCACCAGCACCTTATTTCCCAGGGCTGAAATGGTCGCTACGAGAGGACACAGGTTTAAGGTGCTGGGGAGCAAGTACAGAGAAGATGTCAGGGGTAAGTTTTTCACTCAGAGGTTGGTGGGTGAGTGGAATTGGCTGCCATCGGTGGTGGTGGAGGCAAACTCATTGGGGTCTTTTAAGATACTTCTGGATGAGTACAGGGGATTTAATGGGATTGAGGGTTATAGATAGGCCTGGTAGGTATGGATACAATCGGCGCAACTTGTGGGCCGAAGGGCCTGTTTGTGCTGTAGTTTTCTATGTTCTATATTCTGTAGTCCTTTTAAAATGATGAACATTGTACATGGGAACATTCCTGACATCAATGTGGCAGAAAGTTAAAGCAGGATCAGCCAATGAGATTAAAGAGTGTTGTCACCAGCCTGGACACTTTGTCAAGAGGGAGTTACCAAAAGCAACTATTTGTGTCTGGCTTTGAAAATACCATTAGATGCTCTTCTGTGTCTACAGCCTTATTGAGGTGTATCAGGTCAGCGCAGATGCAAAGAAGGTTACAGCACAGGAACAGGGCCTTTGGCTCCCACCACCCCCCCACAGCCTGCACCAATAGATACATTAGGACCTGTTTGGTTTCAGGACAGGGATCACCCGGGAAGACCATGCAGTTGTTTGTGAGGTGGTGGAATTGGCTCTCATGTTTGTTATCTCATCCAATTCCTGGTGCAGCTGCCTGACGGGTGGGAGGGGAATCTATCCGGTGTTAATATTCAGGTTCAGCATCTGCCCTGTGTGATCCCACATGTAACTTCCAGTTACCTCAGTCCTGTGAAGACTTTGGAGAACTCACACTTGTACTTGGAGGCTGACCCTTCCAATCTGCTGCAATACAGAGGAGATGTCAGGGGTAGGTTTTTCACCCAGAGGGTGGTGGGTGAGTGGAATCGGCTGCCGTCAGTGGTGGTGGAGGCAGATGTGATTGGGTCTTTTAAGAGACTTCTGGATGAGTACATGGGACTTAATAGGATTGAGGGTTATAGGTAAGCCTAGTAGGTAGGGATATAATTGGTGTAACTTGTGGGCCAAAAGGCCTGTTTGTGCTGTAGTTTTTCTATGTTCTATGTTCTAACAGGTTACGGTTGACACAGGCTTTGCAGCTCAGTAATCAACAGTCCTCATTCTGAATTGCAGGGAGTTTCACAGATTTTTTATTCTTGTAGCTTAATGTCACCAGCAGAATGCTTTTCACTGGGCGTTTTAACCCTCTTGCCCATGTGAGGAATTGTGAGTGAAATAAGGACTGGATGTTGGTTCCCGTCCTAATTAAAATTTGTCAAATATTCATTGATTGAAATATCCAAATTCCAAAATGAGAAACCAAGATCTTCATCCTCACCCAAAGAACATGTCTGCATGCTTGCTGACTGCTGACCCACTAACCTGCTGGGCTGCTGACCCACTGACCTGCTGGGCTGCTGGCTTATTGACCTGCTGGGCTGCTGGCTTATTGACCTGCTGGGCTGCTGGCTTATTGACCTGCTGGGCTGCTGGCCTATTGACCTGCTGGGCTGCTGGCTTATTGACCTGCTGGGCTGCTGGCCTATTGACCTGCTGGGCTGCTGGCTTATTGACCTGCTGGGCTGCTGGCTTATTGACCTGCTGGGCTGCTGGCTTATTGACCTGCTGGGCTGCTGGCCTATTGACCTGCTGGGCTGCTGGCTTATTGACCTGCTGGGCTGCTGACCCACTGACCTGCTGGGCTGCTGGCCTATTGACCTGCTGGGCTGCTGGCTTATTGACCTGCTGGGCTGCTGGCCTATTGACCTGCTGGGCTTGCTGAGTTGCGGTCTCCAACCTGTGGATCATCTTTGGACCTTCCATGTATTTCAGAGATTTTCCGCTGCACTAGTTGCCATAGAGACCTGTTGCACTGACAGCATTGGTCAGAAATTGCAAGACATTTATCCCAGGAATCAGCATAACAGTTCTAAGTGGCTTCCTCCTTATTTTGAAATTGTGCGCCCTGGTTCTGGACTCCCCAACCAAGGGAAACATCTTACCTTCATCTATTCTGACTATTCCTTTAAGTAATTTGAAGGATTGCCTCTCATTCTTCGAAACTGTCGAGAATATATGCCCACTTTCCGTACCTGGAACAAGTCTGGTGAACATTCATTGCACTCCCTCTATGGCAATAACATCCTTTCTGAGGTAAGGGGACCAAAACTACACTTCAGGTGTGGTCTAACAAGGTTCCTCTACAATTGGAGCAAGTCTTCACTACTGCTATACTCAAATCCTCTTGTGATACAGGTTAACATTCCATTAGCCTTCCTATGAGCTTGCTGCATGTTAGCCTTCAGTGACTTATGGGCAAGGATATGCAGGTGCCTTTGTACATCTCCACTCTCTAATTTCTTACCAAACAGGAAATATTCTGCACAGCTGTTCCTTCTACAGTGAATTAACTCTCATTTTCCCACATCATATTCCATCTGCCATATTCTTGCCCATTCATCAAGTCTGTCCAACTTCCCATGTAGTTACTTCACATCTTCCTCACAACACACATTTCCGCCGAGCTTGGTATCACCTGCGAATTTGGAAATATTACATTTGGTCCCCACATCCAAATCATTGAAATATATTGTGAACAGCTGGGGCCTCAAGTACTGATTCTTGCAATACCCCACTAGCCACAGCCTGCCGACGTGAGAATGACCCATTTATTCCTGCTCTCTGTTTTTTTCCTGTTGGAAAATCCTTACTCAGTGCCAGTCTATTGCCTCCTATCCCATGGTGCTTTCATTTTGTTATTCAACCTCCTGTGGGGGATTTTATCAAAAGCCTTCTGAAAATCCAAATATACTTTGTCCGTCAATTCCTCTTTAACTGTTTTGATTGTAACATTCGCAAAAAACAATTTCAGCAAACATGATTTCCCGTTGGTAAATCCATGCTGACATATGTCCAATTAGAACATGATTTTCCAAGTGTCCATTTACCATATCCTTTAGATTCCAGTATTTTCCCTGCTATTGAAGTGAGGCTAACAGGCTGCAGGTCCCTGTTTCCTCTCTCCCTCTCTTCTTAAACAGTGGGGTGACATTTGATGTCTTCCAATCTTCAGGAACCATTTCAGAATGTATCGACCTTGGGAAAATGATTGCCAAATCATCTACTATCTCTGCGGAAATCTCTCTCAGCACTCTGGGGAACATAATATCAGCTCCTGGGGGCTTGGAACAATCACATACATTTCTTCAATTCAACTTTCTTACTCATTTCCTTTACCGCTTCATTTTCCCTAGTTCCTTGGATCTCTGGTTCTATGAAATTTCCTGTATCTTCCTCAGTGAAAACAGACTCAAAGTAATCATTTAGTTTCTCTGCCATTTCTCTATTCTCCATTATGAATTCTCCTGACTTTGCCTATAATGGAACCACATCTGTTTGGGCCAAATGCTTCTTTTTAATACACGAAGCTTTTACTGTTTTTGTTCGATAGCATTCATATTCTGTTCTCCTTTTCTTTGTCAGTTTCTTGGCCTTCCTTTGCTGCATTCTAAAAGCCTCCCAATCCTCAGGTTTATGACTATTTTGGCAGCTTTATAAGCCTTTTCTTTCAATCATAAACAATCCTTAACTTCCTTTCTCAGCCACGGTACACAGTGCACTGGGAGACAAGGGCACAGGCACCCTGGCACCCCTACAGTTCAGCAGCCAGCTTCCTGGTGTGAATAGGCTCCATCCACTCCCTTACTGGCGAGAATCACATTTTGCCTCTTCTCTTTCTAAGTGTCTTAAAGTTAAAGTTCATTAATCACAAGTAGACTTACATTCACACTGTAATGAAGTTATTGTGAAAATCCCCTAGTTGTCACACTCCAGCACCTGTTTGGGTACACTGAGGGAGAATTTAGCATGGCCAATGCACCCTAACCAGCACATCTTTCGGCCTGTGGGAGGAAACCCATGCAGACGCGGGGAAAACAAAGAACAAAGAAAATTACAGCACAGGAACAGACCCTTCAGCTCTCCAAGCCTGCACCGACCATGCTGTCCGATTTAACTAAAACCCCCTACCCTTCCAGGGATCATATCTCTCTATCCCCATCCTATTCGTGTATTTGCCCAGATGCCCCTTAAAAGTCGCCATCGTATCTGCTTCCACGACGTCCCCCGGCAGCGAGTTCCAGGCACCCACCACCCTCTGTGTAAAAAATCTGTGAACTCCACACAGACAGTGGCTCAAGCTAGGAATTGAACCCGGGTTCCTGGCGCTGTGAGGCAGTAGTGCTAACCACTGTTCCAGCATGCTGCCCCGGCTCCTTGGCGCTGTGAGGTGGCAGAGATAATCACTTTGCCATCATGCTGTCCCGGATCCTTGGCGCTGTGAGGCAGCAGCGCTAACCACTGTGCCTTTGGGAATCAAACCGGGGTCCCTGGCGCTGTGAGGCTATAATGCTAACTACTGTGTCATTTTGCCACCCCAGGCCCCTGGCACTGTGTGGCTGCAGTACTAACCACTCTTTGTTAAAGACTGAAATGAGGAGAGTATTGTCTCTCAGAGCGTGATTATTCTGTGGAATTCCCTTCCCCAGACAGCAGTTGTGGTTGGCTCACTGAATTTATTCAAGGAGAGTTAGACAGATATTTGTTTGGCACGAATGCCAAGGGGGGGGCAGGGCATTGGGGTTGAGATCGCAGCAAGATCAGCCATGACCTTAGTGAATGGTTCAAAGGGCTGAATGGCCTACTGCTAAGGCTGTGTTCCTAGTGCCTTCCAAACCCACAATCTCCACTGTCTTGAAGGACAAGAGAATGGGAACATCACCGACTGCAAGTTCCTCTCCAAGGCAAACATCATCCTGCCCTGGAACTGTATTGCCTTTACTGTCATTGGCCCAGTGACAAGCACTGAACTATCAGAGGTTATTAAATTAACAGATGCTTGATCACAAATAATTAACATCACTCTGAGGCCAAAAGGAGGACAAGGGATGCGTTTTGGGGCCTATCTGATGAATTTCAGTTTGTGTACCTGGATTGACCAATCAATAGTGCAATACTGAGAATTAAATCTTTCGACACCAATCAGCCAGATACTCCCTCCTGCAATCTCACTGGTCAGTCGGCTATTTGAGCCGTCGATGAACCCACTGATTTCAGTCACAAGGAACTGGGATGCCTGGTCTGATATCTCACAATTTACATGTCACAGGCCAACCCTGATTGAGCTTAATGCTGAATCTATATTTTACTGCAAAACTCCATCAATAAATCAACCTTCTGAACACTGGAAAAGATTGGTTCAAATCTGGGAAAATCAAGTTGCTGATGAGTGTTTTGCCTGTGATTGAGTTTTCCAAATTATTAGAGATATTTCTGTAGCCTGGTTCCCACTCAACTCCGATAACAAAATTCTGATGTGACGTGACGGCTGCTGTGTGACCTCCCTGACCCCAGGAGGACACTGATCTTTCATGGTAACTTCACAGCTTTACATTTCCACCGCTTGGCTGGTAACCTCTGACCTGTTTAATCTCTTGCACCCCTCCTTCTGCACTCAAATATCAGAGATATTCTCAGACTGTTTAAAGAGGTGAACAACTGGAGGTTTTACTCAGGGGATGAGGGTCAGGGGTTAAATCTCTCCATAATACTGTGTCTTCCCCTTCCAAAGAACAGCTGACTGACTCCTCACTGAAATCTTTACTCTTTTCCTCTCACTCCTTTACAGTTTCTCTTCTGCATTCGGTGCTCCCCCAGTCTCTCACTCTCCCAATTTGACCATTGGTCCTCTATCACAGAATTACTGAATCCTTACAGTGCAGAAGGAGGCCATTCAGCCCATTGATTCTGCACTGTCTCTCTGAGGCAGCATTCTACCCAATCCCACTCTGCTTTATCCCCGTAACCCTGCACATTCTCTCTTTTCAGAGGGCAATCCAATTTGTGTTTGAATACCTTGATCGAACCTGCCTCCACCGCCCTCTCAGGAAACTCACTCCAGACTCCAAACATCCTCGAGGTGAAAAAAATCTTTTCCTCACATCACTCCTTCTCCCTCTGTCCAATTATTATATTAATTATTATATCAGTCTCCTCTCCACTTCCTTTTCTCCAAGGAAAATTGTTCTATCCTCTCCAATCTACCCTCATAGCGACAGTCCTTTATCCTTGGAATCATTCCTGTGAATCTGGTCTGTACTCTCTGCAATACCTTCATACTCTTCCTCAAATATAGTACCCAGAACTGGATGCAGTTTCCAGATGGGGCTGAACTAGTGTCTTATACAAATGCAATAGGACCTTGGAATTTAACACAGACTAGTGTGAGGTATTGCACTTTGGAAGGACAAACCAAAGTAGAACGTACAGGGTAAATGGTAGGACACTGAAGAGTGCAGTTAAACAGAGGAATCTGGAAATACAGGTACAGAATTCCCTAAAAGTGATGTCACAGGTGGATAGGGTCGTAAAGAGTGCTTTTGGTACATTGGCCTTTATAAATCAGAGTATCGAGTATAAAAGTTGGAGTGTTATGGTAAGGTTATGTAAGGCATTGGTGGGGCTGAATTTAGAGTATTGTGTACAGTTTTGGTCACCTAGTTACAGGAAGGATGTAAATAAGGTTGAAAGAGTGCAGAGAAGGTTCACAAGGATGTTGCTGGGACTTGAGAAGCTGAGTTACAGAGAGAGATTGAATAGGTTAGGACTTTATTCCCTGGAGTGTAGAAGAATGAGGGGAGATTTGATAGCGGTGTATAAGATTTTGATAGGTATAGATAGAGTGAATGCAAGCAGGCTTTTTCCACTGAGGCTAGGGGAGAAAAGAACTAGAGGGCATGGGTTAGGGTGAAAGGAGAAAAGTTTAAAGGGAATATTAGGGGGGTTCTTCACACAGAGAGTGGTGGGAGTGTGGAATGAGCTGCCGGACAAAGTGGTAAACGCGGGGTCACTTTTAACATTTAAGAAAAATTTGGACAGGTTCGTGGATGAGAGGGGTGTGGAGGGATATGGTTCAAGTGCAGGTCAGTGGGACTAGGCAAAAAATGGTCCGGCACAGACAAGAAGGGCCAAAAGGCCTGTTTCTGAGCTGTAATTTTCTATGGTTTTCCTTACTCTTGTAGTCAGTGCCCCCGTTAATAAAACCTAGGATGCCACTGCTCTCAATTTGCCATTCACCTTCAATGATTTATGTGCATAAACACCAAGGTCCCTCTGTACTTGCACTCCATTCGAGTTTCTCCCTTTATCTGATACTGTACCTCTGTGTTCCTCCTGCCAGAATGATTCATAGAACATAGAACATTACAGCGCAGAACAGGCCCTTCGGCCCACGATGTTGCGCCGACCAGTTAAAAAACAATGACCCACTAACCTAAACCAATCCCTTTTCGTCCATAAACCTATCCACGGATCTCTTAAACGCCCCCAAACTAGGCGCATTCATCTCACATTTCTCTGCATTGAGCTCCATCTGTCATTTTGATTTGATTTGGTTTGTTATTGTCACATGTATTAACATACAGTGAAAAGTATTGTTTCTTGTATGCTATACAGACAAAGCATACCGTTCATAGAGAAGGAAAGGAGAGGGTGAAGAACATAGTGTTACAGTCATAGCTAGGGTGTAGGGAAAGATCAACTTAATGCGAGGTAGGCCCATTAAAAAGTCTGACAGCAGCAGGGAGAAAACTGTTCTTGAGAAGGTTGGTACATGACCTCAGACTTTTGTATCTTTTTCTCAATGGAAGAGAGAATGTCCGAGGTGCGTGGTGCCCTTAATTCTGCTGGCTGCTTTTCCCAAGGCA
The DNA here is from genome assembly GCF_965287045.1 of Carcharhinus amblyrhynchos. Classification (NCBI taxonomy): domain Eukaryota; kingdom Metazoa; phylum Chordata; class Chondrichthyes; order Carcharhiniformes; family Carcharhinidae; genus Carcharhinus; species Carcharhinus amblyrhynchos. The sequence goes on along the minus strand of NC_137333.1, from coordinate 109,289,507 downwards.
GCAGGAAGTGTAGATAGAGTCAATGGATGGGAGGCTGGTTTGTGTGATGGATTGGGCTACATTCATGACCTTTTGTAGTTCCTTGCGGTCTTGGACAGAGCAGAAGCCCATACCAAGCTGTGATACAGCCAGAAAGAATGTTTTCTGTCGTGCATCTGTAAAAGTTGGTGAGAGTTGTAGCTGACATTCCAAATTTCCTTAGTCTTCTGAGAAAGTAGAGGCATTGGTGCACTTTCTTAACTATAGTGACAGAATGGGGGGACCAGGACAGGTTGTTGGTAATCTGGACACCTAAAAACTTGAAGCTCTCGACCCTTTCTACTTTGTCCCCATTGATGTAGACAGGGACATGTTCTTCTTTACACTTCCTGAAATCGATAACAATCTCCTTCATTTTGTTGACATTGAGGGAGAGATTATTGTTGCTGCACCAGTTCACCAGATTCTCTATCTCTTTCCTGTACTCTGTCTCATCATTGTTTAAGATCTGACTCACTATGACCCACTACTCCAAACACACTACTAGTCTGCTCAATCCCCCAATATGTCTTTGTCCCTTTGGATTTCAAAACTATCCTCATCACAATGTTTTCAACCTTTGTATCATTGTAAATTTTGAAATCCTGCCCGACACACCACAGTCCAGGTCATTAATATACACCAGGAAGAGCAATAGTCCCTACGCTGACCTGGGAGAGCTCGGAGTACAAACCTTCTCCAATCAGAAAAACGAACTTTCATCATCAAACAGCTTTGGGGGATTTAGACAGTCTTGGCAAATGGGCAAGAACATGGCAGATGGAAAATAATATGGGAAAATGTGAGTTAATCCACTGGTAGAAGGAAAAGTTTCGCAGAATATTTCCTGTTTGGTAAGAAATTAGAAAGTGGAGATGTACAAAGGCACCTGGATGTCCTTGCCCATAAGTCACTGAGGGCTAACATGCAGCAAGCTCATTGGAAGGCTAATGGAATGTTAGCTTGTATCACAAGAGGATTTGAGTATAGGAGTAGTGAATGTCAGAGATTCATAGAGGTTTACAGCATGGAAACAGACTCTTCAGCCCAACTTGTCCAAGCCGCCCTTTTTTTTAAACCCCTAAGCTAATCCCAATTACCCACATTTGGCCCATATCCCTCTATACCCATCATACCCATGTAACTGTCTAAATGCTTTTTAAAAGACAAAATTGTACCAGTCTCTACTACTACCTCTGGCAGCTTGTTCCAGACAATCACCACCCTCCGTGTGAAAAAATTACCCCTCTGGACCCTTTTGTATCTCTCCCCTCTCACCTTAAAACTATGCCCTCTAGTTTTAGACTCCACTAACTTTGGAAAAAGATATTGACTATCTAGCTGATCTGTGCCCCTCATTATTTTATAGATCTTTATAAGATCACCCCTCAGCCTCCTACGCTCCAGAGAAAAAAGCCCCAGTCTATCCAGCCTCTCCTTATAACTCAAACCATCAAGTCCCAGTAGCATCCTAGTAAATCTTTTCTACACTCTTTCTAGTTTAATAATATCATTTCTATAACAGGGTGACCAAAACTGTACACAGTATTCCAAGTGTGACCTTACCAATGTCTTGTACAACTCCAACAAGATGTCCCAACTCCTGTATTCAGTGTTCTGACCAGTGAAACCAAGCATGCCGAATGCCTTCTTCACCACTCTGTCCACCTGTGACTCCACTTTCAAGGAGCTATGAACATGTACCCCTAGATCTCTTTGTTCTGTAACTCTCCCCAATGCCCTACCATTAACTGCCCTGGTTCAATCTACCAAAATGCATCACCTCACATTTATCTAAATTAAACTCCATCTGCCATTTGTCAGCCCACTGGCCCAATTGATCAAAATCCTGTTGCAATTGGAGATAACTTTCTTCACTGTCCACTATGCCACCAATCTTGGTGTCATCTGCAAACTTACTAACCATGCCTCCTATATTCTCATCCAAATCATTAATATAAATGATAAATAACAGTGGGCCCAGCACTGATCCCTGAGGCACACCATTGGTCACAGGCTTCCAGCTTTGAAAAGCAATTCTCTACAACTACCCTCTGGCTTCTGTCAAGAAGCCAATTTTGTATCCATTTAGCTATCTCACCCTAGATTCCGTGAGATTTAACCTTATGTAACAGCCTACCATGCGGTACCTTGTCAAAGGCCTTGCTGAAGTTCATGTAGACAACATCAACTGCACTGCCCTCATCTACCTTCTTGGTTACCCCTTCAAAAAACTCTATCAAATTTGTGAGACATGATTTTCTCACATGATCTGAGTGGGAAAACTTATTTCAATTGTATAGGAATCTTGTTGGAACACACCTGAAGGACTGTGTGTAGTTTTGGTCTCCTTATCTCAGAAAGGACGTTATTGCCATCGAGAGAGTGTTGGTTCACCAGATTTGTTCTGGGCTGATGGAACTGTCTCCTAAAGTGAGATTGGGATCTCCTTTTCATTCAGATGGAGTCAATGTGACAAAATGGGAATTTGTCCATTTTGGCAAGAAAAATAGAAAGGTAGTTTACTATTTATATGGAGAGAGGTGTCAGGAGTCTGAGATTCAGAGGGATCTATGTAATTCTCCATCCCATAGGACTGTGGAAGCTCAGTCATTGAATATATTGAAAACTGAGATTGACCGATCCCTGAATGCTAATGAGTCCAAGATGGACTGTGCACTGTGCCACCTGCCACCCCTCATCTATATTGTTTATGTAAATAACAACCAATAAGGGTCTCAGCATTGAACCCTTTGGTGGGTGAGATGCAAATCTAGCAGTTGCTTTGTCCTGGGCCGTTTAAAGTTTGAAAGTTTATTTGAAGTTCGTTTATGTTAACACCACAATGAAGTTACTGTGAAAATCCCCTAGTCGCCACACCCTGGCACCTTTTCGGGTACACCAAGGGAGATTTTAGCATGGCCAATGCACCCTAACCAGCACGTCTTTTGGACTTCTTAAGTGTTGTTGGAGTTGCATCATCCAGGCAAATGGGGATTATTCCATCACACTCCTGATTTGTTGCCTTGTAAATGGTGGACAGACTTTGGGGAGTCAGGAGGTGAGTCACTCACCGCAGTATTCCTAGCCTCTGACCTACTCTTGTAGCCACTGTGTTGATGTGGTGAGTCCAGTTGAGTTTCTGGTCATCCCCAGTACGTTCATAGGGGGGGAATTCAGCGATGGTAGTGCCTTTGAAGATCAAGGGGTGATAGTTCAATTATTTCTCATTAGTGAAGGTCATTGCCTGGCATTTGTGTAGTACGAATGTTACTTGTCAGCCCAAGCCTGGATATTGTCCAGATCTTGCTGCATTTGAACATGGTCTGCTCCAGTATGTGAGGAGTTGCGAATGGTGCTGAAGATTGTGCAATCATCGGCGAACATCCCCACTTCTGACTTTATGATGGAGAGAAGGTGATTGATGAAGCAGCTGAAGATGGTGGAGCCTCGGACATGAACCTGATGGCATGATCATGATTGGAAAGAATAAAATAAACAGGATTGAGAAAAGATGAAAGAGTGAAGACTGATAATCGAGAGTAATAAAAAGGAGAGAGTGATGAAATAAACAGAGACAGAGATAAAGAAAAGTACAGAGGAGGATAGGGAGAGGTAAGGACACGGGCTGCAGCTTGAACTGATTTGAATGAATTGCATAAAAGCAGAAGGCGAGGACAGAAATATTTCAGTTCAGCCTTCATCATTCCGACAAAACTCCACGGCCTGGGACTCAGCTCCTCCATCTGTGACAGGATCCTGAACTTTCGAACCCACAGACCACAATCAGTAGCACGTTAAAGTCCAACAGGTTTATTTGGTAACAGGAGCTTTCAGAGCGCTGCCCCTTCATCAGGTGAGCCACTCATTTGGTGAAGGAGCAGTGCACTGATAGCTCCTGTTACCAAATAGACCTGTTAGACTTTAACCTGGGATTTGAGTCTTCTCACTGTGCCCAACCGAGTCCAACGCCGGCATCCCCACAGTAAGTATTGGCAACAACACCCCCTCCACAATCATCCTCAACACCGGTGCCCCACAAGGCTGCGTCCTCAGTCTCCTACTATACTTCTTATACAAATTCCCCTCCAACTTGATGTTCAAGTTTGCTGATGACACCACCGTAGTGGGTCAGATCTCAAACAATGATGAGGTGGAGTGTAGGTAAGAGAGAGAGAATCTGGGGAACTGGTGCGGCGACAATAGCTTCTCTCTCAATGCCAACAAAGCGAAGGGGGTTGTCATTGACGTCAGGAAGCGTAGTGGAGGATTGCTCCTATCTACATCAACGGGAACAAAGTGGAAATGGTTGAGAACTTCAAGGTCTCTCGGTGTCCAGATCAACAAAACCTGTCCTGGTCCCTTCATGCCTTTGGTTTAAGAGTCATGGTTTGAGTTTAAGAGTTGTAGGGTTAAGCTGCAACTATACTGGACGTTGGTGAGAGCACATTTGGAATATTGTGTGCAGTTCTGGTCACCTCACTATAAGAAGGATGTGGAAGCATTGGAGAGAGTGCAGAGGAGATTTACCAGGATGCTGCCTGTTTTGGAGGGTAGGTCTTATGAGGAAAGCTTGAGGGAGCTGGGGCTTTTCTCTTTAGAGCGGAGGAGGATGAGAGGCGACTTAATAGAGGTTTATAAGATGATGAGGGGGATAGATAGAGTGGACATTCAGAGACTATTTCCTCAGGTGGATGTAGCTGTTACTAGGGGGCATAACTATAGGGTTCATGGTGGGAGATATAGGAGGGATGTCTGAGGTATATTCTTTACTCAGAGAGTGATTGGGGTGTGGAATACACTGACTGCTGTGATAGTGGAGTCGGACACTTTAGGAACTTTCAAGCGGTTATTGGATAGGCACATGGAGCACAGCAGAATGATAGGGAGTGGGATGGCTTGATCTTGGGTTTGGACATAGCTCGGCACAACATCGAGGGCCGAAGGGTCTGTACTGTGCTGGACTGTTCTGTGTTCTATGCCAATGCTATAGTTAAGAAAGCCCACCTTTCTACTTTCTCGGGAGGCTAAGAAAATTTGGTATGTCAGCTACAACTCTCTCCAACTTTTATAGATGCGCCTTAGGAAGCATTCTTTCTGGTTGTATCACAGCTTGGTATGGGCTCCTGCTCTGCCCAAGATTGCAAAAAACTACAAAACTCCATCACACAAACCAGCCTCCCTCCCATTGACTCTGTCTAAACTTCCCGCTGCCTCAGCAAAGCAGCCAGCATAATTAAAGACCCCACACACCCCGGACATTCTCTCTTCCACCTTCTTCCATCGTGAAAAAGATACAAAAGTCTGAGGTCATGCACCAACCGACTCAAGACAGCTTCTTCTCTGCTGCTGTCAGATTTTTGAATGGACTTACCTTGCAGTAAATTGATCTTTCTCTACACCCTAGCTATGATTGTCACACTACATTCTGCACTCTCTCGTTTCCAAAGAACGATACAGCACAGGAACAGGCCCTTCAGCCCTCCAAGCCTGCACTGATCATGTGTTCCTAACTAGACCATCCGTTTGTATCCCTCTATTCCCAGTTTGTTCATGTGGCTATCTAGATAAGTCTTAAATGATCCCAGTGTGTCCACCTCAACCACCTTGCTTGGCAGTGCATTCCAGGCCCCCACCACCCTCTGTGTAAAATACGACCCTGCATATCTGTATTGAATCTTTCCCCCCCCGCAACCCCTTTACCTTTTACTTGTGACCCCTTGTGTTTGTCATTTTTGACCTGGGAAAAAGCTTCCCACTGTTCACCCTACCTCTGCCCTTCATATTTTATAAACTTCTATTAGGTCACTCCTTAGCGTCTGTCTTTCCAGGGAGAACAACCCCAGTTTACCCAATCTCTCCTCATAGCTAAGACCCTCCATACCAGGCAACATCCTGGTAAACCTTCTCTGTACTCTCTCCAAAGCCTCCACATCCTTCTGGTAGTGTGGCAACTAGAACAGGATGCAGTGCTCCAAATGTGATCAAACCAACGCTCTATATAGCTGCAACATCATACGCCAACTTTTATACTCTACACCCGGTCCAATAAAGGCAAGCATGCCATAAGCCGCCTTCATCATCTTTTCCAGCTGTGCTGCCACCTTTAGGGATCTGTGGACTTGCACACCCAGGTCCCTCTGTGTGTCTATACTCCTGCTGGTTCTGCCATTTATTGTATAGCTCCCCCTACATTAGTTCTACCAAAATGCATCACTTTGCATTTATCTGGATTAAATTCCATCTGCCATTTCTGTGCCCAATTTTCCAGCCTATCTATATCCTGCTGTATTCTCTGGCAACGTTCATCGCTATCTGCAACTCCAGCAATCTTTGTGTCGTCCGCAAACTTACTGATCACACCAGCTACACCTTCTTCCAAATCATTTATGTATATCACAAACATACCTTCTGTATGAATGGTATGCTTTGTCTGTATAGCATGCAAGAAACAATACTTTTCACTGTGTCCCAGTGTAGCCCGGAATTTAATCATTATGAAACTGATCAGATCAAGGCACCAGTGGGGAGGACATGAACTGATCCCCAGCCTCTCCCAGCACCATCCTGACCAGTGACCTTGCACTACAGCCAGTCCCTGACCAATGATGCTGCCCAGTAGCTGACCTTTGTCCTGTGGCCATGCACTGTAGCTGACCCTGAGGTGATTGGATGGACTATTGTGGCAGATGGTAATAATAGAAAAGAGCTCTAAAAGTGTTGGTGTGAGAGGGGCCCCTGCGCTGCACTAAGAGACCCAAGGGCTGTTCCAATTTTCAATTCAGATTAAACCCACATGCACAGTCCCATATGATCTATCTTTCCATCTTACTTTGCACGCAGTTGGTTAAAAAAAGGCAGGAAAACTATTTTAAACACACACAAAATCTCGCAAGTATGAGTTCTGCCAAATATAGACTGGGGGATTTGGCAGAAAATGAAACATGGAGCTGACATTTATCAAATCCAGTTGTTGGAATGCTGATGAAATAGATTTGCGTTTGTAACCATCAGCCCCTCTGTTACCTCTGAATGTAACCAACTCATTAAATTAATGGAGCCGACACAAAATGGCAGCTGAAGGAACGGTCACCCTCTAGCTCAGTGACATCAGGAAGATTTATTCCAGTTTGAAATTGCATGCTGCAGTAAATGTCAGAATCCTATGTTGGGATGTTGGGAACCTCGGAGTGGCTGTAGCGGAACAGCCATCACAATCTTCCCAAAAATGGCCCTGTCCAATTACAATGCACTATGGAAACAGGTGGACCAATCAGAGCCAGCTGTTGAGGTAGGTTGGGTTGCCTGTGGGAGATGAGGTCTGAAGCAGACAGGACAGGAAGGAAACCTTTCCACAGGATGAGTAATGGGCACAGTTGCCAATACCATTCCAAGGCACCTCTATTGGACATGGAATCTCCAGCCCTGACAGCCCCATTCCTCTACAAGCCATTGTCTGCTTGACTGGACCCACTCTGATTGTGTAAGAACACAGTAAGAAGTCTCACAACACCAGGTTAAAGTCCAACAGGTTTATTTGGTAATAAACACCACTAGCTTTCAGGGTTTGCCCCTTCATCAGGTGAGTGGGAGTTCTGATCACAAACAGAGCGTATAAAGGCACACGCAGTTTTAAGAATACTGATAAGAATGCGAGTCTTCACAACTAATCAAGTCTTAAAGGTGCAGACAATGTGAGTGGAGACAGCCTCTGATCTCGGGTAAGCGTTCTCCAAGGCGGCCTTCACGACATACGACAGCGCAGAGTCGCTGAGCAGAGACTGAGAGCCAAGTTCTACACACGAGGACAGCCTCAACCAGGATCTTGGGTTCATATCACACTATAACCCCATGACTTGCCTGGGTTTGCAAAATCTCACTTGCTGTCCTGTCTGGAGACAATACGCATCTCTTTAACATATGCTTAATGCTATTTCCACTCACATTGTCTGCACCTTTAAGACTTGATTAGTTGTAAAGACTCGCATTCTAATTGGTGTTCTTAAACTGTGTGTGCCTTTATACACTCTGTTGTGTGATCAGAACTCCCCACTCACCTGACGAAGGGGCAGCGCTCCAAATGCTCGTGGTGTTTACTACCAAATAAACCTGCTGGACTTTAACCTGGCGTTGTGAGACTTCTTACTGTGTTTACCCCAGTCCAATCCAGCATCTCCACATCATGACTTATATTCAGCACCTTAGCTAGTAAAGGCAAGTATCCCATATGCGTTCTTAACCACTTTATCTACTTGTCCTGCATCAATGTGGTTGCAGCAAGGCTCCCATATTTTTATACTGCATTTTTATACTCATGTATCAGGATACCCGGATCCGTCTGTATCTCAGAGTTGTGCAATGTCTCTGCATTTATCTAATTTGTGCTTTTTTTATTCTTCTGCCAAAGTGAACAGGTTCACATTTTTGCAAATTGCACTCCATCTACCAGCTTTCACCCACTCACAACCTGTCTACATTACAGATTCACGAAATTGTTACAGCGCAGGGAGGAGGCCATTTGGCCTCTCGTATCTGCTCCAGCTCTCCAAATGAACATCATGACTTGATGCCATCCCTCTGCCTTTCCCCTCTACCCCTGCATATTGTTTCTATTCAAATAATTATAGAAAATAGAAAAACTACAGCACAAACAGGCCCTTCGGCCCACAAGTTGCACCGATCATATCGCTACCTGCTAGGCTTACCTATAACCCTCAATCCTATTAAGTCCCATGTACTCATCCAGAAGTCTTTTAAAAGACCCCAGCAAGTTTGCCTCCACCACCACCGACGGCAGCCGATTCCACTCACCCACCACCCTCTGAGTGAATCATCTAACATCCTCCTGAAAGCCTCTGTTGAACCTGCCTCCACCACACGCCCAGGCAGAGCATTCCAGGCCCCAGCCACTCGCGGTGTGAAAAAGATATATCTGTCATGACACTTGCTTAGTTTACAAATCGCTTTAAATCTGGACTGTCTCGTTCTCAATCCTTTTATGAGCAGTTTCTCCCTGTCTACTCTGTCCAAACCCCTCATGATTTTGAACATCTCTATCTAATCTTGTCATAGTCGTCTTCTTCCAAGGAGAACAGTCCCGACCTCTCCAATCCATCCTCATAACTGAAGTTTCTCATCCCTGGAACCATTCTTGCAAGCCTCTTCTGCACTCTCTCCAATGTGTTCCCATCCTTCCTGTAGTGTGGCGCCCAGAGCTGTGCACAATATTCCAGCTGAGGTCTAACTGGTGTCTTGTACAAGTTCAGCATTAACGCCTTGCTCTTGTACTCTATACCCCTATTACTAAAGCCCCGAATACTAAAAGTTTTATTAACTGATCTCTCCACTTGTGTTGCCACCTACAATTTGAAAACATTAAGGTGGACAAGTCCCCAGGGACAGTTGGGGTCTATTCCAGAATACTGAGAGAGGGAAGAAATTGCTAAGGCCTTGCCCAAAATCTTTGTATCCTCTTTAGCTATGGACAATGTACCAGAGTATTGAAAGTAGCTAACAATTTTCCTCCGTTTAAGAGGGTCAGAAGAGACAATCTGGGAAATTACAGGCCAGTGAGCCTTACATTAGTGATGTGGAAATTATTGGAGAAGATTCTCAGGGACAGGATGTATTCACATCTGGATGACAATAGGTTTATTAGTGATAGACAACATGGTTTTTTGAAGGGGAGGTTATGTCTCACAAACTTGATTGAGTTCTTTGAAGAAGTGATTTGAAAAATTGACCAGGGCAGGACAGTGGACTTTAGGAAAGCCTTTGATAAGGTTCCTTCTGGCAGGCTGATACAGAAGGTGAAGTCTTATGGGATCCAAGGTGAGCTGGTAAGATGGATGCAAAACTGGCTTGGGCATAGAAAGCAGAGAGTAGCAGTAGAAGGGTATTTTTTTAACTGGACACCCCTGACAAGCAGTGTTCCACAAGGTTCAGTGTTGTTTATAACATATAGAAATGATTTGGAGGAAAGTGTAGGTAGTCCAATTGGTAAATTTGCAGATGATACAAAAATTGGAGGAGTAGCAGATAGTGAGGAGGATTGTTAGAGGATACAGCAGGATATAAATAATACAGTAAATGGTAGAGCCCTTAGAAATATCAGCATGCAGATGGATCTAGCCGTGCAGACCCACAGTTCCCTGAGGGTGGCAAGGTGGTCAGGAAGGTGTGTGACATGCTGGCTTTCACCGATCAGGGCATTGAGTATAGGAATTGGAAAATCATGTTGCAGTTGTATAACACTTTGATTCGGCTGCATTTGGAGTATTGTGTACAATTCCGATCGCCACACTACCGGAAGGATGTTGATGTATCGGAAAGGGTGCAGAAGAGATTTACCAGGATGTTGCCTGGTGTGGAGGTTATGGACTATGAAGAAAAGTTGAACAAACTTGGATTGTTTTCATTGGAGCGTCAGAAGGAAAGGGGGGACCTGATAGAGGTTTACAAGATTATAACAGGTTTGGATAGAGTGGAGAGTCAAAGTCTTTTTCCCAGGGTCGAAGGGTCAGATACTCAGGGGCATAGAACAAAGAATTATACAGCACAGGAACAGGCCCTTTGGCCCTCCAAGCCTGCACTGATCATGTATTCCTCCTAACTAGACCATTCGTTTGTATCCCTCTATCCCCAGTCTGTTCATGTGGCTACCTAGATAACTCTTAAATGATGCTAGCGTGTCCACCTCAACCACCTTGCTTGGTAGTGCATTCCAGGCCCCCACCACCCTCAGTGTAAAATACGCCCCCCACATATCTGTTTTGAACCTTGCCCCCCAACCCCTTACCTTGAACTTGTGACCCCTTGTGTTTGCAATTTCCGACCTGGGAAAAAGCTTCCCACTGTTCACCCTATCTATGCTCTTCATAATTTTATAAACTTCTATTAGGTCACACCTCAGCCTTCGTCTTTCCAGGGAGAACAACCCCAGTTTACCCAATCTCTCCTCATAGCTAAAACCCTCCATACCAGGCAACATCCTGGTAAACCTTCTCTGCACTCTCTCCAAAGCCTCCACATCCTCCAACCAGAACTGGATGCAGTATTCCAAATGTGATCAAACCAACACTCCATATAGCTGCAACATCAGACGCCAACTTTTATACTCTATGCCCTGTCCAATAAAGACAATCATGCCATATACCTTCTTCACCACCCTCTCCACCTGTGCTGCCACATTTAAGGATCTGCGGACTTGCACACCCAGATCCCTCTGTGTGTCTATACTCCTGATGGTTCTGCCATTTATTGTATAGCTCCCCCTACATTAGTTCTACCAAAATGCATCACTTTGCATTTATCTAGATTAAATTCCATCTGCCATTTCTCCATCCAATTTTCCAGCCTATCTATATCTAGTCAGAATAGTCAGCATGGATTTGTCAAGGGCAGGTCGTGCCTTACAAGCCTAGTTGAGTTCTTCGATAATGTGACTGAACACATTGACGAAGGAAGTGCCGTGGACGTGGTGTACATGGACTTCAGCAAGGCATTTGATAAGGTCCCCCATGCAAGACTTCTTGAGAAGGTGAGAGAGCATGGGATCCAAGGGCCTTTGGCCTTGTGGATCCAGAACTGGCTTGCCTGCAGAAGGCAGAGAGTGGTTGTGGATGGGTCTTTTTCTGAATGGAGGTCAGTCACCAGCGGAGTGCCTCAAGGATCTGTTCTGGGACCCTTGTTGTTTGTCATTTTCATAAATGACCTGGATGAGGAAGTGGAGGGATGGGTAAGTAAGTTCGCTGATGACACGAAGGTCGGTGGTGTTGTGGATGGTCTGGAAGGATGGCAAAAGTTGCAGCAGGACATAGATAGGATGCAGGACTGGGCAGAGAAGTGGCAGATGGACTTCAACGCGGATAAATGTGTAGTCGTCCATTTTGGCAGAACCAACGGGATGAACGAGTACACTATCAAGGGCAGAAGTCTGAGTAGTGTTGAAGAGCAGAAGGATCTTGGGGTCCGGGTCCACAGGACTCTTAAATCGGCCTCGCAGGTGGAGGAGGTGGTCAAGAAGGCGTATGGTGTACTGGCCTTCATTAATCGAGGGATTGAGTTTAGGAGTCGGGAGGTAATGCTGCAACTTTATAAGACCCTTGTCAGGCCTCATTTGGAGTATTGTGCGCAGTTCTGGTCGCCTCACTATAGGAAAGATGTAGAAGCTATTGAGAGGGTACAGAGGAGATTTACAAGGATGTTGCCTGGACTGGGAGGCATGCCTTATGAAGTTAGGTTGAGGGAGCTGGGACTCTTTCCCTGGAGAGACGAAGGTTGAGAGGCGACCTGATAGAAGTTTACAAAATGTTGAGAGGAATAGATAGGGTGGACTCTCAGAGGCTATTTCCCCGGGTTGAAATGGTTGCTACGAGAGGACACAGATTTAAGGTGCGGGGAGGGAAGTTCAGAAGTGATGTTAGGGGTAAGTTTTTCACTCAGAGGGTGGTGAGTGAATGGAATCGGCTGCCGTCAGTGGTGGTGGAGGCGAACTCGCTGGGGTCTTTTAAAAGACTTCTGGATGAGTATATGGGGTTTAATGAGATTGAGGGTTATAGATAGGTCTGTAGGTTGGTAGGTGTTGATGTGATCGGCGCAACTCGTGGGCCGAAGGGCCTGTTTGTGCTGTAGTGTTCTATGTTCTATGTTCTGTGTTCTATCCTGCTGTATTCTCTGACAATGTTCATTGCTATCCGCAACTCCAGCAATCTTTGTGTCGTCCGTTAAACTTACTGATCACACTAGTTACAACTTCTTCCAAATCATTTATATATATCACAAACAGCAGAGGTCCCAGTACAGAGCCCTGCGGAACACCACTAGTCATGATGTGGAGATGCTGGTGTTGGACTGGGGTAAACACAGTAAGAAGTCTCACAACACCAGGTTAAAGTCCAACAGGTTTATTTGGTAGCAAATGTCACTAGCTTTCGGGGCTTTGCCCTTTCGTCAGGTGAGTGGGGAGTTCTGATCACAAACTGGGCATATAAAGACACACACTCAGTTTACAGAATATTGTCGACCTGATACGCTGCAGGAAAGGATGTCTGGAAGCATGGTACATTGGGGAGACCATGCAGACGCTACGACAATGGATGAATGAATATTGCTCGACAATCACCAGGCAAGACTGTTCTCTTCCTGTTGGCGAACACTTCAGCAGTCACAGGCATTTGGTCTCTGGTCTTCGGGCAAATGTTCTCCAAGGCGGCCTTCACGACGCACAACAGCACAGAGTCGCTGAGCAGAGACTGATAGCCGAGTTCCGCACACATAAGGACAGCCTCAACTGGGATCTTGGGTTCATGTCACACTATCTGTAACTCCCATGACTTGCCTGGGTTTGCAAAACCTCACTAACTGTCCTGTCTGGAGACAATACACATCTGTTTAACCCATGCTTAATGCAATCTCCACTCACATTGTCTGCATCTTTAAGACTTGATTAGCTGTAAAGACTCGCATTCTAATCAGTATTCTGTAAACTGAGTGTGTGCCTTTATATACGCTGTTTGTGATCAGAACTCCCACTCACCTGACGAAGGGGCAGTGCTCTGAAAGCTAGTGGCGTTTGCTACCAAATAAACCTGTTGGACTTTTAACCTGGTGTTGTGAGACTTGTTACTGTGAACACCACTAATCACAGCCTTCCATTCAGAAAAGCACCCCTCGACTGCTACCCTCTGTCTCATATGGCCAAGCCAGTTCTCCATCCATCTAGCCACCTCTCCTTTTATCCCATGAGATTTAACCTTTTGCACCAGTTTGCCATGAGGAACCTTGTCAAATGCTTTACTAAAATCCACATAGACGACATCCACGGCCCTTCCCTCGTCAATCGTTTTTGTCACCTCCTCAAAAAACTCAACCAAATTTGTGAGGCATGACCTCCCTCGTACAAAACCATGCTGTCTATCTCTAATGAGATTATTCCGTTCTAAATGTGTATAGAACCTATCTTAAGAATCTTCTCCAACAATTTCCCTACCACGGATGTCAAGCTCACCGGCCTCTAATTAACCGGATTATCCTTGCTACTCTTCTTAATTAGCGGGACCACATTTGCTCTCCTCCAATCCTCAGGGACCTCCCCAGTGTCCAATGAAGAAACAAAGATTTCTGTTAGAGGCCCAGCAATTTCCTCTCGTGTCTCCCTCAGTAATCTAGGCTGAGAGGGGGAAAGTTTAACAGAGATGTAAGGGGCAAGTTTTTCACACACAGGGCGGTGAATGCCTAGAACGCACTGCTGGAGGAGGTGATGGAAGCAGATTCTATAATAACGTTCAAAAGGCATCTGGATAGATACATGAATAGGCAGGGAATAGAGAGATATGGACCACATAGAGGCAAAAAAAATCAGCTTGGAGAGGCATCTGTGTCAGTACAGATTTGGTGGGCCGAATGGCCTGTTCCTGTGCTGTACCGGTCTTTATTCTTTGTTCAATGATCAATGCACAGATACACTCAGTTCCCTCTGTTGCTGCACCTCCTGTGAGAATTTTACCCTTTATTTTACATTGTGTCTCCATGTTCTTCCCACCAAACTGCATCCCTCACACTTCTCTGCATGGAAACTTATCTGCCACCAGTCTGCCCACTTCATCAACTTGTCAATATCATTTTGAATTTCTACGCTGTCCTCATAGTTTACAATAATTCCAAATTGCTGTTTGGGTGAAAGGACTTGGATGAAGGGGCAACACCAGGCTAGGGAGGAAAGTGAATTGTGAAGAGGACGTAAGGTGACAAAGGGATATAGATTGGTGAAGTGAGCGGTGAAAGATCTAGCAAATGGAGAATCATGTGAGAAAATGTGAAATTGTCCACTTTGGCAGAAAGAATGAAAAAGAAGCTCATTTTCTAAATGGTGAGGGATCACAGAGCTCTGAGATGCAGAAGGATCTGGGTGTCCTAGTGCATGAATCACCAAAGGCTCATGTGCAGGTACAGCAAGTAATTTAAACCTGATAGAATGTTACCATTTATGTGATAGGGAGATTATGCTTCACAGCATTGGTGGGGCCACTTAAAGTCAGAGGTTTACAGCATGGAAACAGGCTCTTCAGCCCAACTCGTCCGTGCTGCCCAGTTTTTCCCCTAAGCTAGTCCCAATTGCCTGCACTTAGCTGATATCCCTCTATACCCATCTTACCATGTAACTGTTTAAATACTTTTTAAAAGACAAAATTGTACCCGCCTCTACTACTACCTCTGGCATCTTGTTCCAGACACTCACCACCCTCTGTGTGAAAAAACTGCCCCTTTGGACACTTTTGTATCTCTCCCCTCTCACCTTAAACCTATGCCCTGTAGTTTTAGATTCCTCTATCTTTAGGAAAAGATATTGACTATCTACCTTGTCTATGCCCCTCATTATTTCATAGATCTCTATAAGATCACCCCTCAGCCTCCTATTCTCCTGAGAGAAAAGTCCCAGTCTATCCAGCCTCTCCTTATAACTCAAACCATCAAATCCTGGTAGCAGCCTAGTAAATCTTTTCTGCACTCTTTCTAGTTTAATAATATCCTTTCTATAATAGGATGACCAGAATTTCACACAGCTGGAGTATTGTGTACAGCATCAGTCTCTTTGTTTAATAAAATATTTAAATATGTTGAAAACTGCTCCAGGATCATTTGACCGACTAATTCTAGGAAAGGAGTGGGTTGTCTTCTGGGAAAGGTTGGAGAGGTTTGGTTTGCATCCATTGGAGTTTAGGCGAGTGAGGCAGAACTTGATTGAAACCTTTCAGATGTTGAGGGGGTATTGACAGGGTGGGTGTGGACAGGATGTTTCCTGTTGTGGGAGAATCTAGAACAAGCGGGTCACTGTTTAAAATTAAGGATTAGCTCATTTCACGATGTGGAGATGCCGGCGGTGGACTGGAGTGGGCACAATAAGAACTCTCAGAACACCAGGTTAAAATCCAACAGGTTTATTTGACAGCACGAGCTTTTGGAGTCTCAAGCTCCTTCATCAGGTGAGTGGGAGTTCTGTTCACAAACAGGGTATATAAAGACACAAACTCAATTTTCAAAATAATGGTTGGAATGTGAATTTTTACAGGTAATTAAGTCTTAAAGGTACAGACAATGTGAGTGGAGAGAAGGTTAAGCACAGGTTAAAGAGATGTGTATTGTCTCCAGAGGACAGTTAGTGAGATGTTGTAAGCCCAGGCAATTTGTGGGGGTTACAGATAGTGCGACATGAACGCAAGATCCCTGTTGAGGCTGTCCTCATGTGTGTGGAACTTGGCTATCAGTCTTTGCTCGGCAACTCTGCGCTGTCGTGTGTCGTGAAGGCCGCCTTGGAGAACACTTACCCGAAGATCAGAAGCTGAATGCCTGTGACCACTGAAGTGTTCGCCAACAGGAAGACAACAGTCTTACCTGGTGATTGTTGAGAGGTGTTCATTCATCCGTTGTCGTAGCATCTCCCCAATGTACCATGCCTCAGGACATCCTTTCCTGCAGCGTATCAGGTAGACAACGTTGGCCGAGTTGTAAGAGTACATACCGTGTACCTGGTGGATGGTGTTCTCACGTGTGATGATGGTATCCGTGTCGATGATCCGGCATGTCTTGCAGAGGTTGCTGTGGCAGGGTTGTGTGGTGTTGTGATCACCGTTCTCCTGAAGGAAGGCTGGGTAGTTTGCTGTGAACAATGGTCTGTTTGAGGTTGTGTGGTTGTTTGAAGGCAAGAAGTGGGGGTGTGGGGATGGCCCTGGCGAGATGTTCGTCTTCATTGATGACATGTTGAAGGCTCCGGAGAAGATGTTGTAGCTTCTCGCTCCGGGGAAGTACTGGACGACGAAGGGTACTCTGTCCACCGTGTCCCGTGTTTGTCTTCTGAGGAGGTCGGTGCGGTTTTTCGTTGTGGCGCATCAGAACTGTCGGTTCAATTCCTGGCTTGGGACACTGTGTGTGAAGTTTGCACATTCTTCCCATGTCTGCGTGGGTTTCCTGTGAGCACTCCGGTTTTCTCCCACAGTCTGAAAGACATGCTGGTTAAGTGTATTGCCCTGAACAGGCGCCGGAGTGTGGCGATTAGGGAAATTTCACAGTAACTTCATTGCAGTGTTAATGTAAATCTTACTTGTGACTAATAAATAAATTTTAACTTTAACTTCAATCTGCGTCGATGCATGAAAGGCCCTGACCTGCCCATTTAATCCCACTTACCAGCACTTGGCCCACAGCCTTGAATAGAACATTACAGCGCAGTACAGGCCCTTCGGCCCTCGATGTATGGCGTGCCAAGAGCTCATTCAGATACTTTTTAACAGATGTGAGGCATCTCGCTTCCACCACTCTCCCAGACAATAGAACATAGAACATTACAGCACAAACAGGCCCTTCAGCCCACTAGTTGCGCCGATCACTTCTATACCTACTAAGCCATAGACCTATCTATAGCCCCCAATCCCATTAGAACATAGAACATAGAACATAGAACATTAGATCCCATATACTCATCCAGAAGTCTTTTAAAAGACCCCAGCGAGTTTGCCTCTACCACCAGCGACGGCAGCCGATTCCACTCACTCACCACCCTCTGAGTGAAAAACTTACCCCTAACATCACTTCTGTACTTGCCTCCCCGTACCTTAAATCTGTGTCCTCTCGTAGCGACCATTTCAACCCGGGGAAATAGCCTCTGAGAATCCACCCAATCTGTTCCTCTCAACATTTTATAAACCTCTATCAGGTCACCTCTCAACCTTCGTCTCTCCAGGGAGAAGAGTCCCGGCTCCCTCAACCTATCTTCATAAGGCATGCCTCCCAATCCAGGCAACATCCTTGTAAATCTCCTCTAATGTACCTCGTTGTCAGGATGTGTCTGGGTGTCAGAAGAGATAGGAGAGGAGTTGAATAAATACTTTTCTTCAGTGTTCACTAAGGGGAGGGGCCATGTTTTTGAGGATGAGAGTGAGATACAGGCTGATAGGATGGAGGAGGTAGATGTTCTGAGGGAAGATGTATTAGCAATTTTGAAAATCCTGAGGGTCAGTAAGTCCCCTGGGCCAAATGGGATACATCCTAGGATACTTTGGGAGGTGAGGGATGAGATTGCGGAGCCTTTAGCTTTGATCGTTGGGTTCTCACTGTCCACTTTGCCTATCCAATAACCGTTTGAAAGTTCCTAAAGTGTCCGACTCCACTATCGCAGCAGGCAGTGCATCCTACACCCCAACCACTCTCTGAGTAAAGAATCTATCTCGGACATCCCTCCTATATCTCCCACCATGAACCTGATAGTTATGCCCCCTAGTAACAGCTACATCCACCCGAGGATGTTCCCAGGCTTTTCCCTGCAGCCCTCTTTAAACAAAGGCACAACATTTGCCGCACTCCAATCTTCAGGCACATTATCCATGATGATTGATGATTCAAATATCTTGGTGAGGGGACCCGTAATTTCCTCCCTAGCCTCCCACAATGTCCTGCGATACATTTCATTAGGTCCCGGGGATTTATCTACCTTGATGTGCTTTAAGACTTCCAGCATCTCTTTCTCTGTAATATGTACACTCCTCAAGACATCGCTATTTATTTCCCCAAGTTCCCTAACATCCATGCTTTTCTCAACAGTAAATACTGATGAGAAATATTCATTTAGGATCTCATTCATCTCTTGTGGATCGGCACATAGATGTCTTTGTTGATCCTTAAGAGGCCCTATTCTCTCCCTTGTTACTCATTTGCACTTTATGTATTAGAACATAGAACATAGAACATTACAGCGCAGAACAGGCCCTTCGGCCCACGATGTTGCGCCGACCAGTTAAAAAACAATGACCCTCTAACCTAAACCAAACCCTTTCCATCCATAAACCTATCCACGGATCTCTTAAACGCCCCCAAACTAGGCGCATCCACAACTACAGCAGGCAGGGCATTCCAATCCCTCACCACCCTCTGGGTAAAGAACCTACCCCTGACATCCGTCCTATAACTACCACCCCTTAATTTAAAGCTATGCCCCCTCGTGCTAGCTTTCTCCATCCGAGGAAAAAGGCTATCACTGTCCACCCTATCCAAACCTCTGATCATCTTATATGTTTCAATAAGGTCCCCTCGTAGCCGCCTTCTTTCTAACGAAAACAGCCTCAAATCCCTCAGTCTCTCCTCATAGGACCTCCCCTCCATACCAGGCAACATCCTGGTAAACCTCCTCTGCACCCTCTCCAAAGCCTCCACATCCTTCCTATAATGCGGGGACCAGAACTGCACACAATACTCCAAGTGTGGCCGCACCAGAGTTTTGTACAGTTGCAACATGACGCTGCGGCTCTTAAATTCAATCCCCCTACCAATAAACGCCAAGACACCGTATGCCTTCCTAACAACCCTATCTACTTGACTCCCAACTTTCAGGGATCTATGTACACATACACCTAGATCTCTCTGTTCATCTACACTATTCAGAGTCCTACCATTAGCCCTATACTCTACACATCCATTATTCCTGCCAAAGTGAATTACCTCACACTTTTCCGCATTAAACTCCATCCTCCACCTCTCGGCCCAGCTCTGCAACTTGTCCAAGCCTCCCTGTAGACTAAGACACCCTTCCTCACTATCTACCACACCTCCGACTTTGGTGTCATCAGCAAATTTACTAATCCACCCAGCTATACCTTCATCCAGATCATTTATAAAAATTACAAACAACAGTGGCCCCAAAACAGATCCCTGAGGCACACCACTCGTAACTAAACTCCATGTCGAATACTTACCATCAACCGCTACCCTCTGTCTCCTATCCACCAGCCAATTCCTAATCCAATTTCCTAAATCACCCTCAATCCCATACATCTGCATTTTCTGCAAAAGGCTTCCATGGTGAATCTTATCAAACGCCTTACTAAAGTCCAAATACACCACGTCAACTGCCTTACCCCCATCCACCTCTTTGGTCACTTTCTCAAAAAACTCAATAAGGTTAGTAAGCCACGACCTACCCGCTACAAAACCATGCTGACTATCTCTAATCATTTCATTACTCTCCAAATAACTATAAATCCTATCCCTAATAATTTTTTCTAAAACCTTACCCACAACAGAGGTAAGACTCACCGGTCTATAATTCCCGGGGAAGTCTCTGTTCCCCTTCTTAAACAATGGGACAACATTCGCTAACTTCCAATCTTCTGGCACTATACCGGTGACCAACGACGACCTGAAGATCAGAGCCAGAGGCTCTGCAATCTCCTCCCTTGCCTCCCAGAGAATCCTAGGGTAAATCCCGTCCGGCCCAGGGGACTTATCTATTTTCAAACCCTCAAGAATAACTAGCACATCCTCCTTGTCAACTGCAATACTGTCCAGTTTACAACCCTGTAACCCAGTGTTCTCCACAGCTACATTTATGTCTCCCTGCGTGAACACCGAAGAGAAATATTGGTTCAATGCCTCTCCAATCTCTTCCGGTTCCACACATAAATTCCCACTGCTGTCTCTAACTGGCCCTAATCTTGCCCTAACCAACCTTTTGTTCTTAACATATCTATAGAGCGCCTTAGGATTCTCCTTAATCCTATCAGCCAAAGTCTTCTCATGTCCTCTTTTAGCCCTTCTTAACTCTCTCTTTAACTCCCTCCTAGCCAATCTAAAGCTCTCTAGTGCACTATCTGAGCCCTCAAGTCTCATCCGGACATAAGCCTCCTTTTTCTTTTTAACCAGCGAATCAACTTTCCTAGTGCACCACGGTTCCCTAGCTCGACCAATTCCTCCATGCCTGACAGGGACATACATATCAAGGACTCGCAGTAGCTGCTCCTTGAAAAAACTCCACATTTCGGACGTTCCGAGACCCTGTAGTCTCCTAGTCCAACCTATGCTTCCTAATTCTCTCCTAATAGCCTCATAATTACCCTTCCCCCAGCTAAAACTACTGACCCGAGGTTCCTGCCTATCCCTTTCCATCACTAAGGTGAATGTAACTGAATTGTGGTCACTATCACCAAAATGCACCCCAACTTCCAAGTCTAGCACCTGGTCTGGCTCATTTCCCAGCACCAAATCCAATATAGTCTCACCTATAGTTGGCCTGTCAACATACTGACTCAAGAAATATGTCCTGTACCCCTGCTCCAGGGAGGCAGACCACCATCCTGGAGTCACGCCTCTGCCCACAGAACCTCCTGTCGATTCCTTTGACCCTCCCATCCCCTACCACTATCACATTGCCAGCCCCCTTCCTTCCCTCTGAGGCATTCTGGCCCTCCTGTCTATCCTTTTGTACCCGTGTCGATGCCTTTTGGGGGGGCCACTGGGGTGGTCTTTGGACCAGGACTATTCTTCTTCTTCCTCTTCTTCCTGTTGTCCACCCATCCTGTTCCTCAGCCCCTGGGACCTCCACTTGTTCATGGTTCCTAGCCATTAACTCCTCATTTTTCCTGACCAGAAACACATCCTCTAAACGCACCTCTAGTTGCCTGACCCGGGCCCTCAAGTGCTGCAGCTCTAAACACTTGACGCAGATGTGGGCCTTCGGGAGATGTGATGCCTCCAAGAACTCCCACATGTAGCACCTAACATAGCTAACGCTCCTCCCCATAGCCCCTGCCATGTTCCAACCTCACTTGGGTTTGTGTGTGCCAAAACGCAACCCGGGAAAGATAGAAACTGCAACTCACCTTCTCTAAGCCTGCTCTCGCCTAAGCCCAGCGAGCCAAAGCCCTTATAACTCTCACTCAGCTCCCACTCACTCCGCTGCCCGGTCCTGACGCTGCCAGCTGTCTATCACTACCTTCTTTTCATACCCCCCGCTCTCCCTTCCCGACTAGCCCCTTGCCTAACTTCCGGTACGGAAGTAAAAAGCACTGACAGAAACCCCGTGAACCGGAAGTGCAGACAGAAAGCATTTCAAAGTAAATCCAACACTCACCAAGGCCACCAGGTACACTGCTCCGGAGAACAATGAACAATAGTAGTGGAAGGGTCCTTTTCTAGCTGGAGGTCTGTCACCAGTGGTGTGCCGCAGGGCTCAGTACTGGGACCTCTTCTATTTGTAATATACATAAATGACTTGGAAGAGGGAGTAAGTGGTGTGATCAGCAAATTTGCAGATGACACTAAGATGGCAGGATTGGCGGACAGTGAGGAGGCACGTCAGGCAACACAGCAGGATATAGATAGGCTGGTATATTGGGCAGATAAATGACAAATGGAATTTAATCCTGATAAATGCGAGGTGATGCATTTTGGAAGGAATAATGTAGAGGGGAGTTACATGATAAAGGGTAGACCTATTAAGAGTATAGAAATGCAGAGGGATCTAGGAGTGCAAGTGCACAAGTCTTTGAAGGTGGCAGTACAAGTGGAGAAGGTTGTGAAGAAAGCTTATGGTATGTTAGCATTTATAGGAAGGGGTATAGAGTACAAGAGCTGGCGTCTAATGCTGCAGTCGTACAGAACGTTGGTTAGACCGCATTTGGAGTACTGCATCCAGTTCTAAGAACATAAGAACATAAGAAATAGGAGCAGGAGTAGGCCATCTAGCCCTTCGAGCCTGCCCCGCCATTCAATAAGATCATGGCTGATCTGTCGTGGCTCAGTTCCACTTTCCCGCCCTCTCCCCATAACCCTTAATCCCTTCTCTTATCAAAAACCCATCAACCCGCTTCTTAAAAATATTTAGCGAGGCAGCCTCCACCACTTCAACGGGCAGAGAATTCCAGAGATTCACCACCCTTTGAGTGAAGAAGTTCCTCCTCAACTCCGTTCTAAACCGCCTCCCCTTTATCTTGAGGCTGTGCCCCCTAGTCCTACTGTCTTTTTTGAGCGGGAAGAGTCTCTCCACCTCTATCCTATCCATCCCATTCATCATCTTATACGTCTCAATGAGATCTCCCCTCATTCTTCTAAACTCTAACGAGTACAAGCCTAGTTTATTCAGCCTCTCCTCATAGCTCAATCCCCTCAACTCCGGTATCAGCCTAGTAAACCTCCTCTGCACTCCCTCCAGGGCCAAAATATCCTTACTACCGGAAGGACGTGGAGACCCTGGAGAGAGTGCAGAGGAGGTTTACCAGGATGCTGCCTGGTATGGAAGGACTGGGTTATGAGGAAAGATTGGGTAAATTGGGGCTGTTTTCCTTAGAAAGACGGAGATTGAGGGGGGATCTAATAGAGGCGTATAAGATAATGAAGGGTATAGATAGAGTAAACAGTGGCAGGCTTTTTCCTAGATTGGAGACAAATATCACGAGGGGCCACGGGCTTAAGGTGAGGGGGGAGAAGTATAATTTGGATGCTAGAGGGAGGTTTTTCACACGGGGTTGTGGGGGTATGGAATGCACTGCCAAGTAAGGTGGTGGAGGCAGGCATGCTGGACTTGTTTAAGGTTTACTTAGATAGACACATGAGCAAAATAGGGATGGAGGGTTATAAGAGACTGTTTAAAATAAGAATCAGAGCCTCGGGACGTTCCTGGAAATCTAATGCTACATGTGTTGATGTTTTTTCTCTTTTACTCTGCAGGTGCATCGGTCCACCTTGTTGTCTAACAAGGGGCATGCACACAGTGGGTCGTGCGTGGGCTGCTCTTGGATGTTTCGAGAGTAGCCTAGTATTTCGCGTCGTTTGTGTGTGCTTAAAACTGGACCAGCAGATGGGCACCATGACAGCTCAGTGACTATCACTGTTTGCTGTGCAGATACATGGATTTGGGCCAGTATCTGTGGGAGTTTGCGCATTCTCCCTGTGGTTGCGTGGGTTTCCTCCGGGTGCTCCGGTTTCCTCCCACACCCCAAAGATGTGCTCTTAGGCTGATTGGTGTAACAAATTGTCCCTGAATTATTCTCCCCTTAATCTGGTTTCCAATGGGGGTACCATAAACATAGACATGGGTCAAGGGTGGAGGAGGAAAAGCACATTGTTAAGATGGCGGTGTGGGCTCGTTGGGCCGAAGGGCCTGTTTCCCGTGCTGTGTTGTTCTTTGTTGTTTGTAGGTTCTTCACTCGGAGTGTGATTGGGGTGTGGAATGCACTGCCTGCTGCGATAGTGGAGTCGGACACTTTAGGAACTTTCAAGCGGTTATTGGATAGGCACATGGAGCACTCCAGAATGATAGGGAGTGGGATAGCTTGATCTTGGGTTTGGAGATAGCTCAGCACAACATTGAGGGTTGAAGCGTCTGTACTGTGCTGTACTGTTCTATGTTCTACGTTCTATGTTCTACTTCCCCCTTATTTCTCAGTTCTATCCATATAGCCTCAGTGGCCAAACACTCAGATATATCCTCTCAGTACAGTCATGATGCTTTCCCTAATCAAAACTGCAACTCCCCCTCCTCTCTTCCCTCCTGTTCTATCTTTCCTATAGCATCTGCACCCTGGAACATTGAGCTGTCAGTCCTGTCCCTCCCTTGGCCATGTTTCAGTAATTGCTATAATATCCCAGTCCCACTTACCCATCCATGCCCTGAGTTTATCTGGTGTTAGGGTAGAAATGTCTCCTCTATTACTGTGTGTGTATCTGTTTCCTTGTGATTTTTCATATTCATAGGAAATGAGCATCATGTGCTAGAGAAGCATTTATTACCTGTCCGTAATTACCCTTGAGCAGTTGGTTGTGATCCGCCACCTTGAATCAATAAACGCACAGGGAGGGAGTTCCAGGATTTTGACCCAGTCAGGGAACGGTGATATATTTTCAAGTCAGGATGGTGAGTGGCTTGGAGGGGAACTTGGTGTTTGCAGGTATGTGCTGCCCTTGTTCTTCTAGATGCCAGAGCATGTGGATTTGGAAAGTGCTGCCTAAGGCAGTTTGGTGATCAGCTGTAAGGTATCTCATAGATGGTAAACACCCCACTGTCAGTATGCGTCAATAGTGAAGGTGAGAGTGTTTAACTTCGTAGATTGGGTGCAGATTGAATGGATTGCTTTGTCCTGGCTGGTGTCGAGCTTCTTGAGTGTTGTTGGAGCTGCACCCATCCAGGCAAGTGGGGATTATTCCGTCACACTCCTGACTCGTGCCTTGTAAATGGTGGACAGGCTTTCAGGAGTCAGGAGTTGGGTTCTACATTGATATTGATAACTAACTTTAAGTTTATTTATTACTGTCACAAGTAGGCAGAGTATAGGAGTGAGGAAAGATCAGAAGAGACAAAAAGGATTGGGTGACATCTCCTTGAGAGTTAACACTCATCACAGCCAGCAAGTGGGAGAAGGTCTGTAGACTGGGCAAATTCTTCCTTTCTTGGTTCCAACCTGTTTCTCTGTGTTTTGTGTGACCTTCTGCAGAAAAGGCAAATTGTGTTAGTGAAAGTCTTGTCAGGTGTTTGCGAATATGGATGTCAGATTGGAGTATTGATGGTGTATTGTGAGACATGTGGAAGTTGAGGCAGTGTTAGGTGAATAGGGATGCGAAGGAGGTGCAGTGATTTGTGGTTTGTAACCAGTGAGCCTGGAGACATGGAAGGGAAGATATCATTGGTCTGGTCAGGTGGGTCGGAAAGTGAGAAATAAAATTCAACCTGTATAAATGTGGAGTAATGAATTTGGGGAAGATAAACAAACTAAGGAAATTCTCGATAAATGGTCCAGCTGAGAATTCTAGGGGAACAGAGGGAGCTTGGTATGTGTTTGAGTGTGCTTGTGATTGTTTTGGAATGACCCCATTACTCTACCCCATTACATTCACACTGTCTACACTTCCCTGCCTTAGCAAAGCAGCTGACATAATCAAGGGCCCCAGGCACCCCGGACATTCTCTCTTCCATCAGGAAAAAATACAAAACTCTGAGCTCACGTACCAACCAACTAAGAACAGCTTTTTCCCTGCTACCATCAGACTTCTGAATAGATCTACCTCGCATTAAGTTGACTTTTCTCTGCACCCTCACTTTGACTGTAACACTACGCTCTGCAATCTCTCCTTTCCTTCTCTATGAACGGTGTGCTTTGTCTGTATAGTGTGCAAGAAACAATACTTTTCACTGTACACTAATAAGTGTGACAATAATAAATCAAATGAAAACCTACCTTTATACTGGGTTGTATCTGTGAACATACAATGGCTGGAATTTTACCACCCCAATCACGGGAATTGGAGTGGGCAAGGGGCGGAACATGGGAAGGTCCATTGACTTTGGGTGGGATTTTGCTGTTTCGAGATGAGCGATGCCTTAAAACCCCATCCACAACGTCTGTTACTCACTGTCATCTTGAATCCCAACTCATTCATTATCTCACTGATGAGGCTGCTCATTGTGGCAGAGGGAATGGTTTGTGTCTTACCCTGTCTGGCTTTGAACTCTTCCTCACACGGAGGGTTTGATACACACAAGTTCTTCTTCCAATGATTAAAACCATCATTGCTCACCACTTCAGCACAGCAGCGCTATATATAGCCTGAGTAAGGGCCTTCAGGGTGGTATGGACTGATACTTCACTTAGTTCTCGTCTGGTTTTTTATACTGCTGATATAAAAAAATCTTCTAATGTGGTCCTTCCAGCAATGAAAACCAGATGAAACTGGGACTAATTCATATTCAAATCATTTTAATTTCACTGATACTCAGCTCTTGACAAATTGGTTTGGATCTTTGGATGGAAGCTCAGGACCTGAGTGGAAACAGATCTTCCTAAAGAGTTCCTACCCAGACTCCCTCTTTAGACCCGATGATCTCTGCACCTCCTCACCCTGACCTTTTGAACATTTGGATTATAATTTCTCTGCCATTGGCTGTACTTCCAGCTGCCTTTGCGCTGAGTTCTGCAATTTCCTCCCTAAACATCTCCAGCTCTGGTTGGTGATCAGTGACTAGTGGTGTGCCTCAGGGATCGGTGTTGGGACCACAATTGTTTACGATTTACAGAGATAGTTTGGAGTTGGGGACCAAGCGTAGTGTGTCAAAATTCACAGATGACACTAAGATGGGCAGAAGAGCAAAGTGTGCAGAGATGCTGAAAGTCTGCAAAGTGATATAGGTAGTCTAAGTGAGTGGGTGAGGGTCTGGCAGATGGAGTACAATGTTGGTAAATGTGAGGTCATCCATTTTGGTAGGAATCACAGCAAAATGGACTATTATTTTAATGGTAAAAAATTGCAGCATGCTGCTGTGCAGAGGGACCTGGGTGCCCTTGTGCAGGAATCTCAAGGAGTTGGCTTGTAGGTGCAGCAGGTAATTAAGAAGGCAAATGGAATTTTGGCCCTCATTGCTAGAGGGATGGAGTTTAAAAACAGCGAGGTTATGTTGCAGCTGTATAAGGTGCTGGTGAGTCCACACCTGGAGTTACTGTGTACAGTTTTGGTCTCCTTACTTGAGAAAGGATATACTGGCACTGGAGGGGGTGCAGAGGAGATTTACTCGGTTGATTCTGGAGTTGAGAGGGTTGGATTATGAGGAGAGACTGAGTAGACTGGGGCTATACTCATTGGAATTCAGAAGAATGAAGGGAGATCTTATAGAAACATATAAGATTATAAAGGGAATAGATAAGATAGAAGCAGGGAAGTTGTTTCCACTGGTGGGTGAAACTAGAACTAGGGGGCATAGCCTCAAAATAAGGGGGAGCAGATTTCGGACTGAGTTGAGGAGGAACTTCTTCACACAAAGGGTTGTGAATCTGTGGAATTCCCTGCCCAGTGAAGCAGTTGAGGCTCCCTCATTGAATGTTTTTAAGGCAAGGATAGATAAATTTTTGAACCGTAAAGGAATTAAGGGTTATGGTGAGTGGGTGGGTAAGTGGAGCTGAGTCTACGAGAAGATCAGCCATGATCTTATTGAATGGCGGGGCAGGCTCAAGGGGCCAGATGGCCTACTCCTGCTCCTAGTTCTTGTGTTTGTACAAGTATACAGTGAAAAATTTTGTTTCTTGCCCACTATATAGACAAAGCATACTGTTCATAGAGAAGGAAAGGAGAGGGTGCAGAATGTAGTGTTACAGTCATAGCTAGGATGTAGAGTGGATAGTCAGAAGCTTTTTCCCAGGGTGGAAGAGTCAATTACTAGGGGACACAGGTTTAAGGTGCGAGGGGCAAGGTTTAAAGGAGATGTACGAGGCAGATTTTTTACACAGAGGGTGGTGGGTGCCTGGAACTCACTGCCGGGGGAGGGAGTGGAAGCAGATACGGTAGTGAGTTTTAACGGCTGTCTTGACAAGGACATGAATGAGATGGGAATAAAGGATATGATCCCTGGAAAGATAGTGGGTTTTAGTTCCGTCGGGCAGCATGGTCAGTGCAGGCTTAGAGGGGCCGAAGGGCCTGTTCCCGTGCTGGAATTTTCTTTGTTGCGACAGTTTTAAAAATCTCTACAGCTGCATGTCTATTTCAAAACTGCAACTACTAAATAATATCAAAGAATGTAATTTAGTCCAGCACATTCTATTGTAATGAATATTGATTATATGAATTGCACATAAAATCATTTCTGAACTGTTGCTGGAACACATGGTATTGTATCATTTCAATCAGGATTCCCCTCACAACCCTGCGAGAATTGCAATCAGCATCATCACACTCCCCTTCTTCATGTCAAATAAATCTGTAGTTTTATTCATATTAATCTTACGGACCAGGTATTGGAAAATGGGATTAGAATAGATAGATGTCTGATGGCCGGCACAGACATGATGGGCCAAAGAGCCTCTTTCTGTGCTGTAAAACTCTAGACTTTAAGAGGGTGGTGAGCTGCTTTCTTGAAGCGCTCTCGTCTGTGTGGTGTAGGTACACCCATCGCACTGTTAGGGAGGGAATTCCAGGATTTTGACAGAGAAGGAACTATTTCCAGGTGGGAATAGTATTTAGTTCCCCTGAAATTCACTGACATTGTAGAAACTTAGAAACTAGAATCAGGAGGAGGCCATTGGGCCCTTTCAGCCTGCTCCACCATTCATTTTGATCATAGAGTCATAAAGTCGTAGAGGTTTACGGCATGGAAACAGGCCCTTCGGCCCAACTAATCCATGCCACCCTTTTTTTAAACCCCTAAGCTAATGCCAATTGCCTACATTTGGCCCATATCCCTCTATATCCATCATACCCATGTAACTGCCTAAATGCTTTTCAAAAGAAAATTGTACCCGCCTCTACTACTGCCTCTGGCAGCTCGTTCCAGAGACTCACCACCCTCTGTGTGAAAAAATTGCCCCTCTGGACATTTTGTATCTCTCCCCTCTCACCTTAAACCTCTGCCCTCTAGTTTTAGACTCCTCTACCTTTGGAAAAAGATATTGACTATCTAGCTGATCTGTGTCCCTCATTATTTTATAGACCTCTATAAGGTCACCCCTCAGCCTCCTACGCTCCAGTGGAAAAAGTCCCAACCTATCTAGCCTCTCCTTATGACTCAAACCATCAAGTCCTGGTAGCATCCTAATAAATCTTTTCTGCGCACTTTCTAGTTTAATAATATCCTTTCTATAATAGAGTGACCGGAATTGCACATAGTATTCCAAGTGTGGCCTTACCAATGTCTTGTACAACTTCAACAAGACGTCCCAACTCCTGTATTCAATGTTCTGACCGATGAAACCAAGCATGCTGAATGTCTTCTTCACCACCCTGTCCACCTGTGACTCCACTTTCAAGGAGCTTTGAACATGTACCCCTAGATCTCTTTGTTCTGAAACTCTCCCCAACACCCTATCATTAACCGAGTAAGTCCTGCCTTGGTTCAATCCACCAAAATGCATCACCTCACATTTATCTGAATTAAACTCCATCTGCCATTTGTCAGCCCACTGGCCCAATTGATCAAGATCTTATTGCAATTGGAGATAATCTTCTTCACTCTCCACTATGCCACCAATCTTGGTGTCATCTGCAAACTTACTAACCATGCCCCCTATATTCTCATCCAAAACATTAATATAAATGGAGTATAAAAAGTGCAAGAAACTACTTAAGAAGGAAATCAAGAGGGCTAAAAGAAGACATGAGGTTGCTTTGGCAGTCAAGGTGAAGGATAATCCTAAGAGCTTCTACAGGTATATTAAGAGCAAAAGGATAGTAGGGGATAAAATTGGTCCTCCTGAAGATCAGAGTTGTCAGCTTTGTATGGAACCAAAAGAAATGGGGGAGATATTAAATGGGTTTTTTGCATCCGTATTTACTGAGGAAACTGCCTTGGAGTCTATGGAAATAAGGCAAACAAGTAGGGAGGTGATGGAACCTTTACAGATTAAATGGGAGGTGCTTGCTGTCTTGAGGCAAATCAGAGCAGATAAGTCCCCAGGACCGGGCAGGGTATTCCCTCGTACCCTGAGGGAGACGAGTGTTGAAATTGCAGGGACCCTGGCAGATACATTTAAAATGTCGGTATCCACGGGTGAGGTGCCGGATGATTGGAGGACAGCTCATGTTGTTCCGTTGTTTAAAAAAGGCTCAAAAAGTAATCTGGGAAATTATAGGCCGGTAAGTTTGACATCAGTCGGTAAATTGTTGGAAGGAGTACTAAGAGATAGAATCTACAAATACTTGGATGGACAGGGACTTATTAGGGAGAGTCAACATGGCTTTAGAAACATAGAAAAACTACAGCACAAACAGGCCCTTCGGCCCACATGTGGTGCATAACAGACTCCAGTTGTAAGCCTTAAACAAGAAGGGAATTGGAGTCAGCTGGAATGCTAATTGGTTTCTGGGGCTAAATGAGAGTGTTGTTGAACTGATTCCAAGTCAATGTAATTTAGTTAAGGATTGAAGCCTCTCAGTGGGTTTCAGATATTCTTCCATTGTCTCTTCGCTTCTTTTCGAAGTCCAAGAAGTGTTGGAAATATTAGAGCAATGTGACTTGTGTTTCGAACTCCCTTGTCCAATCTTATCAGGTGTTCCGTTTGAAATGCCTCTAGAAATGGTTTTGTGCATGGTAGGTCATGTTTAACCAATCTATTAGAGAGTTTTTCGAGGAGGTTACCAGGGAAGTGGACGAAGGGAAGGCGGTAGATGTTGTCTACATGGACTTCAGTAAGGCCTTTGACAAGGTCCCTCATGGGAGGTTAGTTTGGAAGGTTCAGTCACTAGGTATACTTGAACATAAGAACATAAGAAATAGGAGCAGGAGTAGGCCAGCTAGCCCTTCGAGCCTGCCCCGCCATTCAATAAGATCATGGCTGATCTGTCGCGGCTCAGTTCCACTTTCCCGCCCTCTCCCCATAACCCTTAATCCCCTCTCTTATCAAAAACCCATCAACCCGCGTCTTAAAAATATTTAGCGAGGCAGCCTCCACCACTTCAACGGGCAGAGAATTCCAGAGATTCACCACCCTTTGAGTGAAGAAGTTCCTCCTCAACTCCGTTCTAAACCGCCCCCCCCTTTATCTTGAGGCTGTGCCCCCTAGTCCTACTGTCTTTTTTGAGCGGGAAGAGTCTCTCCACCTCTATCCTATCCATCCCATTCATCATCTTATACGTCTCAATGAGATCTCCCCTCATTCTTCTAAACTCTAACGAGTACTTGAAGAGGTAGTAAATTGGATTAGACGCTGGCTCAATGGGAGAAGCCAGAGAGTGGTTGTGGAGGATTGCTTCTCTGAGTGGAGGCCTGTGACTAGTGGAGTGCCACAGGGATCGGTGTTGGGTCCATTGTTGTTTGTCATCTATATCAATGATCTGGATGATAATGTGGTAAATTGGATCAGCAAATTTGTTGATGATACAAAGATTGGAGGTGTAGTGGACGGTGAGGAAGGTTTTCAAAGCTTGCAGAGCGACTTGGACTAACTAGAAAAATGGGCTGAAAAATGGCAGATGGAGTTTAATGCAGACAAGTGTGAGGTATTGCACTTTGGAAGGACAAACCAAAGTAGAACGTACAGGCTAAATGGTAGGACAATGAAGAGTGTAGTAGAACAGAGGGATCTGGGAATACAGATACATAATTCACTAAAAGTGGCGTCACAGGTAGATAGGGTCATAAAGAGTGCTTTTGGAACACTGGCCTTTATAAATCAAAGTATTGAGTATAAAAGTTGGACTGTTATGGTAAGGTTATATAAGACATTGGTGAGGCAGAATTTAGAGTATTGTGTACAGTTTTGGTCACCTAGTTACAAGAAGGATGTAAATAAGGTTGAAAGAGTGCAGACAAGGTTCACAAGGATGTTGCCAGGACTTGAGAAACTGAGTTACAGAGAGAGATTGAATAGGTTAGGACTTTATTCCCTGGAGTGTAGAAGAATGAGGGGAGATTTGATAGAGGTGAATAAGATTTTGATGGGTATAGATAGAGTGAATGCAAGCAGGCTTTTTCCACTGAGGCTAGGGGAGAAAAGAACCAGAGGGCATGGGTTAAGGGTGAAAGGAGAAAAGTTTAAAGGGAATATTAGGGGGGGGTTCTTCACACAGAGGGTGGTGGGAGTGTGGAATGAGCTGCCGGATAAAGTGGGAAATGCGGGGTCACTTTTAACATTTAAGAAAAACTTGGACGGGTTCATGGATGAGAGGAGTGTGGAGGGATAAGGTCCAAGTGCAGGTCAGTGGGACGAGGCAAAAAATGGTTAGGCACAGACAAGAAAGGCCAGAAGGCCTGTTTCTGAACTGTAATGTTCTATAGTTCCATGGTTCTATAACAGTGGGCCCAGCACTGATCCCTGAGGTACATCACTAGTCACAGGCCTCCAGTTTTGAAAAACAACTCTCTACAACCACCCTCTGGCTTCTGTCAAGAACACCAGGTTTTAGTCCAACCTATTTATTTGATAATATTCTCACTAGCTTTCGAGGGGACAGCCTCTTCGTCAGGTGAATGGAGAGTTCTGGCCTCAGACAGAGCATATAAAGCACAGACAGTTTACAGATTACTGATTAAAATGCGAATCCTTACACCTAACCTGCTGTTCAAGACCTGAAGTGGCTGACAATGTGAGTGGTAGGAGCACTGATCACAGTTTAAAGAGATGTGTATTGTCTCTAGACAGTACAGTAAGTGAGGTTTTGCAAACCCAGGCAAGTCACGGGGGTTACAGATAGTGCGACATGAACCCAAGATCCCTGTTGAGACCGTCCTCATGTGAGCATATAAAGCACAGACAGTTTAGAGATTACTGATTAAAATGCGAATCCTTACACCTAACCTGCTGTTCAAGACCTGAAGTGGCTGACAATGTGAGTGGTAGGAGCACTGATCACAGTTTAAAGAGATGTGTATTGTCTCCAGACAGTACAGTAAGTGAGGTTTTGCAAACCCAGGCAAGTCACGGGGGTTACAGATAGTGCGACATGAACCCAAGATCCCTGTTGAGACCGTCCTCATGTGAGCATATAAAGCACAGACAGTTTAGAGATTACTGATTAAAATGCGAATCCTTACACCTAACCTGCTGTTCAAGACCTGAAGTGGCTGACAATGAGAGTGGTAGGAGCACTGATCACAGTTTAAAGAGATGTGTATTGTCTCCAGACAGTACAGTAAGTGAGGTTTTGCAAACCCAGGCAAGTCACGGGGGTTACAGATAGTGCGACATGAACCCAAGATCCCTGTTGAGACTGTCCTCATGTGTGCATCCACCAGGTACATGGTAAATACTCTTGCAACTCGGCCAACATTGTCTACCTGATACGTTGCAAGAAAGGATGTCCCGAAGCATGGTACATTGGGGAGACCATGCAGATGCTACGACAACGGATGAATGAACATCGCTCGACAGTCACCAGGCAAGACTGTTCCCTTCCTGTTGGCGAACACTTCAGTGGTCACGGGCATTCAGCCTCTGACCTTCGGGTAAGCATTCTCCAAGGCGGCCTTCACAACACACGACAGCGCAGAGTCGCTGAGCAGAGACTGATAGCCAAGTTCCGCACACATGAGGACGGTCTCAACAGGGATCTTGGGTTCATGTCGCACTATCTGTAACCCCCGTGACTTGCCTGGGTTTGCAAAACCTCACTTACTGTACTGTCTGGAGACAATACACATCTCTTTAAACTGTGATCAGTGCTCCTTCCACTCACATTATCAGCCACTTCAGGTCTTGAACAGCAGGTTAGGTGTAAGGATTCGCATTTTAATCAGTAATCTGTAAACTGTCTGTGCTTTATATGCTCTGTCTGAGGCCAGAACTCTCCATTCACCTGACGAAGAGGCTGTCCCCTCGAAAGCTAGTGAGAATATTATCAAATAAATAGGTTGGACTAAAACCTGGTGTTGTCAGACTTTTTACTGTGTTTACACCAGTCCAACGCCGGCATACCCACATTCTGTCAAGAAGCCAGTTTTGTATCCATTTAGATCCCTCACCCTGGATCCCATGAGATTTAACCTTATGCAACAACCTATCATGCGGTACCTCGTCAAAGTCTGATTATGGCTGATCATCAAATTCAATATCCTGATCCCACCCCACCCCGCCCCTCTCCATATCCCTTGATCCCTTTCGCCACAAGAGCGAAATCTAATTTCTTTTTGAAATCAGACAATGTTTTGGCCTCAGCTACTTTCTGTGGGAGTGAATTCCACACATTCCCCACCCTCTGGGTGAAGAAATTTCTCCTCACCTCAGTTCTAAGTGGTTTCCCCCTTATCCTCAAACTATCACCCCTAGTTCTGGACTAGACCACCATTGGGAACATTCTTTCTGAATCTACCCTGTCTGACCCTGTTAGAATTTTATAAGTTTCTAACAGATCCCCTCTCACTCTTCTAAACTCCAGTGAATATAATCCTAACCCACTTAATCTCTCCTCATATGACAGACCTGCCATCCCAGGAATCAGCCTGGTAAACCTTCGCTGTGCTCCCTCTATAACAAGGACATCCTTCCTCAGATAAGGAGACAAAAACTGCGCACAATACTCCAGGTGTGGCCTCACCAACGCTCCGTACAATTGCAGCAAAATATCCCTATCCCTATACGCCAATCCTCTCGCTATAAAGGCTAACGTACCATTTCCCTTCTTTACTGCGTGCTGTACCTGCGCGCTTACTTTCAGTGACTTTCAGACATGAACACTGACATTGAATTTGCCTTCCTAGCTGCCGACTGATCCTGCACGTTTAACCTTTAGAGGGTCCTGGACCGGGATTCCCAAGTCCCTTTGTGTTTCTGATTTCCTAAGCGTTTCCCCATTTAGAAAATAATCTGTGCCTCCATTCCTCCTTCCAAAGTGCATAACCTCACACTTTTCCACATCATACTCCATCTGCCATTTCTTTGCCCGCTCTTCTAACCTGTCCAACTCCTGCAGCTTTCACATTTCCTCAGTACTACCTGCCCCTCTACATATCAGCAAATTTAACAACCATACCCTCAGTTCCATCTTCCAGATCATTAATGTCAAGAGTGAAAAGTTGTGGTCCCAGCAATGACACCTGTGGAACACCAATAGTCACCGGTTGCCATCCTGATAAGGACCCCCTTATCCCCATTCTCTGCCTTCTGTCTGTCAGCCAATCCTCTATCCATGCCAGCCAGCACTTTGCCTCTAACACCATTGGCTCTGAGTTTATTTAGCAGCCTTTGTAAGGCACCTTGTCACTGGCTTTCTGGAAATCCAAATAAATCATTTCTACTGGTTCTCCTTTATCTAACTTCCTTCTTGCCTCCTTAAAGAATTCTAACAGATTTGTCAGACATGACCTCCCTTTGATGTAGGTGTGCTGACTCTGCCCTATTTTACCATTCATTTCCAAATACTCCGCTATTTCATCCTTAGTAATGGACTCCAACATCTTACCAATGATTGAGGTCAGCCTAACTGGCCTATAATTTCCCATCTTCTGTCTCCTTCCTTTTTTAACCAGAGATATTACATGAGTCTTTTGCCAGTCCTCTGGGACCCTCTCTGCCATAGTGTGGAGATGCCGGTGTTGGACTGGGGTAAACACAATAAGAAGTCTCACAGGTTAAGTGTACATAGATCCCTGAAAGTTGGGAATCAAGTAGATAAGGTTGTTAAGAAGGCATACGGTGTCTTGGCGTTTATTGGTAGGGGGATTGAATTTAGGAGTCGCAGCGTCATGTTGCAACTGTACACAACTCTGGTGTGGCCGCACTTGGAGTATTGTGTGCAGTTCTGGTCCCCACATTACAGGAAGGATGTAGAGGCTTTGGAGAGGGTGCAGAGGAGGTTTACCAGGATGTTGCCTGGTATGGAGGGGAGATCCTATGAGGAGAGACTGAGAGATTTGGGGTGGTTTTCACTGGAAAGAAGGCAGCTAAGAGGGGACCTTATTGAAACATATAAGATGATTAGAGGTTTAGACAGGGTGGATAGTGATAGCCTTTTTCCTAGGATGGAGAAAGCTAGCACGAGGGGGCACGACTTTAAATTAAGGGGGGGTAGTTATAGGACTGATGTCAGGGGTAGGTTCTTTACCCCGAGTGCAGGGTGTCGAAATTTGCTGATGACACCAAGATTGGGGGAACGGCAAATTGTGCGGAGGGTGTGGAGAGTCTGCAGAAGGATCTAGATAGGCTGGGCGAATGGGCCAGGAAATGGCAAATGGAATTTAATGTTGGCAAGTGTGAGGTGGTCCACTTTGGTAGGAAGAATGGTAGGAAGGACTATTACTTACGTGGCGAAAAACTGCAGCAGGCGACGGTGCAGAGGGACCTCGGGGTCCTTGTGCATGAGTCGCAAAAACCCAGCTTGCAGGTGCAGCAGGTGGTCAGGAAGGCGAATGGGATGCTGGCCTTCATAGCGAGGGGGATTGAATATAAAAGTAGGGAGGTCTTGCTGCAGCTGTATAGGGCATTGGTGAGGCCGCAGCTGGAGTACTGTGTGCAGTTTTGGGCGCCGCACCTGCACAAGGATATTTTGGCCCTGGAGGGAGTGCAGAGGAGGTTTACTAGGCTGATACCGGAGTTGAGGGGATTGAGCTATGAGGAGAGGCTGAATAAACTAGGCTTGTACTCGTTAGAGTTTAGAAGAATGAGGGGAGATCTCATTGAGACGTATAAGATGATGAATGGGATGGATAGGATAGAGGTGGAGAGACTCTTCCCGCTCAAAAAAGACAGTAGGACTAGGGGGCACAGCCTCAAGATAAAGGGGAGGCGGTTTAGAACGGAGTTGAGGAGGAACTTCTTCACTCAAAGGGTGGTGAATCTCTGGAATTCTCTGCCCGTTGAAGTGGTGGAGGCTGCCTCGCTAAATATTTTTAAGAAGCGGGTTGATGGGTTTTTGATAAGAGAAGGGATTAAGGGTTATGGGGAGAGGGCGGGAAAGTGGAACTGAGCCACGACAGATCAGCCATGATCTTATTGAATGGCGGGGCAGGCTCGAAGGGCTAGATGGCCTACTCCTGCTCCTATTTCTTATGTTCTTATGTTCTTATGTTCTTATTTACCCAGAGGGTGGTGAGGGACTGGAATGCCCTGCCAGCTGCAGTTGTAAATGCGCCTAGTTTGGGGGCGTTTAAGAGATCTGTGGATAGGTTTATGGACGAAATGGGATTGGTTTAGATTAGTGGGTTAGTGTTTTTTTTTAAAAAGCTGGTCGGCGCAACATCGTGGGCCGAAGGGCCTGTTCTGCGCTGTAATGTTCTATGTTCTATGTTCTTACTGTGTTTATCCTCCCTGTGTCCAGTGATTCCTGAAAGATCACCACCAATGCATCCACAATGCGTTGGTTAGAGGGATTAATGGGTAAATAAGTAGGGATATGGGGGTAGAGCCTGGGTGGGATTGTGGTCAGCGCAGACTGGATGGGTCGAATGGCCTCTTTCTGTACTGTAGGGTTTCTATGATCTATGAATTTCCTTAGCTATCTTCTTCAGAATCCTGGGATGTAGTCCATCCAGTGGGTGACTTATCCACCTTCAGATCTTTCAGTTTCCTGAGCACCTTCTCCTTCATGATGGCCAAATTCACCTCTGCCTCCTCTTGGAGTCCTGGCATGTTACTGGTGTATTCCACCATGAAGACTGATACAAAGCACCCATTCAGTTCCTCTGCCATTTCTTTGTCCCCCAATTCTACATCTCTAGCAGGCACATGTCCATTCTTGCCCTCTGTTCCCTTTTATATATCTATGTACATTGGTCCTCATAGTGAAGGGATTTGAGTACAAGAGCAGAGATATCTTGCTGGAGTTATACAGGGGCCTTGGTGAGGCCACACCTAGAATATTGTGTGCAGTTTTGGTCTCCTTTTCTGAGGAAGGATGTTCTTGCTCTCGAGGGAGTGCAGCAGAGATTTACCAGGCTGATTCCGGGGATGTGGGACTGATGTATGAGGAGAGATTGACCAGGTTAGGATTGTTTTCACTGGAGTTCAGATGAATGAGGAGGGATCACATAAAGCCTTATAAAATTCTAACAGGACTTGGCAGGATTGATGTAAAAAGGATGTTCCTGCTGGCGGGGGGTCCAAAACCAGGGGTCGCAGCAATAGCCATTTAGGATAGAGATAACGAGACATTCCTTCATCCAGGTCGTGGTGAGCCTATGGAAATTGTTACCACAGAAAGTAGTTGAGGTCCAAACACTGTACGTTTTCAAGGAGTTAAATGTATTTGTGGTGAAGGGGATCTGGCATAGAAGGGAATAAGGATGAAAATGGAATGCTGGCTTTTATTTCAAGCAGGCTGGGATATAAAACAAGGTGTGAATGAAGCAGTGTAAGATTCTGGTGAGGCCACATTTAGAAAACTGTGTAGAGTTTTGGTCCTCATATTTAAGGAAAGAAAAATCATTGGAGACAGTACAGAGGAGATTTACTAGGATAGATTCATAGAGTCAGAGAGGTATACAAGATGGCTGATCTAATACTCACTAAGTCCACTTTCCTGCCTTATCTCCGTAACTCCTAATTGCCCGACTGGTTAAACACTGATCTCAGCATTGCAAATGTTTCTGGACTCAGCCTCCACAGCTTCCTGGGAAAAATTTCCAAAGTTTCACCACACTCTGAGGGAAGAAATTCGTCTTCAAATCCATCTGAAATTCGCCCTCGTTCTGCAATCCTGCTCTCTGGTCCCGCACTCTCCCAACCCGTCCATGCCATCCAATTTTTACCATTAAGCTAGTCCCAATGCCCACGTTTGGCCCATATCCCTCTATACCCATCATACCCATGTAACTATCTAAATGTTTTTTAAAACACAAAATTGTACCCGCCTCTACTACTGCCTCTGGCAGCTTGTTCCAGACACTCATCACCCTCTGTGTGAAAAAATTGCCCCTCTGGACTTTTGTGTCTCTCCCCTCTCGCCTTAAACCCATGATTTATAGTTTTAGACTCCCCTATCTTTGGGAAAAGATATTGACTATCTACCTTATCTGTCCCTTATCGTAGGAGTTTAGAAGGCTGAGGGGGGATCTTATAGAGATGTATAAGATAATGAAGGGGATGGATAGGGTAGAGGTAGAGAGATTCTTCCCGCTTTGGAAGGACTAGAGGGCACAGCATCAAAATAAGGCAGGGGGGGGGAGCAGTTTAGATCAGAGTTGAGGAGGAACTTCTTCACTCAAAGGGTGGTGAATCTCTGGAATTCTCTGCCCGGTAAGTGGTGGAGGCTGCCTCGCTAAATATATTTAAGTCACGGGTAGATAGGTTTTTGACAGACAGGGAATTAAGGGTTATGGGGAGAAAGCGGGAAAGTGGAACTGATCCACTTCTGATCAGCCATGATCTTATTGAATGGCGGGGCAGGCTCGAAGGGCTAGATGGCCTACTCCTGCTCCTATTTCTTATGTTCTTTTGTCCCCCTCATTATTTTATAGACCTCTATAGGATCACCCCTCAGCCTCCTACGCTCCAGAGAAAGAAGTCCCAGACTATCCAGCCTCTCCTTATAACTCAATCCATCAAGTCCCAGTAACATCCTTATAAATCTTTTCTGCACTCTTTCTAGTTTAATAATATCCTTTCTATAATAGGGTGACCAGAACTGGACACAGTATTCCAAGTGTGGCCTTACCAATGTCTTGTACAACTTCAACAAGACATCCCAACTCCTGTATTCAATGTTCTGACCAGTGAAACCAAGCATGCTGAATGCCTTCTTCACCACTCAGTCCACCTGTGACTCCACTTTCAAGGAGCTTTGAACATATATCCCTAATTCCCTTTGTTCTGTGACTCTCCCCAATGCCCTACCATTAACTGAGTAAGTCCTGCCCTGGTTCAACCTATCAAAATGCATCACCTCGCATTTGTCTAAATTAAACTCCATCTGCCATTCGTCAGCCCACTGGCCCAATTGATCAAGATCCCGCTGCAATTGGAGATAACTTTCTTCACCGTCCACTATGCCACCAATGTTGGTGTCATTTGTAAACTTACTAACCATGCCCCCTATTGTTCTCATCCAAATCATTAATATAAATGACAAATAACAGTGGGCCCAGGACTGATCCCTGAGGCACACCGCTGGTCACAGGCCTCCAGATTGAAAAACAACTCTCTACAACCACCCTCTGGCTTCTGTCATCGAGCCAATGATGATCCCAGGTATGGAAGGACTGCCAGAGGATCTGTATTTCTTGGAGTTCAGTCGAGTGAGAAGTGATCAGATTGGGACATATCAGATTCTTAGGGGGTTAAACAGGGCAAACGTTGAGAAGATATTTCCAATCCTGGGAGAGTGCGGGACCAGAGAGCAGAATTGCAGAATGAGGGGGAATTTCAGATGGATTTGAGGACAAATTTCTTCCCTCAGAGATTGGTGAAACTTTGGAATTTTTTCCCAGGAAGCTGTGGAGGCTGAGTCCAGAAACATTTCTGAGATCAGCATTGCAATGCTGGAGTTTAGAAGGATGAGGGGGGATCTTATAGAGGCGTTTAAGATAATGAAGGGGATGGATAGGGTAGAGGTAGAGGGATTCTTCCCGCTTAGAAAGGACAGCAGGACTAGAGGGCACAGCCTCAAGATAAGGGGGAGGCGGTTTAGATCGGAGTTGAGGAGAAACTTCTTCACTCAA
Source organism: Carcharhinus amblyrhynchos (assembly GCF_965287045.1). Lineage (NCBI taxonomy): Eukaryota > Metazoa > Chordata > Chondrichthyes > Carcharhiniformes > Carcharhinidae > Carcharhinus > Carcharhinus amblyrhynchos. The sequence goes on along the minus strand of NC_137333.1, from coordinate 109,248,667 downwards.
AGGGTGGTGAATCTCTGGAATTCTCTGCCCGTTGAAGTGGTGGAGGCTACCTCGCTAAATATATTTATGTCATGGGTTGATAGGTTTTTGACAGACAAGGGGAGTTAAGGGTTATGGGGAGAAAGCGGGAAAGTGGAACTGATCCACTTCAGATCAGCCATGATCTTATTGAATGGTGGGGCAGGCTCGAAGGGCTAGATGGCCTACTCCTGCTCCTATTTCTTATGTTCTTATCAATGTTTAATCAGTCAGGCAATTAGGAGTTACAGAGATAAGGCAGGAAAGTGGACTTAGTGAGTATCAGATCAGCCATGATTTTATTAAATGGCAGAGCAGGCTCACAGGGCTGAATGGCCTCCTGTTCCTATTTCTTATGGTCTTATGTATCCCTGTTATTGGAGAATGTCCCAGTTATTAGAGAGGATTGCTCGGAATTGGTGAGTGCCTCAGTGTTTAGATTGATATCATCACTTGTGGGAAGTCCTGAACTAGGGGGGCAATGTTTTAAACTGAGGGGGTCATCCTTTTAGGACAGAGATGAGGAGAATTTCTTTCTCTCAGAGGCTTGTGTGCCTTTGGAACCTTGCCTTAGAGGGCGGTGCAGACAGAGTCACTGAATATTAAGGTGGATTTAGATAGATTTTAGTTGGACAAGTGAATCAAAGGTTATCAGGGTAGACGGGGAATGTGGAATTAGAAACACCAACAGATCAGCCAGTATCTCATCGAATTGTGGGGCAGGCTCGACGGGTCGAATGGCCTGCTCCTACTCCTATTTTCTAGTTTCATAAGAGTTGCAGTTTTCAGCAAGTTTCCCAAGTATCAACAAGTGTCTCTCTTGTAGTTCCAGCTGTGTCTTTGATCTTCTTAAAGCTGGCCTGACAATATCAGCCAGCTTCATCGACATCAGGTGACAGTTAAAGCTGCATGGTTGCATCAGCTTAACATTTCTCTGAAGCTCAGTGGCTATAACCATCACATGACTAGTCATGCTCTCACACTTTAGTTTAACTTTCTTTCCTCAGTGAAATGTTTTTATGATGGAGTGTCTCAGATTTAACTCTTTTGATGCCTGATTACATAGAAACATAGAACAGTACAGCACAGTACAGGCCCTTCAACCCTCAATGTTGTGCTGAGCTTTGTCTGAATTCAAGATCAATCTATCCCCTCCCTATCACTCTGGAGTGCTCCATGTGCCTATCCAATAACTGCTTGAAAGTTCCTAAACTGTCCGACTCCACTATCACAGCAGGCAGTGCATTCCACACCCCAACCACTCTCTGAGTGAAGAATCTACCTCGGACATCCCTCCTATATCTCCCACCATGAACCTTATAGTTATACCCCCCTAGTAACAGCTACATCCACCCGAGGAAACAGTCTCTGCACGTCCACTCTATCAATCCCTCTCGTCATCTTATAAACCTCTATTAAGTCGCCTCTCATCCTCCTCTGCTCTAAAGAGAAAAGTCCCAGCTCCCTCAACCTTTCCTCATAAGACCTACCCTCCAAACCAGGCAGCATCCTGGTAAATCTCCTCTGCACTCTCTCCAATGACTAATACACTCTTTAACTTCCTCGGTTAGTCTTGGTTGGTTCATCCCTCTCTTAGAATCTTTCCTCCTAACTGGGATATGTAGTGACAGACTTTCCTCCACCATCACCGTATGGAGAACATCTATCTCTTTGATGAAGGATTCATTCCCAGCCATGCCCTGTGCCCCCAGGTATCAATTCTCTTTTTGGTCTCTAATCAGTCCTAGTCTTTTTATCCCTTTTTACTGTGTATCGACCAATAGAAGACTTGGGATTCTCCTTTGTGTTGGCTGCCAGTCTTTTCTCATAATCCGTCTTTGTTCCTCCAATGAGTTTTTCCACCTCTTCTTTGAAACTCCTGTGTTCCTCTTGGTTGGTATTTTTTACCTGACTCCCGTTACAGGCACACATTTTCATTCAGAAAGCTCTGGATTTGTTAACCCTGCCCTTCCGTTTAGAGGGAATGCAGCTCTCTGTGTTTGGATCATTTCTGTTTTGAAGGTTGCTCATTGTTCAGCTATTTTTTGCCTTCTGGGATTGCACGCTGCCATTGGATCAGGGCTCTGTCTCCCAGTTCTTTTTATGTTAAATACGTTTGTATCATCTTATATTCAAAGCCATGTCAACCTGCTTCATTTTCACTTGTAAACACTGCAGAAAAATTATTTATTTCTATAATTTCCCATCCCTTTCCTTTCTCCCCCATTTTACTCGCTCCTGGATTCTGTGCCTTGGGCCTGGGCGTTACTCACATTAATACCTGACTCAGTGTCATTGTCACACAGAGATCAGCGACTGCTCCAGCAACAGCCACAGTGAACCTTCAGACTGAGCTGAGCTGTGTGTACTGAGTGTACTGTGTGTGCTGAGCTGTGTGTACTGAGCTGTGTGTGCTGTGTGTACTGAGCTGTGTGTACTGAGCTGTGTGTGCTGTGTGTACTGAGCTGTGTGTACTGAGCTGTGTGTACTGAGCTGTATGTACTGAGCTGTGTGTACTGAGCTGTGTGTGCTGTGTGTACTGAGCTGTGTGTACTGAGCTGTGTGTACTGAGCTGTGTGTGCTGTGTGTACTGAGCTGTGTGTACTGAGCTGTGTGTAAAAATATTTGGCTGCCTCGCTAAATATTTTTAAGAAGCGGGTTGATGGGTTCTTGATAAGAGAGGGGATTAAGGGTTATGGGGAGAGGGCGGGAAAGTGGAACTGAGCCACGACAGATCAGCCATGATCTTATTGAATGGCGGGGCAGGCTCGAAGGGCTAGATGGCCTACTCCTGCTCCTATTTCTTATGTTCTTATGTACTGAGCTGTGTGTACTGAGCTGTGTGTGCTGTGTGTACTGAGCTGTGTGTACTGAGCTGTGCGCATTGAGCTGTGCGTACTGAGCTGTGCGCACTGAGCTGTGCGTACTGAGCTGTGCGCATTGAGCTGAGTGTACTGAGCTGTGCGCATTGAGCTGTGCGCATTGAGCTGTGCGTACTGAGCTGTGCGTACTGAGCTGAGTGTACTGAGCTGTGCGCACTGAGCTGAGTGTACTGAGCTGTGCGCATTGAGCTGTGCGTACTGAGCTGTGCGTACTGAGCTGTGCGTACTGAGCTGTGCATACTGAGCTGTGCGCACTGAGCTGAGTGTACTGAGCTGTGCGCACTGAGCTGAGTGTACTGAGCTGTGCGTACTGAGCTGAGTGTACTGAGCTGTGCGTACTGAGCTGAGTGTACTGAGCTGTGCGCATTGAGCTGTGCGCATTGAGCTGTGCGTACTGAGCTGTGCGTACTGAGCTGTGCGTACTGAGCTGTGCGTACTGAGCTGTGCGTACTGAGCTGAGTGTACTGAGCTGTGCGCATTGAGCTGTGCGTACTGAGCTGTGCGTACTGAGCTGAGTGTACTGAGCTGTGCGCATTGAGCTGTGCGTACTGAGCTGTGCGTACTGAGCTGTGCGTACTGAGCTGTGCGTACTGAGCTGAGCGTACTGAGCTGTGCGCACCGAGCTGAGTGTATTGAGCTGTGCGCATTGAGCTGTGCGTACTGAGCTGTGCGTACTGAGCTGTGCGTACTGAGCTGTGCGTACTGAGCTGTGCGCACTGAGCTGAGTGTACTGAGCTGTGCGCACTGAGCTGAGTGTACTGAGCTGTGCGTACTGAGCTGAGTGTACTGAGCTGTGTGTGCTGTGTGTACTGAGCTGTATGTACTGAGCTGTGTGTACTGAGCTGTATGTACTGAGCTGTGTGTGCTGTGTGTACTGAGCTGTGTGTACTGAGCTGTGTGTACTGAGCTGTGTGTACTGAGCTGTATGTACTGAGCTGTATGTACTGAGCTGTGTGTGCTGTGTGTACTGAGCTGTGTGTACTGAGCTGTGTGTACTGAGCTGTGTGTGCTGTGTGTACTGAGCTGTGTGTGCTGTGTGTACTGAGTGTACTGAGCTGTGTGTGCTGTGTGTACTGAGCTGTGTGTGCTGAGCTGTGTGTGCTGTGTGTACTGAGCTGTGTGTACTGAGCTGTGTGTACTGAGCTGTGTGTGCTGAGTGTACTGAGCTGTGTGTGCTGAGCTGTGTGTGCTGTGTGTACTGAGCTGTGTGTGCTGAGCTGTGTGTGCTGTGTGTACTGAGCTGTGTGTACTGAGCTGTGTGTGCTGAGCTGTGTGTGCTGTGTGTACTGAGCTGTGTGTGCTGAGCTGTGTGTGCTGTGTGTACTGAGCTGTGTGTACTGAGCTGTGTGTGCTGAGCTGTGTGTGCTGTGTGTACTGAGCTGTGTGTGCTGAGCTGTGTGTGCTGTGTGTACTGAGCTGTGTGTACTGAGCTGTGTGTACTGAGCTGTGTGTGCTGAGTGTACTGAGCTGTGTGTGCTGAGCTGTGTGTGCTGTGTGTACTGAGCTGTGTGTGCTGAGCTGTGTGTGCTGTGTGTACTGAGCTGTGTGTACTGAGCTGTGTGTGCTGAGTGTACTGAGCTGTGTGTGCTGAGCTGTGTGTGCTGTGTGTACTGAGCTGTGTGTACTGAGCTGTGTGTACTGAGCTGTGTGTGCTGTGTGTGCTGAGCTGTGTGTGCTGAGCTGTGTGTGCTGTGTGTGCTGAGCTGTGTGTGCTGAGCTGTGTGTGCTGAGCTGTGTGTGCTGAGCTGTGTGTGCTGTGTGTGCTGAGCTGTGTGTGCTGAGCTGTGTGTACTGAGCTGTGTGTGCTGTGTGTACTGAGCTGTGTGTGCTGAGCTGTGTGTACTGAGCTGTGTGTGCTGAGCTGTGTGTGCTGTGTGTGCTGAGCTGTGTGTGCTGAGCTGTGTGTACTGAGCTGTGTGTGCTGAGTGTACTGAGCTGTGTGTGCTGAGCTGTGTGTGCTGTGTGTGCTGAGCTGTGTGTGCTGAGCTGTGTGTGCTTGAGCTGTGTGTGCTGTGTGTGCTGAGCTGTGTGTGCTGAGCTGTGTGTGCTGTGTGTGCTGAGCTGTGTGTGCTGTGCTGTGTGTACTGAGCTGTGTGTGCTGAGCTGTGTGTGCTGTGTGTACTGAGCTGTGTGTGCTGAGCTGTGTGTGCTGTGTGTACTGAGCTGTGTGTGCTGAGCTGTGTGTGCTGTGTGTGCTGAGCTGTGTGTGCTGAGCTGTGTGTGCTGAGCTGTGTGTACTGAGCTGTGTGTGCTGTGTGTACTGAGCTGTGTGTGCTGTGTGTACTGAGTGTACTGAGCTGTGTGTGCTGAGCTGTGTGTGCTGAGTGTACTGAGCTGTGTGTGCTGAGCTGTGTGTGCTGTGTGTACTGAGCTGTGTGTGCTGAGCTGTGTGTGCTGAGCTGTGCGTGCTGAGCTGTGCGTGCTGAGCTGTGCGTGCTGAGCTGTGCGCGCTGAGCTGTGCGCGCTGAGCTGTGCGTACTGAGCTGTGCGTACTGAGCTGTGCGTACTGAGCTGTGCGCACTGAGCTGTGCGCACTGAGCTGAGTATACTGAGCTGAGTGTACTGAGCTGAGCGTACTGAGCTGAGCGTACTGAGCTGAGCGTACTGAGCTGAGCGCACTGAGCTGAGCGCACTGAGCTGAGCGCACTGAGCTGTGCGCACTGAGCTGTGCGTACTGAGCTGTGCGTACTGAGCTGTGCGCACTGAGCCGTGCGTACTGAGCCGTGCGTACTGAGCCGTGCGCACTGAGCCGTGCGTACTGAGCCGTGCGCACTGAGCTGAGTGTACTGAGCTGTGCGTACTGAGCTGTGCGTACTGAGCTGTGCGTACTGAGCTGTGCGCACTGAGCTGTGCGCACTGAGCTGTGCGCACTGAGCTGTGCGCACTGAGCTGAGTGTACTGAGCTGTGCGCACTGAGCTGAGTGTACTGAGCTGTGCGCATTGAGCTGAGTGTACTGAGCTGAGCGTACTGAGCTGAGTGCACTGAGCTGTGCGTACTGAGCTGAGTGCACTGAGCTGTGCGTACTGAGCTGTGCGTACTGAGCTGTGCGTACTGAGCTGAGTGCACTGAGCTGTGCGCACTGAGCTGAGTGTACTGAGCCGTGCGTACTGAGCTGTGCGTACTGAGCTGTGCGTACTGAGCTGTGCGCACTGAGCTGAGTGTACTGAGCTGTGCGTACTGAGTTGTGCGTACTGAGCTGTGCGTACTGAGCCGTGCGTACTGAGTTGTGCGTACTGAGCTGTACTCTGTACTGCTGTGCTGTTATTTACTCCTCAGTCTTATTCAACCTTCATTTATGTGATGACGTAACAGCAAAAAATAATAACAAAAGGTTAAATAAGTTAAAAATTTATCTGCTTTTGATTATTCTGTAAACAGGAAATGAGGTAGTTATACTTCCTGGATTCAGCCTTGCAGCGAAACAAGATTAATGGGTTCATGTGGATACACCCCCCTCCTTCACCCTCTCTCCTTCCTGCCCTCCCTCGTCCCCACTCTCACCCCTCCCTCACTTCCTCATCCCCCCCGTCCTCACCCCCCTGTCCTAATACCCCCCCACCCTCACCCCCTCACCTTGCCCTCCCACTCCCTTCACCCTTCTTCACCCTTCCTCTCTCCTCACACCCCTATTCCCCCCTTCCTCCTCTTCCCTCTGTTCCATGCCCTCCCCTTCCCTCACCTTCCCCTTCTCTCACCCTCTCATTTATCTCTCCTCCTCTTCCCTCCCCTCCTCCTCCCTACCCTCCTGCCTCCCCTCACTTCCATTCCCTCTTTCCCCTGATTATCCCAATCCTGCACGCCACATTGTTCTCCCCCATCCTCCTCTGTATCCTGTCACCATCACTCCCGTACCTTCCCTACACTCTGCTCCTTCTGCATCCCCTCAACTACCTCCCTCCTCCTCCTCCCTCACTGTCCTATTACTCCTGTACCCTCCCCTTCTCTCTCCTCTCCCTGGCCACCACGTTTCTTCTCCTTCTTCTGAAATGATTCCTGTTCTGTGCTAAAATAATCTTGTTGTTAGTCCTGGGTGAATCATTTCTAGTTTTACAATCTGCTTGGCAGAGATTGCAGGAACCAAATCGTTTTTTGTGGCAAACTCGACCCTAACTCTCTCCCTACTCCTCGAACTCTCTCTCTCTGCTCTCTCTCCCTCCCTGTCTCTCTTCCCATTCCATCTATGAACTCTAGGTTCAGTTGGGTCGCTTGAGGATTGCAAGATAGCTAGGAATGAGTTAAAAAACGGGCTTAGGAGAGCTGGGAGGGGGCATGAGAAGTCCTTGGTGGGTTGGATCAAGGAAAACCCCAAGGCTTTTTACTTTTATGTGAGAAATAAAAGAATGACCAGGGTGAGGATAGGGCCAGTCAAGGATAGTAATGGGAACTTGTGCACGGGGTCAGAAGAGATAGGTGAGGCATTGAATGAATACTTTTCTTTAGTGTTCACTAAGGAGAGGGGCCATGTTTTTGAGGATGAGAGTGTGATACAGGCTGATAGGATGGAGGAGGTAGATGTTCTGAGGGAAAATATATTAGCAATTTTGAAAAACCTGAAGGTCAATAAGTCCCCTGGTCCAGATGGGATACATCCTAGGATACTTTGGGAGGCAAGGAATGAGATTGCGGAGCCTTTAGCTTTGATCTTTGGGTCTTCACTGTCCAAGGGGATTGTGCCAGAGGATTGGAGAGTGGCAAATGTTGTCCTGTCTTCAAGAAAGGAAATAGGAACGACCCTGGTAACTATAGGCCAGTTAGTCTTACTTCGGTGGTCGGTAAGTTAATGGAAAGGGTCCTGAGGGATAGGATTTATGACCATTTGGAAAGATGCAGTTTAATCCGGGATAGTCAGCACGGTTTTGTGAGGGGTAAGTCTTGCCTCACGAATTTGATTGAATTCTTTGAGGAGGTAACTAAGTGTGTAGATGAAGGAAGAGCAGTTGATGTCGTATACGTGGATTTTAGTAAGGTGTTTGATAAAGTTCCCCATGGTAGGCTCATGAAGAAAGTAAGGAGGTGTGGGATAGAAGGAAATTTGGCCGATTGGATAAGTAACTGGCTGTCTCATAGAAGACAGAGGGTGGTGGTAGAAGGAAAATTTTCAGACTGGAGGCCAGTTACCAGCGGTGTACCACAGGGATCAGTGCTGGGTCCTCTGCTATTTGTGATTTTTATCAATGACTTGGAAGAGGGGGCTGAAGGATGGGTGAGTAAATTTGCTGAAGACACCAAGACCGATGGAGTAGTGGATGAGGTGGAGGGCTCTTGTAGGCTGCAAAGAGACGTTGATAGGATGCAGAGCTGGGCTGAAAAGGGGCAGATGGAGTTTAACCCTAATAAGTGCGAGGTGATTCATTTTGGTAGGACAAACATGAATGCCGATTACAGGGTCAACGGCAGGGTTCTGAGGAATGTGGAGGAGCAGAGAGATCTTGGGGTTCATATCCACAGATCTCTGAAGGTTGCCACTCAAGTAGATAGAGCTGTGAAGAAGGCTGACTGTGTGTTAGTGTTTATTAACAGGGGGTTTGAGTTTAAGAGCCGTGGGGTTACTATACCGGATGTTGGTGAGAGCACATTTGGAATATTGTGTTCAGTTCTGGTCACCTCACTATAAGAAGGATGTGGAAGCATTGGAGAGAGTGCAGAGGAGATTTACCAGGATGCTGCCTGGTTTGGAGGGTAGGTCTTAAGAGGAAAGGTTGAGGGAGCTGGGGCTTTTCTCTTTAGAGCGGGGGAGGATGAGAGGTGACTTAATAGAGGTTTGTAAGATGATGAGAGGGATTGATAGAGTGGATGTGAAGA